>NW_028248064.1:0-341380 GCF_964263255.1 Lissotriton vulgaris
CACCAGCCTGCTAAAAATTGTGAGCTGGTCAAAGAATGTTCTGAGTAACCAATGTACTGGCAGCACCATATGCACACTTACTCCAACTTTTTGGGCATCAAGTTTCTGTGAAAGTTCACTGAGAAAGGTTAATAAATAGTCACAAAGGTATGATTTTGTCATTGTTCATAACGTTTCTACTGGCCACACACACCCTTGGGCCCTTCTGGGCCCACTAGGGTGACCAGCTAACTCCATGTTATCACAGACAATATTTCCAGGTCTGACCTTTTCACCTATAAATCATTGCTGTTAAACCTGTTAGCCTTAGGGCCGTCTTGCACAAACCTTTTGCCTGACACTTCCAAACTTTTCTGATATATTATTTGTTGGCCTTAGGGTTCTGTGCACTTTACCACTACCAACTAGTGCTAAAGTGCTTGTGCTGTCCACTCAAAACATGGTAGAATTGGCCTGACACCCAATTGGCATATTTTATTTATGTAAAAGTTGCTAGTAGAGCGATACTACATGTGCTCAGGGCCTATAAATTAAATACTACTAGTGGACTTGCAGCACTGATTGTGCCACCCACTTAAGTATTCACCTAAACATGTCTCAGCCTACCATTGCAGCCTGTTTGGGCTTGTTTTAAACTGCCATTTCGACCTGGCAAAATAAATATTTTTGTCAAGCCCAAACCTTCTTTCTATATCTATACAAGTCATCCCTCAGGTAAGCCCTAAACAGCAAATAGGGCAGGGTGCAATGTATTTAAAAAGTAGGACATGTACTTTTATGGTTTACATGTCCTGATAGTGAAAAACTCCTACATCCAGTTTCTACTACTACAAGGCCTACCTCTCCCAATGGATAACATTGGAGTTACCTTATTACATTTAAGAAGCTGTTACATTAAAAATGGGAACAGATAAACAGTCATGTTTGGTGTCTTTGGAATTGTAATGAAAAATCCCAATTTTGAAAATGCCTCTTTTAGAAAATTAGCATTTTCCTGCCTTAGTCATTTAGTTCCTGCAGCCTGTCTCTTGGTCATATAGGTGGGTGTAGTTGGCAGTTGGGCTTTGTGTCTTCCTCCTAGACAGCTAAACACAAGAAAGAGCTTAAGTGAGCCTGGATGGGCCAACACTGACAGGATGGGAGGGCGGAGTTGGGCACAGGCCTACTTATACTTGAATAGGCTGTGTCCTGCCTTCACAGAAAGGATTGCATATCCCCTGTAGTTAGCCTGGAGCCAGGACAGGGGAGGCAGGAAACCTGTGCACTTCAAAGGGAAACCTCTAGAAGCTTCGCCCACTTCAAAGGAGGTACCAGGTATAAATATTGGACCTTAGACATCAACTCTTCAGTACACTTCTGGACCCATGAAAGGTTCTGGCCGGAAGAAGCACTGCTTTGTTGAAAGGACTGTCAATCTGCTGAACTGCTGACCTGAAGGACAGGCTTTCAACAACCTTGAACTCAGCAAGCACCTGGACTCTGCCATCTATGAGTTCTGCCCTCCAAAGTGATGCAAGTTCATTCCCGGACCCTTGGAATTGGGCTTGAAGGTGCTCTGCCAAGCCCAGCTTTGGTCCCATTGGAACCGATACAAAGCAACGTGAATCCCGGCAAAGCCTTGCTGCACAGCTGCCATCCTCATCGGAATCCATGCCAAGCAACGCAAGGCCTAGCTGAACAGCTGCCAGCTTCATCTGAACCAGCGCAAAGCCCCGCCAAGATACGCTACACAGCTCACTGGAACAGACACAAAGCCCAGTAAAGCCTCGCTGGAGAGCTTCATTGGAATCTATGCCAAACAACACAAATTCTCGCAAAGCAATGTCACACAGACTGCGCACCAGGATTTAAGGTACTTTGTTCAGTGGGGCTAACTTGGTCCCTGTAGCATGCCCATGCTCCAATGTGGTCGGCTGGAACTTGTGAATTTGTCCCAGTTTAGCACGACCATATAATCATAGTTGGCACTTTGTGCTTTTTTGCAAATTTTTTATTTAAATCTTTAAAATTGCATATCTCTGGTTCTACTGATTGTATTATTGTTGCACACATACTTTGCACATTGCTTCTAAGTTAAGCCTGACTGCTCTGTGCCAAGCTATCAGAGGGTTGAGCACAGGTTAATTTAGGGTATACTTGAGACTTCTCCTTGACAAGTAGTGTTTCACCCCCCTCAACCAGTAACCCCATTTCATACACATGCTATCAAGTGTGTCACTCTAAATAGTTCTATGGGATCAGACCAAGACTACAACACCCACAGTGCACTGGGTCAACACACAAAAGCTCAGGAATGGAAACTAGGGGGCATATTACCAAGCAATAGCGATAATTATCGCTATTGCTTGGTTAGAGACAAAAATTTACCGCAGAGCTGCGGCGATTTTTATCGCAGATAAACCTTGGTATTACCAAGGTTTATCGCAAATGCGATAAAAATCGTCCGCAATGCATGAATATCACTGAAAAATCAGCGATATTCATGCATTACCGAGCTAATGCTCTTAGCCATGTTATCCACCTCCCATTGAATAACATGGCTAAGAACTGCTCAGGGCAGGTGTTAGCTTTTGGAGATATTCGCGCTTAGCGCGAATATCTCCAAAAGTTGGTAATAGGAGATAGCGATGTTAGCGACTGTTTCCAGTCGCTAACATCTTGGCACGCCCACTTTGCATGTCATTAGTGTTAAATATCACTGACATGCAACGTGGGGCCCAAGATGGTCGCTATCTCCTACTAGCTGTCGCTAACTGGTGTTAGCGACTGCTAGGCAATAGGGAGATAATTTTATCTCCGCTTTCTTGGCTTTTAAAGCCAAAAAAGCGGAGTTAAAGCCCCTTGATAATATGCCCCTGTGTCTTTAATGACAAGTGGTGAGGTGGTCCCTCTGGGGCCAATCAGGTTCATACTCTTACGCCTAAACATGCAACCGCTGAAAGCACACCATTGCCCCTTTCCGCAAAGATTGGTGTATGAGAAAGTGTGTCTCATTTGCAGATTTCCCAGTTTTAAGCTCCACCTAAGACTGTAAATGGGTGAAGAGGCACCCTGTTGCTTTGATTTAGGATGTGCCATTTGTACAAACAGATGGCACGTGCACGTCTATTAAATGGAAGTGATTTAGTAGTAGCTGGGGTCGAAATGTATATGAAATAAACTTCATTTTAGCTAAAAAATCATAGGAGTTCCTTTCTTTTCAGATGAGTACATCTAACTTTTCCAGTCAGAAAGCAGAGCATAGAAGAGGTCTTAGAAATACTGTCTGCGTCTATCGCCAGCCAGTCAGGGGCACAGTGTGAGGGGGTTATCTGCATCTACCATTGCTTGTAGGCCATGAAATTACTGTAAAGACCACTACTGGAGTTTTGTTCTTGGTTCCAAAATGTCTGCAGTTCTCTCAGGCACTCTAACAGACCAGTACCTGTCTTTTGAATGTGGTTTTCTCTTTGAAGATTTTATGGACTTTGTGAATACACCATTGTCTAGGCCCCTTTATATGTTAATGTTATTGACATTTCTAGAGCGCAAACTGCCACCCGAAGGTGTCCTGGCGCTATACTTGATGTCCTACAGTGGCCTAAACGCGGGAGGAAAGTAAATAGCCATTTTGAAGTGAAAAGCCATGTTTCCAGGGCCTTCCTGAAGTCCAGAAGATTTGTCAAACACCTAAGAAGCAAAGAGAGGCTATTCCATGCTTTGGCTGGACAGACCACAAAACATCTGCCACCCCAGTCAGCTTTTTTTTACAAAGGGTACTGAGACTAGTTTTGCTTCTGATGAGCGCAGTGAATTTAGACTGGGAATTTCACCAACTGCTTCTTTTATTTCCTCTTGGAGGAGTAATCTTTGCCCCAGTTGAGGATGACGGGCACCCACCGTGTTTCTGTAGTGCATACAGTAAATAGCGTGCCCACTGGATTATCCCTCTGTGCTGCCTCCTTGGGCTCGACAACAGGCATCAATCCTTGACAATATGTAGGGCAGACACTAGGAGCTGTGTTCTTTATTCTGTTGGCAGCTCCCTAAACTCCACATGGTATCTCAGGATAAGAGGTACCACTTCCCTAACGCATCACACACTTTAAGTAACATTTGGAAGATAGCTCCTTTTATGTGACCTAAAGCAATTTTTTTATGTCAATACATAAACAGTTACTAGACTATAGGGTTTGACAAAAAGGCTCTAATAAGTTTCCTCTTAGTTAGAAGCAGAAATTTCCTTTTAATTAATTGAAATGTGTACAATGTATTATTTTTTTTTAATCTAAGCTGCTATATGTACTTTTATGTTTTTTTTAACCTTAATAAAGATAAATGATGATGAAATAAACTTTCTTTTAGCTACAAAAACCCAGGAGCTCCTTCCCTCACAGATGAATACATCGAAGTCTTTTCCAGCCAGAAAGCAGAGCACAGACAAGGTCATAGAAGTAACCGCGGCGTCTACCGCCAGCCAGCAAGGGGCACGGTGCGCGGAGGCTTTCTGCATCCACAATTGCTTGTAGGCCACTGAATTACTGTAATTACACAGCCTAAGCTCTTTGAACAACACCTGTGCTTGCCGAGATGGCAGGTAAAGTGGAATACAGAAGCAGCAGGGATTAAAAACAGAGAGAAAGCATGCCTCCAGCACTGCTGGGCAGGTCTTTCAAGAACAGCAGGGCCCTGTGCTGTGTCGAGCCATGTGGTTCAACAGTCCACACCTGTTGGCAACCTTGATGAGAGGGGGAGTGCCAGGGGGTGGGGGCAGTGCCACAGTGCCAGAACACCCAACCAATCACTTGGACCTCAGCAGGAAGGTACAGCCGAGCTTATAAAATACAAAATAACATGTCCAGACTTCTAAAATACAAAACATAATGTCAGGGTTCTAAAATTCAAAATTACATGTCTTGGGAACAGTCAATCGTTTTATATCTTTGAGAGCTATACCACATTTGACGTTGACACAGGAAATAATGACCTTTAAATACATATAGCACAGTAACGCACAGTCAGAAGCGGGGTTGAGAGCAGCAAAACCAAATTTTCTGATTCACAGAAAATAAATCCCAAAATTTGGAGCACCTGGGTCTACGAGTACTGAATGGCAGCTCCTGGAGGGAGTGCTGCAGGCGGTGGGGCGGGCGGGGCGGGGAGGTGCAGGGTGGGAATTAGTAAACTCCGGCATACAGCCGAATGGAGGCAAGTACATAAATAAATAAATAAAATGAATTACATTGCGTACGCTGCAACGCCAATCGGCGCTGCAACGAACACAATGTAATTTGTTTTATTTATTTATTTCCGTAACTCCGTTTGGCTGCATGCCGGAGTTTACCACCCTGCCCCTCCCCGCCCCACCGCCCCGCAGCACTCCCTTGAGTAGCCGCCATTGCAGAATGGCGGGGTGCCCCTGGATGTACCAGCTCAGGCACCTCATCGACATTCTACGTTCTGGGCAATAGGTTTGAAAGTGACCACCAGCCGCAAAAGATGAGTAATAACTTCAAAATGTCATTCCACGAACTAACGGTACCAGTAATAGGCCACGCTATGATGTCCAACTATAAAAAACTACAGTGGACGGTAACTAGTATCGAGGATGTCGAACTTCAAGCGAGAGAACTATGGGTAAGTCTATATGATGCAAACCAAAATCTGGGTCATTGGGATCAAGTCTCAACTCTTTTAATAGAGGAATATGCCGGTCGCCAATCAGTCACATCAATTATACTACCCACGTTTACAGTTTTACAAGGAAAAATTCAGTCAAACTCATAACTGCAAAAAAGAAGCTGAATCGCGCATTGAGGCTACCAACAAACAACCCGAATGCAAGAGACCAGAGCGAGATCGTACCAAAGCTAAGGGCCATGTACAATAAAGAGGTATGGCTTCAAACAAAAACAGAATGAGACCGGTACTGGTGCAAAATCCTCTATGCCTCCAAACGCCAAGACTCTAGAGAATTCTGGAAATTAGTTAATCACTCTAACAGCAGGAAATTCCTCGGCCACAACTGGATCTTTAAAATCGGTCCATGGTAATCTACACTAGAATGGTGGAAGAAATCATCAACAGGGCTGGGGCCCCAGGACCAAATGGCATCCCCCAAGAACTTTACAAACAGAAACCGCTATACTGGGCAGAGAACTTGGCCAATTTATTCAATTACATTCTTTCTAGCCAAGTAATTTCTGATAGTTGGAGGGGATCAATATTGGCCCCTAATCATGAAGCTGGCCTACCTGCCTATCCTGCCAATTATCGGTTGATAGCCCTTATGGACTGTGAGGCTAAATTCTTTGCCAAATGCCCGCTAGCTGAGCTGACGGCTTGGTTGAATCTAAAAATCTGTTCCCCAGAAATCAGACCAGGTTTATCAAAGACCTAGGTACATCCATCAACACTCAGATGTTGGCCCTTATAACAGAACAAGCAAGACGGCGTTCAATTAATCTACATCTGTGCTTTGTTGATTTTTGTTCAGCTTTCGATACAGTGCAGAGAAACATTCTAATGAGTACATTATTAAATTGGGGTATTTCATTTATCTTACTCAGAGCAATTCAATTACTGTATAAAGACACATGAACTAGAGTTAGGTTGGGTCAAAGTGCAACAATTTCGAAAAAAAATCCAACGATTAATGGCCTAAAACAAGGCTGCTTCTTGGCCCCACTCTTGTTCAACTTGTACCTCGCCGATATTACCCCTGATCTGAACAGAATCAATTCATATTCCGCGTTGGTGCCTGGCTTTAACGTTTCTCATCTGCTGTACGCTGACAATATACTCTTACTTAGTTACATCAAGGTGGGGCTCCAGAGGCTTAGTAGCAAAACCACCCAGTATGCCTCGATTCATGGGTTAAAAGTTCATTTAAGTAAAACAAAAACCATGCTAGTGACACAGGGTTTAGTAATATGACCACAACTTTATATAGAAGGCCTACGTTTAGAGTTAGTACGAGAGTACAAATATTTGAGGGTTATATTTGATGTGAGAGGCTGTAAGAATTCAATCCAGTAGCTTTAAGTAGTTTAATTGAGGAAACAGCACAGCATAAGTCCTTACTGGATGGCAGCAGGATACAACACCCTAACCAGTACAGAATGCAACATTAACAAAGCTCTGTTTAGAATGCAGAGTCAATTACAGAAGATAACAAGTCTCATGCCTTAAAGTGAAATATCTAAATACATGTTAATAATATACTGGCACTATATATACAGAATATAACACATCTCCCCCTTTAAATAAAACACAAATAACACAATAATTTAAACAAAATCATGTAAGGAAACGGGCCTGTTTCTGACCCGAACATTACTTTTGATTCTAGATGCTACAGAATCACCAACTGGTACATCAACACCCTTGTTTTCATGCATAGAATCTTCTTGGTACCGTTTGATATTTTGTACAGGACACTTAGCCACCCTTCTTGAATTCCAAACCTTACCGTCTTGGGTGATAACAGTATTTTTGAAAACTTTTTTATTTTGAATTGGTCTACCATATTTACTCATTCCTTTACTGACAAGAAAAGGTTTGAGAATCCTCACCCAATCGCCAACTGCAAAGTCATGTTCTTTAGCCTTCCATTTATTATTGTACCATGACATGGCTTTGTCCTGTTTACAAACAACTTTATCAGCAACTTCCTGAAGATCAACCTTGTTTTCCATTACTTCAGTACACTTTTCCTTAAACCACCAAGGGCAAATAGCCGAAGCTGGTTCTCGACCTTAAGCACTCTAAAAGGGCTAACCTCCGTGGTGGTATGTGGAGTGATGCGATAAGTCCATAATTTTTCCCTAACAATATTCAACCAATCACCCTTTTCCTTAACTGCATCCGCTACAAACCGTTTCAAAACCCGGTTAAAGCGCTCAACCTGTCCATTCTCATGGGGTTCATACAAAGAAGTGCGTATATGTTTAATCTGACAACCCTTCAGAAAACTTTCCATCTCTGCAGAGACTAATTGCACACCATTATCCGAGACCAAAGTAGAAGGACAACCCTCCCGTGCAAAAACTTCTCTAAAAAAACAAATGACAGCACTCGTAGTAGCCTTGGCAACAAATTTTACCTCAGGCCACTTCGAGTGAAAGTCAATCATGACCAGTGCAAAACGTGAGGTTTCTGGTAGGATAGAAAAAGGACCAGAGATGTCAAAAGCAATTGTACTCCAAGGAGCTTGAGGCCATTGAACAGGTTTAAGTGGTGGAACAAGAACTCTTAACATTTTGTCCTTATCACAACATTCACAACAATCCCTGACAGTGCGATCTATGAATCTGTCCATGCCTGGCCACCAAAAATGCAATCTTATCAAACGTTTCATTGCAGAAATGCCGGGATGTGTTCTGTGTGCCAACTTTAAAATCAATTCTCGCAGACCATGTGGTGGAATACATTTCCCGGATTTAAACAGGAAATCTCCTT
This sequence comes from Lissotriton vulgaris, assembly GCF_964263255.1. Lineage (NCBI taxonomy): Eukaryota > Metazoa > Chordata > Amphibia > Caudata > Salamandridae > Lissotriton > Lissotriton vulgaris. Next base: position 8,440 of record NW_028248064.1, read on the forward strand.
CTAAAAACAATTCATCAGCAATATGGAAAAATGGTAACAAATCTGATCTAATACAATTTTTCCTAGGCCAGCCTTCCAGCACATATTTCTTGAGAATGACAAACACTTCATCTGTATCTTGTAACTCTTTCCACTTACTTTCAGTAATCTCTTGATAATGGGATGGAATGACATCCATCACACCCAATACAAAATCCATATCATTAACTACATTCACCTTGTCTGAACAAACACTACAAGGAAGACGTGAAAGAAAATCCGCAGTGACATTTTTCTCCCCAGGAATATACTCCACAGTAAAATTATATTCTTGCAATTTAGATGCCAAACGTGCAATCCTTGCCGTAGAATTCCATCCTCCATCTACTGATAATATGTGTATAAGAGGTTTATGATCTGTCCTAAGTACAAAATTGCTGCCCCAAATATAAATTCTAAAATGTTCCACTGCCCACACACATGCAAGCAACTCTTTCTCTATGACAGCATATCTCCGTTCAGTTTCATTCAGAGTTCTAGATGAAAAGGCAACATTCCACTCAGTATTTCCATCCCGTTGAGACAGAAAACAACCCAGCCCATACAAACTAGCGTCCGTAGTTATAATGCACTTATGGCCCATCCTAAAAGGTTTCAATGTAGAAGCACTAACAATATCATTCTTAATATCCTGGAAGGCCTTGTCCTGTTCATCTTTCCACTCAAAAGTTACCTTCTGTCTCAACAACTTCCTTAACGGTTCCATTTTGGTTGCAAAATTTTCTACAAACTTACTGTAGTATTCGCACATGCCTGAAAAAGAGAGTAATTGTTCTGTATTCTCTGGAGCTGGTGCTTTAAGAATAGCCTCTACATTAGATTTCTTGGGAACTAAACCTTCACCTGATAGTGTATGTCCTAAATACTCAACTGACTTACAAAATAGCTTACATTTATGTGCTTTTAAGGTGAGACCACTATCCTCCAGTCTTTTGCAAACTTGATCCAGATGTGACACATGTTCAAGTTCATTTTTAGAAAAAACTAAAATGTCATCTTGGAAACACTTGACCAAGGAATCTAAGTCTCTAAATATTTGAAACATTACCCTCTGAAAAACAGAGGCCGCTGAGGCTAACCCAAAAGGCATTCTCTTATATTGAAATAACCCCATCGGTGTGATAAATGCAGTGTACTTCTTGGATTCCTCAGTTAACTCTATTTGATGATACGCTGATCTGAGATCAAGTGTGGTAAAGATCTGTGCACCATCAAATAAAGAAACCAGCTCATTAATGTTGGGAAGAGGATGACAGTCTATTATAATATTTGAATTTAATGCTCTCAAATCAATGCATACACGCAATTTTTGATCAGGTTTTCGCACTAGAACAATGGGAGAAACCCATTCTGAGGACTCAATTGGTTCTATTATATCCTCTTTAAGAAGGTCATTTAACATCTCCTTCAACTCATCTCTCACATTAAGAGGAACACCTCTCAATTTCTGTTTAACAGGAACTGCATCGTCTTTCAACACAATTTTGTGTGCAAAATGTTTTAACCTTCCCAAATCATCACTAAACACTTTGCTATATTTGAGACTCCAAAATTTCGTGTCCTCCCTTATATCTTCTTTTCCAACCACTTCATGACTAGTAGTGCTTACCATGTCTTTTTCACTGCATAAAGATACTGGATCTTTTGAACGTGGGTTGAGAATGATACCTAACTCATATTGATCATGCCAACCTAAAACATTAACACCCTTGACCGCAATATACAACTTAATCATAGCAGTTCTGTTCCTGAAAGTAAGCTGTACCTTAACTCCTTGGACGCTCATGACGAGCTCAGCTCGTCATGATGTACACCTCCATACACTCATGACGAGCTGAGCTCGTCATGAACAATGGGAATCAAGAAAAGTCAGCATCCTGGAGGATTACCTTTAGCATTCATGTGGTTAAAGAAACCCTCAATATCAATGATAGATCCATTGAAACTTTCCGCATTGATATCAGACGGAAGTAAACATCTAATATCACATACATCTGCAAGTCTTTCACTAAAGTGTTCTTTAGTAATGATCGTCCATGGTGACCCTGAATCAACCATGAGATTTATTTCCTTACTATAAACATAAAAAGAACAAATGGGAGACTTCATGCTACCTATAACAACACAACCCCTTTGTACAATAGAAACAACAAAACCTTTGTCGACTTCTTGAGTTTGATTAACTTCTGTACTTTCACTAATATAAGACACTTTTGTGGGGTCTAATTTGTTGGAAGAAGTGCGTGTCTGGTTAAAACGTCTGTCTCTACAAACGTTGCTAAAATGACCAATCCTTCCACAAATCTTACACTCCTTTTTGATAGCCGGACATCCCTGAAAAGAAGCAATATGTGACTTACTACCACACCTAAAACAAGAAAAAGAATTATTATAATTATCTTGTCTTCTATAAAGGAAATTATTAACAATCCCTTTATTTTTTCCTTGCGCTAAATAAGAACCTTTGTTATCAGATTTTGGTTTAATAACGCAAACCTCTTCTTCAGAAATGGATTTGTTAGTATTAGAGTTTTGCTTTACGACATCCATCCATTTCTCAGACATTTCATTGGATTTAGCTACTGCAATAGTTTCTTCTAAATTGGGATCCCCAATGCACCAGAGTTTCTCCTGGATTTTCTTATTTTTAACATGGACGATGATTTGGTCCCGCAGCATTTCATCACACATTGTTCCGAAGTTACAATGTAGGCTAAGAGATATTAAAGCCGTGAGAAAGTCATCAAAAGATTCATCATTATTTTGTGCTCTGGTGTAGAATTTAAATCTATTTAAAGCAATGCTAGCAGTTGGCTTAAATCTTTTCTCAAGTCTAGACAATGCTTCAACATACACACTCAAATCATCACCTTCCCCCAAGCGTGAAGCAGATTGTGGCAAAGTTCTTAAAATTTCTTGGCCTTCTGAGTCAAGACAGTGAAGCAACATGCTTTTCTTTCTTTCAGCACCCATGCATTCCCCATCAATAGCCTTCATGTAGTTAAAGAATTCCTCCTTCCATCTGGACCATGGCATAGGAGGATCACCTTTGTTTTGTAAAAATTTGGCTGGGGGATCAAATTGCATTTAAAAAAAAAATACAAATTGAAGATACAGTAGAAAAATAAATGTAAATATAATGGTATGATATATCCAGATGCTGAATAATAACTTAGATATAATAAAATAAATGGAGTAACAATACTCTGTTTAAAATGGAATGTTACCGTGTGAAAACTTCAGAATTCAAAGCACAGAAATAAGTAAACTCCAATAAACACTTGAGTGTGCTTAAACTGCGTTTAAAAGCGCTTCCGTGTCATGAAATTTGCTGAAACTGCTTCAATGTCATTTGCCGAGCAACAACCGGAAGGAATGATCAGCGCGACTGCTTCCGTGTAGTTTATTCAGTTGCCAGGTAACCACAAGATGCAAGACGTCACCGCGGCTGCTTCCGTGTTATTTATCCAGTTGCCGGATAACCATACGATGCAAGACGTTCTGCTTGTAACACGCGCGTGTTACGTAAGATACCAGCGTCTTGTTACTAGGCAGCAGCGTGATCAGCGTCATCAGAGGAAGCATCTTGTTTCCAGGCACCAGCGCGGATACACGAAGATTCAAAGGCTCACGCGTCAACAAGACGGGGAGATTTAAAGGATGCAGGCTTCGTGGCGCTGAAATAACTCGCGTGGAAAACAATGTTGAAACAGCAGGTACAAATTTGAAAGAATCTTAAAGGGTAAATTCGGTTCATTAAAATGGATGTGGAACAATCCAATGAAGTTTGAAAAACGAGGTCAAATAACTCGTTAAAAATGTAATAAAAAGCCAGTAGAAAGGTAGTAATCACCAGAGAAATAATGTAAAAGAACAGTACCTTGAATAAAGAAGCATCTTTAAGGAATATCCATAAAAGTGAAAAATAGTAGTAACATTTCCATGGGTTCAATTTATACTCCGCTTTAAGTAGTTTAATTGAGGAAACAGCACAGCATAAGTCCTTACTGGATGGCAGCAGGATACAACACCCTAACCAGTACAGAATGCAACATTAACAAAGCTCTGTTTAGAATGCAGAGTCAATTACAGAAGATAACAAGTCTCATGCCTTAAGGTGAAATATCTAAATACATGTTAATAATATACTGGCACTATATATACAGAATATAACACAGGCTCATTCAAGATTCACTGTGTGGTGATGCAAAGAAGGAACAACACATTAACTGTAGGGTTTTCCTCACTTCGGAAAACCCTTAGAGGCTTGTCCCTAAGCCCCTTTACTGCTAGGCCTTTTCCCCTCCTGTGCAAAGCATTTTTTTTGGCTTTTTGGGGTAGTGCGTGCTTAGGCCCCTGTAACTTTTTGACCACATAAGGTATCCACGCCAATTTTGCGTCCTTTCCTTCCAACATCATGGGAATTCTAAAGGTACCCAGGGTTTGTGGATTCCCTTGGAGGGGTCCCAGAAATTAAGTAAAATACAGTAAATCTTTAGTTTTTTCAAAAAAAGGGCTGCAAATGAAAGCCTCTGGGGTTTTCCCTGCAAATGTTATAAAAAAGGGTTTATGGGGCTTACATCACCATTTTCCCAGTTTTTAGGGAATGACAGTCTTTTGTCAGAGAACCAACATTTTTCACACAGTTTTGGCATTTTTCTGGGACATAGCCTATTTTTGCTATTTTTAGTGCTTTCAACCTCCTTCCAGTTAATGGTAAAAATGAGTATGAAAGCAATAATGGATCCTGGACAGCTATACATTTTAAAAAAGTAGACAAAAGTCTGAATTCAGAAAGGGGTCATTTGTCTAAATCCATGAAGGTTTATTTATAGAAACTAACAGTTAAATATTGGAAAAATTGAAAAATAGTTGAAAAAACCAGCTTTTTGTGTCAACGTTTTCACCTGTAACTTCTTGTAATTATGACAGCTCTTTGAAAGCAATATACCATTACATCCGCTGGACCTGGTTGTGGAGATATATAGGACTTGTAGGTTCACCAAGAACCCGACAAACCCAGAGCCAAAAACTGAGCAGCAACTTGCAATGGTATTTTATATGTACCAGGTATAGAGCAATTATTCTTGGAAAATGTATAAATGGAAAAATCGTTATGAAAGACACCTATGTATTTCTGAAATGGGTACAAATTATAGAGTTTAGAAACAGTACATATTTGCACATTTTCAAAATTGGGAATTCTCATACTAGCAAGAGAATTATTGGTCATTTTTTAAAATGACTTATTTTTTACACAATGTCTTTCATTAGGAAGGGAGAAATGCATGAAAACTCAATAGGTAATAACAGTTAAAAACGGTACCTCACTTGTGTGGGTCGGCCTTGTGCCCGCGACAGGAACCGGCGCAAAACGCTTCGTGGTCACACCTCAATCTCGCAGTGAAAAATGACCCTTTTTTAGCAGATTGCCTAGCTGTAGTTTTTGTACACTAGCTCTGACGGCACCTAGGGAAACCTAGCAAACCTATACATTTTTGAAAATTAGACACGCTGGGAAAACCAAGATGGGGTGACTGGACTGCCTCCCACCAGGTTCTGTTACACAGAATCCCTTTCAAACCTAAAAAATTGTCAAAAAAACTAATTTTTCCTATATTTCTGTGGTGGAAAGTTCTGGAATCTGCGTGGATCCACAAATTTCTACCCACCCCACGTTCCTTAAAGTCTTCTGAGAAAAATAGTACCTCACTTGTGTGGGTTGGCCTACTCCCTACGTCAGAAAAGGGTGCAAAATGCAACGTGGTCGCACCTCAATTTCGCAGTGAAAAATGACCCTTGTTTTGCAAAGTGCCTAGCTGTAGTTTTTTAACCTTAGCTCTGCAAGCACCTAGGGAAACCTAGCAAACCTATACATTTTTTAAAACTAGACACCCAGGGAAATCCAGGATGGGGTGACTTGACTGCCTCCCACAAGGTTCTGTTAACCAGAAACCCTTGCAAACCTAAACAATTGTCAAAAAAACACATTTCCTCCACATTTCTGTGGTGAAAAGTACTAGAATCTGCGTGTATCGACTAATTTCCTACCACCAAGCATTTCCCAAAGTCTTCCGAGAAAAATGGTACCCAACTTGTGTGGGGCGGCCTAGCGCCTGCGACTGGAAACGGCGCAAAACGCAACATTTTTTGGCAAAGTGCCTAGCTGTAGTTTTTGAACCCTGGTTCTGCCGGCACCTAGGGAAACCAGGCAAACCTATACACTTTTGAAAACTAGACACCCTGGGGAAACCAGGATGGGGTGACTTGACTGCCTCACACAAGGTTCTGCTACCCAGAATCCCTTGCAAACCTAAAAAAAGTTTTAAAAAACCACACTTTTCCTATCTTTCTGTGGTGGAAAGTTCTGGAATCTGCGTGGTTCCACAAATTTCCACCCACCCCACGTTCCTCAGTCATCTGAGAAAGATGGTACCTCACTTGTGTGGGTTGGCCTACTCCCTGCAACAGAAAATGGCGCAAAATGCAACGTGGTCGCACCTCAATTTCGCAGTGAAAAATGACCCTTGTTTTGCAAAGTGCCTAGCTGTAGTTTTTAAACCTTAGCTCTGCCGGCACCTAGGGAAACCTAGCAAACCTATACATTTCGGAAAACTAGACACCGAAGGTAATCCAGGATGGGGTGATTTGACTGCCTCCCACCATGTTCTGTTACCCAGAAACCCTTGCAAACCTATAAAATTGTTAAAAAAACACATTTCCTCCACATTTCCGTGGTGGAAAGTTCTGGAATCTGCGTGTATCCACAAATTTCCTTCCACCCAGTGTTCCCCAAAGTCTACCGTGAAAAATGGTACCCCACTTGTGTGGGGCGGCCTAGTGCCTGTGACTGGAAACGGCGCAAAATGCAACATGGTCACACCTCAATTTCGTAGTGAAAAATGACCCTTTTTTGGCAAAGTGCCTAGCTGTAGTTTTTTAACACTAGTTCTGCCGGCACCTAGAGAAACCTGGCAAACATATATATTTTTTAACACTAGACACCCGGGGGAATCCAGGATGGGGTGACTTGACTGCCTTCCACCAAGTTTCTGTTACCCAGAAACCCTTGCAAACTTAAAAAAGTGTAACAAAAACACATTTTCTCCACATTTCTGTGGTGGAAAGTTCTGGAATCTGCATGTATCCACAAATTTCCTTTCACCCCGCGTTTCCCAAAGTCTTCCAAGAACAAAGGGACCCCACTTGTGTGGGTCGGCCTAGTGCCTGCGACAGGAAACAGCGCAAAACGCAACGCGGTCACACCTCAATTTCGCAGTGAAAAATGACCCTTTTTTGGCAAAGTGCCTAGCTGTAGTTTTTGAACCCTAGCTCTACCGGCACCTAGGGAAACCTAGCAAACCTATACATTTGTTAAAACTAGACACCCAGGGGAATCCAGGATGGGGTGACTTGGGTGACTTGACAGCCTCCCACCAGGTTCTGTTACCCAGAATCCCTTGCAAATCTAAAAAATTGACAATCAAAACCACATTTCCCCCACATTTCTGTGGTGGAAAGTTCTGGAATCTGCGTGGATACACAAATTTCCACCCACCCTACGTTCCCCAAAGTCTTCTGAGAAAAATGGTACCTCACTTGTGTGGGTCGCCCTACTGCCTGTAACAAAAAACAGCGCAAAACGCAACGGCACCTAGGGAAACCTAGCAAACCTATACATTTTTGAAAACTAGACACCCAGGGAAATCCAGGATGGGGTGACTTGACTGCTTTCCACCAGGTTCTGTTACCCAGAAACCCATGCAAACTTAAAAAATGGACAAGCAAAACACATTTTTTTCACATTTTAGTGGTGGAAAGTTCTGGAATCTGCGTGGATCCACAATTGTCCTTCCACCCTGCGTTTCTCAAAGTATTCCGAAAAAAACGGTACCCCACTTGTGTGGGTCAGCCTAGTGCCTGCGACAGGAAATGGCGCAAAACGCAACGTGGTCACACCTCAATTTCGCAGTGAAAAATTTCCCTTTTTTGGCAAAGTGCCTAGCTGTAGTTTTTGAACCCTACCTCTGCCGGCACCTAGGGAAACCTAGCAAACCTATACATTTTTCAAAACTATACACCCAGGGAAATCCAGGATGGGGTGACTTGACTGCCCCCCCACCAGGTTCTGATACAGAGAAACCCTTGCAAACCTAAAAAATTGACAACAAAAAAAATCACATTTTCTCCACATTTCTGTGGTGGAAAGTTCTAGAATCTGCGTGGATCCACACATTTCCTTCCACACTGCGTTCCTCAAAGTCTTCCGAGAAAAATGGTACCCCACTTATGTGGGTCGGCCTAGTGCCTGCGACAGGAAACGGCGCAAAACGAAACGTGGTCACAACTCAATTTCGCTTCTTTAATTGGCAGCCAATGGAGATTCCTCAGTGCCATAGTTGTGGAGGAGCTCCATGATCTATTCAGAGCCAACTTTGCTGCTGCAGACTGCACCCGTTGCAACCCCTGTATGATATACTGGAGAGCCCCCAAATATAGGGAGTTGCAGTAATCCAGCCTGCTTAGCACTATACTTCTCACCACCAATGCTCGGGAGTCATTTGGTAATAGGGGAGCGTCTTTCGCAGCATGCGGATTAGAACAAAACAGACTTGAATAGTTTGGTTAGCTTGAGACACCATTTGGAGGTTGGTATCCATTAGCACTCCGAGATTTCGTACGGTATTAGCCGGACTTAATGAATCTTCCTCTGGAGTGAGCCTAAACTCAGTCGGGAGGTGCTTTGGAATTTTTGCAGCTGAGCAATACATCACCTCTGTTTTCCCTTCATTAAGTTGAAGGGAATTACCTCTGGGAGAAAATTACAAAAAACAATTTGATGGACAGAATGTAGATCAATGTCTTACATTCACCCCAGTACAAGGAACTGGGCCTAAATCCATCGTTTTTTGCACTCCACACCACCCTGGGTCAGATAATGGCTTTATGCAAATCAGCTCTGACCCTGTGCCCCATGGGAACAGTCCAGTCCGAACTACAACAGCCATATCTTTCCCAGACCGGAATCAAGCATCCGAGGACCGGACCGGTTTCGAGGAAACACCTCTCATCAGCCCGGCTAGCTTGACTCCAGTGGTGTGGAGGCTCTGGGACCCACGTCTGAGCTACCCCAGTACACTCAGGGAGAAAATTACAAAAAACAATTTGATGGACAGAATGTAGATCAATGTCTTACATTCACCCCAGTACAAGGATCTGGGCCTAAATCCATCGTATTTTGCACTCCACACCACCCTGGGTCAGATAATGGCTTTATGCAAATCAGCTCTGACCCTGTGCCCCATGGGAACAGTCCAGTCCGAACTACAACAGCCATATCTTTCCCAGACCGGAATCAAGCATCCGAGGACCGGACCGGTTTCGAGGTAACACCTCTCATCAGCCCGGCTAGCTTGACTCCAGTGGTGTGGAGGCTCTGGGACCCACGTCTGAGCTGGATCTATGACAGAATTTCGACTACAAAAATATCGACCTACAAGAATATCGAGTCAACAATATCGAGGGCAAAAATATCGACATCCTATCTACAACATGGTAAGTACAAAAATATCGAAAAAATAATATCGTTGTAAAAAATATCGATGTTAAAAATATCGATTTTTTTTTTAATATATATAAATGTAAAAGTAAGTATATAACACTAATAAATAAAATATACATATTTAAAAGTATCTAATAATGTTTAAAATTAATAAATAAAACATATATATTAATAATACATTAATTAAATATATACAGTAAAGATATAATATATATGTACTGAACAATAAGTATTAATAATTAATTTACTAATTTCTAAATTAATGAAATATATTCTAATTTACTAATACATGTACAAACATAAAACAATAACATACATAAAATGTAAGTAATATAAAAAATAAAATAAACATGTGATATTTTAACAATTAATTATATAAAACGTTGGATAGCGTAAGGGTAAAAATTACTATTCCTACTCCAGAGAGTGGAACAGTAGGGAAAGCGTTTGATAGCGTAGGGATAAAATTACTATTCTCACTCCAGAGAGTGCAACAGTTGAGAAAACTGACCCTGAACCCAAAAACCACCCCTTTACCCACGAACTGAAAACTGACCCTGAACCCTAAAAATACCCCTTTACCCAAAAACTGAAAACTGACCCTGAACCCTAAAAATACCCCTTTACCCAAAAACTGAAAACTGACCCTGAACCCTAAAAATACCCCTTTACCCAAGAACTGAAAACTGACCCTGAACCCTAAAAACACCCCTTTACCCAAAAACTGAAAACTGACCCTGAACCCTAAAAATACCCCTTTACCCAAAAACTGAAAACTGACCCTGAACCCTAAAAATACCCCTTTACCCAAGAACTGAAAACTGACCCTGAACCCTAAAAATACCCCTTTACCCAAAAACTGAAAACTGACCCTGAACCCTAAAAATACCCCTTTACCCATGAACTGAAAACTGACCCTGAACCCTAAAAATACCCCTTTACCCATGAACTGAAAACTGACCCTGAACCCTAAAAATACCCCTTTAACCATGAACTGAAAACTGACCCTGAACCCTAAAAATACCCCTTTACCGATGAACTGAAAACTGACCCTGAACCCTAAAAAACTGAAAACTGACCCTGAACCCTAAAAATACCCCTTTACCCATGAACTGAAAACTGACCCTGAACCCTAAAAATACCCCTTTACCCATGAACTGAAAACTGACCCTGAACACTAAAAATACCCCTTTACCCATGAAATGAAAACTGACCCTGAACCCTAAAAATACCCCTTTACCCAAAAACTGAAAACTGACCCTGAACCCTAAAAATACCCCTTTACCCATGAACTGAAAACTGACCCTGAACACTAAAAATACCCCTTTACCCATGAACTGAAAACTGACCCTGAACCCTAAAAATACCCCTTTACCCAAAAACTGAAAACTGACCCTGAACCCTAAAAATACCCCTTTACCCAAAAACTGAAAACTGACCCTAAACACTCAAAATACCCCTTTACCCAAAAACCCAAAAATGACCCTGAACCCTAAAAATACTCCTTAACCCAAAGTTAAATAATATTATTTAATTAGCAATTAATAATTAATTAACAATAACAATAAAGTAAATATATTAGCACATAAGCTGTAATTATTATAATTTAATAATTAATATCATTTTTCCCCAATTAATTAATTAACAGTAACTAAAAATTAAATATATAAATAAATTACTCTAATAATGTAATTAACTAACTAATATTATTTAATTACCAATTAATTACTAATTTAAAATATGTACAAAATTATATTAATTAATTAACTAATTAATATTAATTATTTGCCAATTAATTAGTTATAAATATTTAAAAACATATATTAATTAATTAATTATTATTAAATTACTCCCCACCCTATTCCCCTATAAACCCACATCCCGCTACAGAAAATATATATCAATTAATCAATTAATTATTTCCCAATTAATCAATATTAATTAGCAAATAATTATAATTAATTAATTAATCCTACTAATTATTAATCAACTTACCATAATTAAATTACTTCCCACCCTATTCCCCTATAAACCCACAACCCGCTCCGGTACTAAAACATCAAATTTCCTTATACATTTCTATATTATTATAGAAAATGTATACACATATAATAGTAATTATTTTAAATACTTAAATTAAACATATAACACATACATAATAAAAAACTATAAAATAATACAAATATCGATATTAGTGTCATCGAAATTATTAACATCGATATATATGCTATCGATATTACTAACTTCGATATTACTTACATCGATATTAAGTATTTCGATATTACTTACCTTGGGTCGATATTCTGTCCTACGATATTCTTGCCTTCGATATTATGCTCCTTCGATATTTCAGACTCGATATTATGGTAGGTCGATATTTCCAACTCGATATTTTGACTGTCTACCGTCTGAGCTACCCCAGTACACTCAGGGAGAAAATTACAAAAAACAATTTGATGGACAGAATGTAGATCAATGTCTTACATTCACCCCAGTACAAGGATTACCTCTGAGCCAGCCAGCCGTTTTCCGCATACACTCCTGGAACACCTCAAGCGATGTCTCCTGTTTACCCTCTAGAGAGAAAATCAGTTGGGTATCATCCGCGTAGTTAATCACGCTGATACCAAAGAACTTTATGATGGACAATAAAGGTCTCAAGTAAACTTTAAACAAGATGGGACTGACTGATGATCCCTGCGGAACTCCATAATAGACAGGAGAGACTTTTGATGTAAACTGTGCTAAAGTCACCGTCTGTTGGCGACCCAGGAGGTAGGATTGCAGCCACTCAAAAGCTCTTCCTCTCACCCCGTTGTTCCACAGCCTTTGAATCAAAACGGCATGACTCACAGTGTCGAAGGCCGCCGACATATCAAGAAGGACAAGGATCGAGGCGTCCCCTCTGTCGGCGCGCAGTCGAAGGTTATTCATCACTGTTGTCAATGCCGTTTCAGTACCATGTGCTGGTCGAAAACCAAACTGGATATCGTCTAGCAACTGGTTTTCCTCTAGATGTTCAGACAGGATTCTGCTAACTGTCTTTTCCAAAATTTTTATTGGGAAAGGGAGAAGAGAGATTGGCCTAAAACTGGCCGGTAGTGTAGAGTCCAGCGATGGTTTCTTTAGCAACGGAGAAACCATTGCTTGCTTCCATGCAGCTGGAACCACACCTTCCTCCAAGGACTGGTTGCAGATTGTATGCAGCCATGGAAACAGGATTTGGCCAAATTGTTTCCAAATTCTGTGGGGGACAGGGTCTAACGGAGAGCCTGAGGAGATGCTATAAGCTGTGCTTGCAAAAGAGTCCTCCGTGAGTAATTGAAAAGAAGTTAGCAGAGAGTTATCATTAAGCTCAGTTACTGGCTCATCCAGTTCGATATCTATAGCCTGAATATTATGAGGGGATATATTCCCAACAATGTTATTAATCTTCTCCTGAAAATGAAACGAGATATCATCACAGAGCTGTTGTGAGACAATTGTCTTGTTACATTGACTAATGGGAGAAGTAATGTCCTTGAGGATCTTAAAAAGAGTTTTTGTGCTATTCGTGGAGTTCAGAATAGCGGTGGCATAGAAGTTAGCTTTTAATTTTGCAGTAGCTATTTTATAATTAAGCTGTACTGATTTAAAATATTTTTGATCTGATTTTTCATAATGTCTTCTACAATTCCTTTCTGCATTTCTACGGAGAAGTCGAAGTGCTTTTAAATCTTCATCATACCAGGGGGCTGATGTCTTTTCCTTATTTTTGATTTTACATTTTGGTAATAAACAGTCTAAATTCCTAACTATGGTGCTACAGTACTTTTGATAATTTTCCTCCACTGAGTCAGTGGAGGTTAGATAGTCATGCTCGGTAACCAACAATTGAGCCATATTGTTGTCCAGTCTGGCCCATTTCCTATCCCGTCTATATGTTGTCGTGCCCCTTTTTTCTTCCTGTCGAACACATAGACTTGTGTTAAAAAGGACCAGATAATGGTCTGTCCATGTTTGTTGTAGGATATTTTGTACTGATGTCTCTACTTCATTAGCAAATATTAGATCTAGCATATGCCCCCCTTGATGGGTGGCCTTGTGTACCAATTGTTGAAGATTCAAATTAGCACAAGTCTGCTGTAATTCTCTCTGATGGTTCCCCAAGTTCCCGTTCTCCCATAGATTGAAGTCCCCCAATATAACTAATCTGGCGTGGGTCAGGGCTAAGTTTGTGAGGATCTTATAAAAATTCTGATAGTGTGTTGACTGTCCCGGGGGCCTATAGCATACCACTCCTGACAGTAGATTTCCTTTAGTTTCCTGTATTGTGAATCCCAGGAGTTCAATTCCACTAATTTCATCTAGTGTTAAAGGAACTCGGGGGCATATTACCAAGTAATAGCGATAATTATCGCTATTGCTTGGTTAGAGACAAAAATTTACCGCTGAGCTGCGGCGATTTTTATCACAGATAAACCTTGGTATTACCAAGGTTTATCGCAAATGCGATAAGAATCGGCCGCAATGCATGAATATCTCTGAAAAGTCAGCGATATTCATGCATTACCGAGCTAATGCTCCTAACCATGTTATCCACCTCCCATTGGATAACATGGCTAAGAACTGCTCAGGGCAGGTGTTAGCTTTTGGAGATATTCGCGCTTAGCGCGAATATCTCCAAAAGTTGGTAATAGGAGATAGCGATGTTAGCGACTGTTTCCAGTCGCTAACATTTTGGCACGCCCAATTTGCATGTCATTAGTGATAAATATCACTGACATGCAAAGCGGGGCCCAAGATGGTCGCTATCTCCTACTAGCTGTCGCTAACTGGTGTTAGCGACAGCTAGGTAATAGGGAGATAATTTTATCTCCGCTTTCTTGGCTTTTAAAGCCAAAAAAGCAGAGATAAACCCCCTTGATAATATGCCCCACAGTTCCATTTCTCCTTAAAGATCATCCCCACACCTCCACCTCTGCCCGTCACTCTGGGGTTATGCAGCGATTTATATCCTTTTGGGCACGTAAAGCCCAGTTCAACTGTGGAAGTGTTATTAGTCCAGGTTTCTGTTAGAAACATCATGTCAAGATCTAAATCTTCTACCACGCATGATATCTCTGAGTAATGTTTAACAAGTGACCTGCAATTAATTAGTCTACAACTTAGAGGCTTACCGTTAGCAGTTGTAATATTAAGCGGCGTTGTCTCTCGATTATCGATGGCCAATAACTATTCCCTAGAATAGGGGGTCTGAGGTTGTTGAGGCATCAAATACCGATTTGTGTCATTTTGGGCAGCATAGCCGGTTCTAGGCGCGTTCGAGTCGCGGACGGGCGCAGACGGGCTTGCCTCGTGCCTCACGCGAGCATTAGCTGTCTTAAATAGACAGTCAAGTGCAGATCGCCAGCAACTAGACTGTCAATCAAAATGGCTGATCAATCTTTTCTTTCTATGGCCCTGAGATCGGGAGAAGTGAGAGTCCGCAAAACAGCGTGTGTCTCTTGATTTTAATGTGCAAGTAAGAGGCAGAGAGAATTGAATTAAAACGCAATACAGTACAATGATTTTCAAATTTTAAAAATTTCTAGGAGCAAGAGCGATCACAGCGCTATTCTCAGCGCGACATTCTAATGCTTTCGTAGTACCAACCACGGCTAGCATAACCTGCCCTCACAGCTCAGGCAGCGCAAGTATACTGTACCTTCTTTGTCTAGAGAACTGCGCGCTTGCATTAGCTGTCTTAAATAAACAGTCAAGTGCATGTCGCCAGCGACTAGACTGTCAATCAAAATGGCTGAACAATCTTCCCTTTCTATGGCCCTGAGATCGGGTGAAGTGAGAGTCCACAAAACAGCGTGTGTCTCTTGATTTTAATGTGCAAGTAAGTGGGAGAGAGAATTGAATTAAAACGCAATACAGTACAATGATTTTCAAATTTTAAAAATTTCTAGGAGCAAGAGCGATCACAGCACTATTCTCAGTGCGACTTTCTAATGCTTTCGTAGCACCAACCACGGCTAGCATAACCTGCCCTCACAGCTCAGGCAGCGCAAGTACACCGTACCTTCTTCGTCTAGTGTCTTCGTGGATCCACAAATTTCATTCCACGCCGTGTTTCCCAAAGTCGTGTGGGAAAAATGGTACCTCACTTGTGTGGGTCGGCCTAGTGCCTGCGACAGAAAACGGCGCAAAACGCAACGTGCTAGCACCTCAATTTTGCAGTGAAAAATGACCCTTTTTTTACAAAGTGCCTAGCTGTAGTTTTTGAACCCTAGCTCTGCCGGCACCGAGGGAAAAGCAGTAAGTCTATACATTTTTTAAAGCTAGACACCTAGGGGAATCTAGGATGGGGTGACTTGACTTGACTGCCTCCTACCAGGTTCTGGTACCCAGAAACCCTTGCAAACTTAAAAAAAAGTGTAAAATACATTTCTGTGGCGGAGAGTTCTGGAATTTGCGTGTATCCACAAATTTCCTTTAACCCCGCGTTCCCCAAGGTCTTCCGAGACCAAAGGTACCCCACCTATACATTTGTTAAAACTAGACACCCAGGGGAATCCAGGATGGGGTGACTTGGGTGACTTGACAGCCTCCCACCAGGTTCTGTTACCCAGAATCCCTTGCAAATCTAAAAAATTTACAAAAAACACATTTCTGTGGTGGAAAGTTCTGAAATCTACGTTGATCCACAAATTTCATTCCACGCCGCGTTCCCGAAAGTCTTCAGAGAAAAATGGTACCCCACTTGTGTGGGTCAGTTAGTGCCTGCGACAGGAAGCGGCGCAAAACGCAACGTGGTCATACCTCAATTTCACAGTGAAAAATGACCCTTTTATGGCAAAGTGCCTAGCTGTAGTTTGCGGACCCTAGCTCTGCCGGCACCTTAGGGAAACCTACCAAACCCACAAGTATACTGTCAGGCAAGGGCCCAAAACGTAGTGAGGCGACATCAAAATTGCCTATCTCAAAACCACCTGCTTTTGCAAGGGGGTCACCTGGGTTTTTGGCCGCGTGCTCGACGACCATCTAGGTAAACCTACCAAACCCACACATTTCTGAAAAGTAGACACCCGGGGGCTTCCAAGTAGGTATGGCTTGCGTGGATCCCCCAACGTACCCTTACCCAGAATGAAGAACTGAAAAATCTTCATTCTCAGGGGTCTTACTAATATCAATAAAGAACTTGGCACAGAACCTGAAATATGAAAAGACATCTTTATTAAACTTAATACGTGAGGCCACGTCACACAGAAGCCGTAGCAACCGAATGAGGTAGTCTAAAGAGTACAGAACACAGAGGTCTTTTATATGCTTAGGGTTACAAACTCAGCATAAAAGAAAGGGGCAGTCCTAGCTTTTGCAAGCATGCAAAATACCTAATATGGACATACAAGATCTGCAACATATTAGCCAATAGAAAAACATTTAAAACAAGGCATCATGTAACCAGAATGTCCCCCTTACGTCGTGTTTCTGCCCTACCCATAAGTCAATCAATTACAGCACTTATAGGTCAATCAATAATGGCAGAACATGTCTGTATGCAGTTAGGCCAGCTAGTGGCTGAGATTGCTTTCAAAGCAAGGACAGAGGGGGGTTTTCTACATGTTGCAGTCCAAAGGGCAGAAACACTTCATGAATAGAGCAGTCTGTGTAAAGGCAGCACAAATTGATGACAAATGTAAGATGGAGTCAAAATTAAAGAACCTCAGATCCTGCTTTTGCCATTACAAAGGCAAATCCTAAAATTATTTTGCAAACATTATGTATTTCAGTGACTATTGACAATGTCAATAAAACAATAAGAATCAGTCTCCAAACACCATTCTATGCAATTGCACGGGAAATACCCAGAGTCCGTCGAAGCGTCTCTGGCAGGCTTCTATTGTCCATCAAATCCTGTTTCTGTTGTTTTCTTCCGCATGGGCCTCTTCATTTAGGCCTTTCATGAAAATGATGTTACTCAGTATCAGTTGGAGTGCCTTCCTGGCAAACACTCACAGCTCACTTGAAAGTCTCAATGTCTCAATGCAGTGCACCAATATTTCCTGTGCTGCAGGCACTACAGGTAGTTTGCTCTTCATTGATCAAGAGCACAGATCATCTCATGCAGACCCAAGTACTATTAATCGGGAAAGAGCAACAGACTGTTACTCTCAGCAACACTTTCAGGCTCCAACACTCTCTATTCAGTGTCAGAGGATGCTCGGGCTGCTCTTTCATGGGCACCATAATGTAGTGCCTTTTGCCAATCTCAAATCCTCCAGGGCACTGCACTTCCGTTGGAGCAAAGGAAAAGGGGGTGTGTGGCCAAAAACGCAGGCCAAGGGGCTCAAGGCACTGCACACTGTCAGAAGTTAACCAGCACATGACAGGTGGAAAACTGAAGCCTGAAAAAACAAGAATCCGTCTCTTTCGCTCTTTTGCACTGAAATTCTGGTTCTGTGGCAAAACCAGATCCTCCTTCTTTTCTGATGTTCAACGCCTTCTGATGAAGCAAGTACAATACGTTGGAGATACCACTGAAGGCACGCTGGCGATCGCTGTCCAATCTTGCTACTTTTCTGGGTGCTGGGACTTTTCATCTGTTAACTGTCACTGATGGGATTGTGGGTGAGTTCCGCAGGTTATCATGACTTAATCCCGCGGGACCTAGTGACGTAGGAAATGACACACAGTTGTTTCCTTCAATTAAGTACAAAAAACAGTTTATTGTATAACAAGGGGACTGCAAGCAAGTGGCCTGCAATCTTTAAAGGAGTGGCCATACGTCATGGGACATTTCTGATCTAGAATACACTGTCATTCTCAAAGGCAATACAAAGACAAAGGCAGTAGGCAAAACAGTGCCTCTAGCCTCTATAATTGGGTTTCCATGTGAGAGCATATCCTCTACTACCTAAGGAGAGATAGCTACATGGGAATTCTATCTGAATGGATGTCCTCACATATGGTGGCATTGTCTAATGGGGCAAACACATTTTTTTCTCAATGATTACATATAGGTGTTCCTAAATTCCTTATCTAGAACACCTCAAAAGAGAGTCCTGGTATTTCCATTATTTAAAATACATCTGGTCCATCAAAAATTAAAGCAGCAGAAAAAAGAAACTAAAAACCAAATTTGAATAGGTATTGAATTTGTCATATTCAAAAAAACGTAAGGTGTCTCCTATTGAGGTGGAAAACCTATCTTACTATAGTATTGAGTCAGTTAATCAGTCCATCACTACCCTAACAGTCAGACTTGAAAACATCAGAAGCCTTGTTTCCTTTATGGTACAAAGCCATACACTACCTAGGAAGCAGAACAAAACTGACTAATGTAATATAGAAATTAGGTCACCATGTACAAGAGTCACAAATCTATAATTTATCCTTACGTCCAATCAGGATACATAAATTTAGGGCTGCCCGTTCCTTAAGGGGAGGGGCAGTACATGACTAACAGCATGTGACATACTTTGATCCTGTATATCTCTTTTATTTTACTTCAATACTATATAGCCAAATTTGACATACACTGGTCAAGTGTTGTCTTGTTTTGTTCACAGCATGAAAAATCATATCTGTGAAATTTAGTATCAGCGCAAAAAAAACCAAAAAACACACATATGCCAAGCCATCTGATATACGCGCTGTATATCAACCACAAAAAGCATAGACAAAACAATAGCATATGTAAATAAGCGGTGACACACAACACTATTGCATGCACTTTTATGCACTGTGAACCTGCAGCTCAAGACAGAATATTCAGGCCTGCTTAATTTGTCAGGCTTAAAATCCTCACCTTCCTTTTGACAGCAGATCACTAGTTAGTGAACATTTGGCTGTCAAACACAACTAAATGTGTCGCTTCTGACACACATGACCAGCGGGAACAATCCACAAAAGGACAAAATGCAAAAATATGTAAAACGCACAAACATTTCTGCACATAACACACAAAATATCAACTGTAACAACCATCTTTTGAAAACATGCTAAACCTTTTTAACTTTCCAAAAACTTTTTCACAGACACTATGCGTGTCCCGTGCGCCAACACCCTTTGAGGCCCTGCTTTTCCAAGCAATAATTTCTCCATCTCTTTACACTTACTCCTATCCTACCTCACTGACCTTAAGGTCAAAATCTGCCTTGCGGGCTCCTCAGCCCTCTATGTCTTCCTCACTCTAAGGCTGAAAAAGGAAAAAAAAATCTTCCCAACTCTTTCTAACCTGCAATAACCAACCCTATTTAAAAACACATGATATAGATATTACTCCTGTTAGGGGCTACAATTTATTTATATACTTAGATTATTAAAACAGTTACTGTGAATAATTCGCAGAACATAATAACACACATTTTCGGGTGTTAGCGGCGAAGTTGTGGAACTCTCTCCCCCCTCACAACCGGGCTCTTGAAGACCTTTTGCAGTTTAGACGCGCCATCAAGACTATTTTATTTGTCTAGCTTTTATTAAATTGTATCTCTGCTGTTCCTTCTCTTCGGCCTTTTAACTGAGTTGTGTTTTGTGTACCTTGCAAAGCGCCGGGACGCCCCTTTGCTGGGGCAGCTGAGCGCGGTATAAGTGCGAATAACATAACATAACATAACATAACATAACATAACATAACATAACATAACATAACATAACACAGACCAGTTTTTAGAACAAATGCTTGTTTGCAATGGTATTCATTTCATCAACCTTAAAAGGATGAAGGTCTCAGTTAGGTCCAGCAAAAGTTAAAACCTTCCACCCTGATATTAAATTCAAACCTCTGCACCAGGCACATTGGCTTACTGACCTATTTAAGGAAACCCAAATGGGAACAACATGCAAATTTGTATTATACCTAAATGTATGCATTTACTGAATCCTAAAGCACTTTAAAGCTATTGTAAATGGCAAAAATGCCCAAATTTTACCCAAATTCGACTTTGCTATTTGGGGCACTTAAAAATAAAGATCCTACAATTGCATTACTTATTAATCATCCTCAGAATATGCTTTACAAATTGCAGAGATTGGACATTAGACATATTCCATGCAAATCCTGAGAAAAATGAGTTTTGCACGCCTGCGTCAAGTGAAATTCTATATGCTAATGTCCTCATTATGCAGTATACCATACCTTAAATTAAATTATAATGCTTGGAGGTCACAGTATAAGTATTAAGCTTCATGAATAGCAAAAAACGAATTTTGTAGCACTTATTTTTATAACCCAATCATTTTTGATAATTCCACATATTAAGGCTCTGTAATTCCTCGAATCTGACTTCATTTTCTTTTTTTTTCTTTTTTCTTTTCTCTGTGCCACGTAGGCCTGCAAAGATAGCCTGACGAACAAGGTGGTCTTGCCTCCCCAGGTCATGTACACATTAACCAGATTAAACTGTAAGAAACTAACCTCCTCACCCGAAACTGACCTCGCAAAGCCAATTTCCCTGATTGATCTTTATCTGAGATTGCCAATCAATGTTCAAGACATCGTTAACTTTTCAGTTTCCTTGCACTTGCCTTATCTTGTTTCAGCATCTGTTACGGTTTATTTCTTTTTAAATGTTTCTTCATTACATGGGTTAATTATTATTTAGCAACTGAGCCAAGAATATACGTACAGAAATGCTTAAAGAGAGGAAAACCCTTAATTGAAATGTCTTCCTATAATACAAAATAATGAAATTTAGTTTTAGAACCTTTTTAAAACAACATTCTGAAATGCAAAATTTCACCCGTGCAACTGAGGGCAAAATCCTGGTTGAATAAATATTCCTGTTTATGTAGCTTGTCTCTAAATGTTTGTAACATGAGCAGCTGGCGGTCTTTTTCAAACTAAAACATATCAATGCGTGTTCTATAATATTTTGAGTTCAGCAGAAATTTACTTCAGCTGATCTGTTTGCCTGTTAATATCTAACACAATGTATGTAAGTAAAAAATCCTATATGTTTATTTATTTTTTGCAAAACACCCAATTTCGTTTTTGGGGGCTTTTTATTCCTAGTGAATGTGAATTTACATTTTAGTTTTTAAACATTTAAACATCTTGCTTAATAGACTGAAAACATCAAAAAGAAACACAAACACACATTTGAGCTCATTTCAGACATAAACAGAAAAGGGGTCAAACACTCAGGACACACAATACGGCGTGCTTTAGCCATGCATTTCGTGAATAGCGCCATCGCCATTCACTTACAGAAATTGCACTAATGGGAAAACCACATAGACATTTAAACACACATTTAACCCACATATCAATACTCAAGACAGAAATAAAGGACAACCCACAGACTGTACTTAAACCAAACCATTTGTAAATACTAGTTGTAAGTCATATTTACAAGAAACGCTTCTCAATTGTGTTCCAAAAGACTGCAAAAACAGCCTAACAGACTGATATATGTCGAAGAAGCGAAAATATACTCAATTCACTAGCTTTGACTAGCAGAACACCAAAAATCGCTCTGCATATCTTCATTCATAAAATTGCACAGAACAAAGGATCCTTGTATGTACTATGTCCATATTTTAATTCCCTGGGGATACAAAATCAACAAGAAAGAAATATGCTTGTAAATCTAAACCTATTTAGATATTTCCCGCTAGGGAAGCCGGCTAATTTACTTCACATCACACTATGGTACCTTTCAAATAAAGCAACATATTCTCATGTGAGCTTTGGAACAGGTATGCCAAAAATATTGCAAAATATACAATATTATAATCAAAATAGAGCATTAATGTACTTTTCATACATGCACCGTTCAACTAAACCAAATAGAGAAAATTCTCCTCATTACCTGTCTACACAAATTGCAATTCGCATATACAAACCTATACAAATCCAAAAGTTGGCCAACACAAATTCCAAAGTTCCAAAGCTACATTTCCAAATTTGCTAAGATCAGGCATCTTATAGCTCACTAATCTAGCTTCAAACTTCAAGGGGTTATCTCCACCGATACACTCGCAAATCTACAAGCCGCTCGGCTTTGGTTATTGCAGCAACCAAATAAAACCAAGAAACCAACCCTTCGGCTTTGGTAATTGCAATAACCAAATCAAAACCAAGAAACCAAACAAAATCGTGGGAGCGACCCACTTGTACTTCTTACTCTTACTAATCAAAAGGTTATCTAAATTCTAAATGTCAAGTTCTACATGACCTAACAGTCTTTTTTAGAATACTCACACCAAAAAGGTTCTCAGTCAGGAGTGACATCATGTGGAGGATCAAAATCAGGAAGAGCAGAAATACACCGGGCTGCAGAGACGAAGAATCCCCAGAATCCCTGTGCATAGAGTACCTTCTTAGTAGATTCCTGTCTTGTCCTCATCAGTAGATTTCTGTCTCCTGACAAGATCACTCCTTCAAAAAGTCACTTCTCTGATGAAGCCCGCGTTGGCCGCGCCATCTGAAGAACTGAAAAATCTTCATTCTCAGGGGTCTTACTAATATCAATAAAGAACTTGGCACGGAAGCTGAAATATGAAAAGACATCTTTATTAAACTTAATACGTGAGGCCACGTCACACAGAAGCCGTAGCAACCGAATGAGGTAGTCTAAAGAGTACGGAGCACAGAGGTCTTTTATATGCTTAGGGTTACAAACTCAGCATAAAAGAAAGGGGCAGTCCTAGCTTTTGCAAGCATGCAAAATACCTAATATGGACATACAAGATCTGCAACATATTAGCCAATAGAAAAACATTTAAAACAAGGCATCATGTAACCAGAATGTCCCCCTTACGTCGTGTTTCTGCCCTACCCATAAGTCAATCAATTACAGCACTTATAGGTCAATCAATAATGGCAGAACATGTCTGTATGCAGTAAGGCCAGCTAGTGTCTGAGATTGCTTTCAAAGCAAGGACAGAGGGCGGTTTTCTACATGTTGCAGTCCAAAGGGCAGAAACACTTCATGAATAGAGCAGTCTGTGTAAAGGCAACACAAATTGATGACAAATGTAAGATGGAGTCAAAATTAAAGAACCTCAAGAATCCCTTGCAAACCTCAACTTTAGCTGAAGAAATCAGTTTTTTCACACATTTTTGTGTGGTAAAGTGTGGCATCACCGGGCTCACACAAATTTCCTACTACCCAGCATTCCGCTAGGTCTCCCGATAATAATGGTGCCTCACAAAAATGTATTAAAAAACAGTGTTTTTCAGCTACAATTGAGGTTTGCAAGGGATTCTGGATAAGGAGATGTTGGGGGATCCACACAAGCCATACCTCATTGGAAGCCCCCGGGTGTCTACTTTTCAGAAAGGTGTGGGTTTGTTAGGTTTCCCTAGATGGCCGTCGAGCACGTGGCCAAAAACCCAGGTGACCCCCTTGCAAAAGCAGGTGGTTTTGAGATAGGCAATTTTTATGTCGCCTCACTACGTTTTCGGCCCTTGCCTGTCGCGGTTACTTGTGCATCCCACACAAGTGAGGCACCATTTTTATCAGGAGACCTGAGGGAAGGCTGGGTGGTAGGAAATTTGTGTGAGCCCGGCGATGCCACACTTTCCCACACAAAAATGTGTGAAAAAAATGATTTTTTCAGCTACAATAGCGGTTTGCAAGGGATTCTGGGTAAAGGGACATTAGAGGATCCACGCAAGCCATACCTCCTTCGAAACCCCCGGGTGTCTACTTTTCAGAAATGTGTGAGTTTGGTGGGTTTTCCTAGATGTCCGTCGAGCACGTGGCCCAAAACCCAGGTGACCCCCTTGCAAAAGCAGGTGTTTTTGAGATAGGCAATGTTGATGTCGCCTCACTATGTTTTGGGCCCTTGCCTGTCACGGATACTTGCGCCTCCCACACAAGTGCGGCACCATTTGTATCGGGAGACCTGGGGGAACGCTGGGTGGTAGGAAATTTGTGTGAGCCAGGTGATGCCACACTTTCCCACACAAAAATGTGTGAAAAAACAGATTTTTTCAGCTACAATGAGGTTTGCAAGGGATTCTGGGTAAAGGGACGTTGGAGGATCCATGCAAGCCATACCTCCTTGGAAGCCCCCGGGTGTCTACTTTTCAGAAATGTGTGGGTTTGGTAGGTTTCCTTAAATGGCCCCCCAGCACGGGGCCAAAAACCCAGGTGACCCCCTAGCAAAACCAGATTGTTTTGACAAAATTAGTTGTTTAGTTCTTGAGCGTGACAATTTTGGCACAATATTGCAAGGAAAATGTAACAGACATTGTGAGTCTTGCAGGATATTGTGGATAAAATAACTTGTTAGAATTCACTAAAGAGACATTTGTACTCCCATGGGTTTTCAACAATATGTACAATTGGTAGGTTATTCTTAGGTGGAATGTACACCTTGGCAGAGAGACTAAAAATACAAAGATTCCTGCACAGCCACCTATTCCTCAAACACACACACATACTGGTTGGATTTGGCACGAGGGCGAGTGATGGTTCAGTGTATAAAATTTTATTAACAAGAGATTTCACAAAAATGAAATGCTCTGTCAATTAAATGGACAAAAGAAACGTACCATAGACTAGCTGCTCGTGAGCTGGTAAGCCACTTCAAGGCACCAACCGCTTTACAGGCCATTCAAACACCTTTCATACTTGATACACAAAAGACCATTCACACCACCAGGCATAAAAAGCAACACATAACAACATTCACAAAAAAGGGACAAGGGGCACCCTGCTTCAAAAATACTAAAAAATATATATTACTGCACAGTCATCGATTCCTCAAACACACACACATGCTGGTTGGATTTGGCATGAGGGTGAGTGATGGTTCAGTATATACAATTGAATGAGCAAGTGATTTCACAAAAATGAAATGCACTGTTGATAATTGAAAGGACGAGAAACTGAACCATTGACTCACAGCTCGTGATCTGTAAAGCCACGACAAGGCACCAACCGCTTTACAGGCCATTCATACACCTTTCATACGTGTGACACATACAAAACATTCACACCGCCAGCCGCGGCCCCATCACATTACAACACTTCCACCAGCAGACAGCGCCATTCAAGGGCCCATCACTTTCACACGCCCACATTCCTGACACAGCAACTACACAAACTGATGGATTGCATGGAGTGGCGCTCAGGTAGCAGTGTGTGTAGTGACCAGCATCAAATCACTACTCACACACTGCCAGCCGAGCGCCAGTCCACGCACACTGCCAGCCAAGCACCAGTCCACGCACACTGCCAGTCAAACGCCAGTCCACGCACACCGCCAGCCAAGCGCCACTCCACACACACCGCCAGCCAAGCACCAGTCCACGCACACCGCCAGCCAAGCACCAGTCCACGCACACCGCCATCCAAACGCCAGTCTACGCACACCACCAGGCAAGCGCCAGACCACACACACCTCCAGCCAAATGTCAGTCCACGCACACTGCCAGCCAAGCGCCAGTACAAACACACTACCAGCAAAGCGCCAGTACAAACACATTGCCAGTCAAGAGTCAGTATAAACACACCACCATCCAAGCGCCAGTCCATGCACACCGCCAGCCAAGCACCAGTCCAGGCATCCCACCAACCAAGCATCAATTCAAACACACCGCCAGGCAAGCTCCCGACCACGTACACCGCCAGCCAAGCACCGGTCCACACACACCGCCAGCCAAACGTCAGTCCACGCACACCGCTAGCCAAATGCCAGTCCACGCAAACTGACATCACATTTGAGATTTTTTGTTAATATAAATAAGAAAACACAAACAAATTGCAAATTGATAAAAATCTACTAACACAACAACTAAAACTAAATACACAACACAAATGCCAACTTTGAAACGGAACAAAAATGATTAAACAATAGAGGCCAGGCAGTTCACTTTACCACTCATGGATGCTCCCAACAATTCTTTTGCGTGTGGTACATTCTAAAACAAGCAGGCACGCACAGCCCAGGGTTAGAAGGACACTCGGGGCAA
The DNA here is from genome assembly GCF_964263255.1 of Lissotriton vulgaris. NCBI lineage: Eukaryota > Metazoa > Chordata > Amphibia > Caudata > Salamandridae > Lissotriton > Lissotriton vulgaris. The sequence goes on from NW_028248064.1 coordinate 34,941, forward strand.
TACATACGAACCTCCTTCCGCAAACCTCTTCGCCAACAGACTCTTCGTCTCCTACTGGGAAAGTCTTTTGAGGATGTAGGAGGAATGTGATCAGGAAAGTGGCGATCATTCAATCTAGCAACATCCTCCACCACTCCAACTCTAGGAACACTTGCCTGTTCCACTAAAACAAGGCTGCCTATTACAGACTCCTAAAACTTTACAAAAGTCATCTTTGACTGAGGACAAGATTCCTGGAACACAACAAAAGCATTAAAGGTTGCCAAGTGGAAAAGATGGATAGCCAACTTCTTGTACCAATTGTAAACCTTACGAAGAGCAGCATACTGTTCCAACCTCTGATCTACTCTGTCAACACCACCAATGTGCCTATTATAGTCTAAAAAGCAAACAGGTTTGCGCGCTTCAGCAACCTCACCCCAAACAGTCACCAGTTCAGTGCTTTCATCATGGATGATGAAACATCATCCATGTAGACATCTCTCCTGTCTGAAAACTTCACAGCTAGAAGCTCCTTGCAACGCAATGCACTGCACTGTCCCCGGACAAGCTTTTGACAAACAAGTTCTTTTGGGAAACCTTTACGGTTACAGGGGATTGTGCCACAATCAACATTGTCCACTTTGGCCAATTCTCTGAACAACCGCACACCAGTGTAGAAGTTATCTACATATAAATGATGGCCTTTGTTAAATAATCCACGACCAAGTTCCCACACAATTATCTCAGTCACGCCAAAAGTGGACGGACAACCAAGGGTTTAATGCTGGATTCCTTACCGGTGTACACCCTGAAATTAGAGACATATCCAGTCCAACTGTCACACAGCATATACAGCTTAATTCCATAGCGTGCCCTCTTACTAGGAATGTATTGCCTAAAAACCAAGCGGCCCTTGAACAACACCAAAGACTTATCCACTGCAATTTCTTTCCCTGGAACATAGATCTCAGATAATCGATCAACAAAGTGATCAATGACAGGCCGAATCTTGAAAAGACGGTCACAATAAGGGTGATCTCATGGCAAAGCTAAACCATTATCGACAAAATGCATCATCTGGAGCAGAAGCAAATACCTATCACGACTTATGACTGCCGGAAATATAGCAGTTGCCATCAAGGGACTAGTAGACCAATATGAAGTCATTGATGGCTTCCTTAGCAAGCCCATCAGAAAAGTTAAACCCAAGAACTTCTTCATCTCTTCCAGATTTGTGGGAGTCCACCGGGTAGCTCTAGAGTGGGGCTTAAGGCTGGCACTGTTCTCCCTTCAAAAACTGTTCAGTATACAAATTAGTCTGCTTAACAATCTCTGCCAAAAACACATCATCCGTAAACAACTGAAAAAATCAATCAGCAAAAAGTTTTTAGTTTTCACCCTACGCCCTGGAACACCAGTAAAGTCTGGCAATGCTGACTGCACCATGCCTGGGGCAACCCAGAAGTCAACACTTTCAACGGGAATCCTTGCAGCCCCAGGCTGCCGCCCAGCTGCCTCTTGACTCCCTATACCAATGGGAAGTCTTGCAGCCCCAGGCTGCAACCCAGATGCCTCTTGTCTCACTATACCAACGGGAAGTCTTGCAGCCCCAGGCTGCAGCCCAGATGCCTCTTGTCTCACTATACCAACGGAAAGTCTTACAGGCCCAGGCTGCAGCCCAGATGTCGCTTGCCGCACTATCGGCGCATCAATGTCCTCCTCTAACACAGGCACTTCATCCACACCAACAGTAGCTTCATCTGCACTCAAAGTATCTACATCATCAGATGATGCCACATGGAGAGAAAACTCACTGCCTGAATCTTCCCCTCCCACCTCTGCCTCAGAATCAGAGTCAGTGTGAGGGGGTGAATCTGTCCAAGTCGGAGGAAGGCGTGAGTTCAACCCTCTCCTCTTTCTCTATACAGCAAGCCGAGACCTGGGATAGAGCGAAGTCAAGTGTGTTTGTGCTGGAAGACAAAAGCGAACACTGCATCTTTAATTGGGCAGAGTTTGGACCCAGCCCGCCCCCTTTCGTGACGTCGAACTCAAGGAAGAAGAAATTCCCGGCAACACAGAGACGCCGGCATGTTCTACACCCGGAGGTGAAGGAGTAGAGAGCGAGGAGGAAAAAGCAGAGACGGTCCAAGGACTAAGCAGAGGATGAGAGCGAGCGGGCGCCGTCGAGAGACTGGCAAAGCCAGGAGGCCAACGGCAAGGCGAACCCCTGAGCCACGCTTCAAGGGAAGCGTGGCTTACTCAGGTACGGTCACGTACCTTGGCGTGGGTGGGAAGGAAGGGGCCAAACCCACCTTGATTCACCCATCCAACGTTCCTGTCACTCCCTACCCTGAGCACCTACGGCACCTCGCAACCCTCCCCTTAAGTAAAAACTGAGCACCGTGTGTCTCCCCACACCCCTACCCTTACACCTTGTACATAGAACACCCAATTGAAACTGGTCTATTTTCTTTCCTTCTTTGGCGGTCTCAGACCATTCGGATGAACCGGTAAACCTGGAGTGGAGAAGAAGGAGTCCAGAGAGACGCAAAAGTCGCACTTCCCAGGAGAAGGAACTCGAAACCCCTCTCCCTTACTATAGAAGCACACTACGTAAAAGGCGGGTACTAAAATCAATAAAGCCCACTCTCAACCCTACACGTGTTCCCATGAGTTTCTCTAGTCGGCCACAGTCAGTCTCTGGACCATTGTCAGAGGAAGAATCAAAAAGCATTCCAACAACTTGCTTAGCTGTAATCTGGTGGCTAGCCATTATCCTTACTAAGAAAGGAGACTGCACAAACAAGTCAGCAACCAACACTGTGCAAAGTAAGTAAAAAAATGTGTGCCTTTATCACAAAGATCTATATACTGAAAAACTATACAATTCACTTACAAGGGACAGCTACACTAACCAGCACCTACTCTGCAAAGACACAGCAAATACTCAACGATATCCCACTAGAAAGAAGGAAAAAAATGAATCTACAGAAAACAAAATACACATCAAGCACAAATGCAAAACATTTTTTAGACACTCAAAAAACAGAAACCAAACATACTGGTATTATTACACACTTTGCAAAAAACACATTTACATTGAAATTGTACATAAAAGGTCTCTTACCAAACACATTCAACTACACAAACAGCAGAACCACCAGTAACGAAACCGCAACCTGCAACAGTCTAAAGAGGAACAGCCTTGAACTAGAACAAAAAAGGGGAAAATAAAACATTACAATTCACAAGAAATAAAAACAATACACATTATAACAGGCTATGTCACAGGCTATGTCACTACACAAATGGGGGCAGAAAGGCCAAATAAACGGGCTGAATACACATAAACAAATATATGTTCCCTGGAAGCAACCAATTTATTTATTTTTACATTCCTGGCACTAGTGGGCTTTTCTGCCAAAAATATAGGTAATCTGTCCCCAAAGGGGGGCAGAAAGGTCTAACAAATGAATTAGGCCCATAAGGAAGTGACCCTTGCCCAAGGGGTCGCATTCCATTTCAAATTTAAAACAGTCCCTTGTGTCTAGTGGGGTTTTCTGCCCACCCCTGGGGGCAGAAAGGCCAAATAAAGAAACTGATCTGCCCCCGGGGGGGCAGAATATACTAAAGAAAATATACATATGGCCCCTGGAAGCGACTGGTCACTTCCAATTTTTTTTTAAAACAATTTTTAAAAATTGGGCTCCCTGGAAGCGACCCTTGCCCAAGGGGTCGCTTCCATTTAAAAAAAAAAAATATTTCCCTGGTGTCTAGTGGGGTTTTCTGACCCCCCTGGGGGCAGAAAGGCCAAATAAAAAAAACGATCTACCCCCGGAGGGGACAGAATATACTTTACAAAAGTCTTGGGCCCAAGGAAGCGACCCTTGCCCAAGGGGTGGCTTCCGATTTCTCAAAAAACAATTTCCCTGGCTCTAGTGGACTTTTCTGCCCCCACTGGGTCCAGAATCGGCCAGAAAACGGCCAATCTGTCCCCAGGTGGAGCAGAAAAGTCTGATTTTTAATGAGCCCCCTAGGAAGCGACCCTTGCCCAAGGGGTTGCCTCCTTTTTGAAAAAAAAGACATCCCTGGTGTCTAGTGGGGGCATTCCTGGTGCACAATCACGATGCTGTGCGCGATCGTGCACCAGGAATGCCCTGCATTAGGACATCAGGGGAGAGGAAACACTGTTTCCTCCCCCCCAATGCCTCAAGGCACAACAAAATGCCCCTCCGCCCCACCGGAGGCCAAAACTTACCTCCTGATCCTGGACGCGCTGGAAACAAATGGTTTTCAGAGCGCCCAGTGCTTCCTGATGAAGCAGCGTGCACTGTGCACGCTGACGTCATCAGGAAGCGTGGGGGGCTGTTGCTGTTGCTGTGGGCACGATCGATGCCCCATGGGGGGAGCACTAGCACTCCCCCGGGGGCTGTGCTGATGACGGAGCGGTTCCGTCATCAGCACAGCCCAACCATTGCTGATGACGGAACCGCTCCGTCATCAGCATCGAAGGGGTTAAACCACTATTACAAATCATGGCAGCCAAACACTCTCTGATTTATGACTCTGAGAGGGAAAGCCAATAAAGTAATAGATAAGCTCACGATAGGGGCCTATCATCGCTTATTTAATCTCCCAAAACAGGACTCGCCTGCACACATTCGTTTAAAGTTTGGCATTAGAAGACAAAATATAAACACTAGGGGCATTTTTGAAATTCTGTTATAAACTAAAACAAGACAACAACTCCACTCTGATGAAACCGTAAGGCAGGCTATAAGGGACCCCAGAAATACGGTAGCCCATGAATATTTTAATCTGGACATGTCTACATTTAATAGAGTGAATAACGGGACCAGTAAAAAGTGTCATCATTGATGGATAGAGAGGTTCTAGCGAAAAGATTCCACGCTTGGATGGTGATTGCCTCATACGGCAATCTAAAACCCCAGAATTATCTGGCAGGTTTGAATGGTCTAAAAGCAAAGCTAAAACTTTCCAATTTTCTAGCAATTCGCCAGTTTGGAAAAGGGTGGGAAATTCAATGTCATGCCGCCTCTGTAATTTTACAGAGAAGACGTCTGTCACATAGCTTGTATTGTCCAGCTTTATTGGGAGAACGCAGAAACGTGCCAATAGAGGATTTTAAGGAATATGCAATCCGCACATGCCGTCAAGCACTTGGCTTGTTCTGAGAAGATTCACATTTACTGGTAATATTTTTAAGTTCACTGAGGATGCGGAGGGCAAACTAGCTAAATGCGTATAACAACGATTTAAGATGTCTATTATACCATTTAAATCCAAATAAAAAGAGGTATGATTGCGCACAAGCTTAGTGTAAATAATTGTACAGTCTGTAGAGTGCCACGGAGGTATCACCTTGTGGACCTAAAGGTGTTCAATTATAAGTTAATTAAATGCGTGCTCTGAACTTCGAGCACGACCCTCTGTGCACTGCTTTGGAATCGCTAACTGCGATAAAATAAATGTTCTCAATATTCCAAAATTAAGGTGAAGAGGAAGGTTGAAGGCAAAAATAATTTGTTTCTTCGAAGGTGATAATTTTATTCCAAACGTATATATATCCCTCTGTAAATGTTGTGAATCCATACTAATATAATACAGAGAGAGCCCAAACCTTTGAGGCGGGTAATCTCAGGAACCACAGCACCAATCACAACACCCAATACAGCGTTGGAAAGGGCAGTTGCAGCAGAAGGACATAGGCTATGCAGACGCCCACCATATACATTTAAAAGGCAAAAGAACCGTGCCAGCAAAGTAGTCCCTTGTGGGCGTGTCTGCGTTGTGCTGTGGGCGTGTGCTGGGGGGCGTGTGGTACGTTCCGCCCTTCATGCCATGTCTCATACCGTGTGCTAATCTCACCCTGCTCCCTTTAAATACCCCTGCACCTCATAATCATAACCCACCCTTACTGCTTAAAATACCCCAACACCCTTAAACACTAACACATCTTAACCCTATAATTATACACTGTACCCCAAAACCCAAACCTATCCCTAAACCCTAAAAATACCCCTGTACCCCAAAACCCAAACCTAGCCCTGAACCCTATAAATACCCCTGTACCTGAAAACCCAAACCTACCCCTCCACCCTAAAAATACCCCGGTACCCCAAAACCCAAACCTAGCCCTGAACCCTAAAAATACCACTGTACCCCAAAACCCAAACCTACCCATGAACACTAAATTACCCCTGTACCCCAAAACCCAAACCTAGCCCTGAACGATTAAAATACCCCTGTACCCCAAAACCCAAACCTAGCCCTGAACCCTAAAAATACCCCTGTACCCCAAAACCCAAACCTAGCCCTGAACCCTTAAAATACCCCTGTACCCCGAAACCCAAACGTACCCCTGAACCCTAAAAATATCCCTATACCCCAAAACCCAAACCTAGACCTGAACCCGAAAAATACCCCTGTACCACAAAACCCATACCTATCCCTAAACCCTAAAATACCCCTGTACCACATAACCCAAAATTATATCTGAACCCTTAAAATACCCAAACACCCCAAAACATATACCTCAGTACCCCAAAACATATACCCCTATACCCATACTTATCTTATCCAAACATTAAAAAAAAACATGCGTTTACCATTCATGCATTTACAAAGAATTTCGTTGTAAATGTATGCGTGGTAAAAGCATATAAAATGTAATGCCATGCGTTATAATGGAATTGCGGAGTCATGGTACTTTCGTAATGAAAGTATGCGGAGTGATGGTATGCAGAAAGAAAGTTGCGGAATAATGGGTGTTTACCCTCCCCCGGTAAGTACATTGGTGGCATGGCGGCCCACATCTCCAGCAACATACTCATATTTTTTTCCACCACCCATTTGAAAAATGCACAGGTCTCCCACATTGATGGCCAGCACCGACATACACTTTTAGATACACCTCCCGCCACAAGTTTTGAATTGCGAACTTTAGAGCTGGGGAGCTACGTTCGAATCTCAGCATCAGCTCAACATCCTGTGATTCCAGGCAAATCGCTTTGTCTCCCCGTGCCTACCACAAATGAATGTGTTCTTCTGTAATGTAAATTGTGCTCATGCCATGTTGTCGAGTTCGCGCTATATAATATTGCAAGGAAAAATAAAGTAGGGAAACTCGAGTTCACACACTACTGAACGCGCACTCTTAAGTGCATCAGCAGTGCACTGTGAATCGGAGCGTTTCACAGGCCTGTCACAGATAAGAAATGCCATCAAAACGAAATCCTACAAAACAATATACTACTGGCCGGAAGCAATTCATACCCGGACAACGTCGGGACGGGCTGCTAGTTAGTTATAAAGAGCTGGCAAATTGCCAGTGAAAGTGCAGTCCCCAATGAAATAATAGGGGAAAGAAGCGATTAGGAAACGGTATTAGACATTGCTGCTGAACCCGATTAGAGTAATTCCCCAAACATATAAAGCTAATCACTGGTGTATTTTTATGGAGGTAGCCACATATCGTTATTGTCATAAGTGCCTTGAAATACAGATTGTTTTAAGGTGTATATTTCCCCCGGATTTTATATAATGAATTGACGTGTATAAACTGCTCATTGTGCTGCTTTGTATATTACTGAAATAATAGTTTGATTAGTTTGATTATGATGATTTTATGAACTTTTATGGTCTTTGTATGAAACTGAATAAAATTACTTTGACTGACTGAGTAAACATTTGTACGCCACACAGGTTTCATGAAGCATATAGTTCATATCTATACATGAATTCCTTCATAATTGATTGACAATGATTAGTTATAAAGAGCTGGCAATTTGCCAGTGAAAGTGTAGTCCCCAATGAAATAACATGGGAGAATAGGGAAAAGAAGCGAGTATTCAGGAGGTGACAGTGGAGTGAAGACGTGGGGTACCTTCAACCGGGTCAGCAGTGGGTGATTTTTCAATTGGGTTCGAAAGAGTAAAGCAGGGATCCTGCCGTGTTCCCATAGTTACATTATTTCATATTTTGGGAGTGTAGAGTTCTTGGTGCATCTTTTGGTTATGAGGTTGAAGTTACCAGATATGATCAGACCTCTTCACTCTGCAGCGTGATGTGCTTAGTGTAATGAGACGTATTCAGTGAGGGAAACAGTGTTAACAATGCTGTCATTATATTGTGCTATCATTACAACACAGTCGTTACAAAGACTGCGTTGTTAGTACGTGAAACATTTACATCGCAAGTCATTGCAACTACTTGCACTAGGGGACGCTGAGGTATTGGAAATGAATTCCAACACCTTCCCTACTGTTGCGCAAACTCGAGTAGGAATAGAAATGTATACTATTCCTAAGTCCAGTGCGCCCCCTAGTGTACGTCGTTGTAATGACTTGCAATGTAAATGCATCGCGTACTAACAACGTGTTCGTTGTAATGACCGCTTTGTAAAAACACGCGATGTAATGCATCTCGATGTAAAAAGACATATTCGCTTAGTGACAGACCTTAAAAGGATACAGGCTCCTTTGCTCCCAAGACAGACCTGCTCTTTACAGGAACCAGTAAATACACATGTAAAGCTCTGCTTTCTTATGCGGGCCAAACTGGCCCTGCTCAGTTACCCTTAGGGGAGGACAAGAAATGTATTTAATTTTACAATAGTCTAGTGCCTACTTTGCAAACCATGGAACTGAAGATCTGGATTCTAATGAGCTTTACCACTTGTCCAAAGCGTATTTGATGTAGGTTTACTGCCACTGTGCCTGGCATTGTTAGTGTATGTGATATAACTGGGAAATAATGTCCAAATGACAGGTCCCATGGCTTGTCCATTCCTCCTCCCACATCCTTGTTTCTGTTCTTGCTTCCCACAGGGACCACCACTCCACTCTTCTGTTTCCAGCTTATGTTGTTGGCGATGCTCCTTCTACAATTGTAATCATCTCTGTAAAGTTCTATGTTGCTCCTGGGTGCTAGCTCCAACAGATGAGGTCCACACTAAGATAATACCAACAATAGCACGGATGAAGAGCTGATGGATGCGTTATGAGTGTTCGCCAATTTTATTTCAAGGGGTATGGAACTGAGCTACAGTATTAACGAGGCGCAGAGAATACAGACTACTGTATTGACAATTCTGTCTTACACCAGGTCTATGGTAAGAGTGCCTGTTTCCCTATTTATTATGTCAAAGCCATTAGAGAATAATCCAAATTGCACCCCACTGGGTACCTAGGGTAGTGAAGTGCGTAATGGTTGGACCAGCTGAGAAATGTTTAAAACAGGTACTGGGGCTGGGAAACATTCCAGTTGTGACCGGCCACTTGATCCAATCTTAATTTATTTTTTTCATCAAATTACCTCCTGCGTTGCCACCCAGTGTCGGTTCACTTATCCTGGCCTCTCTTTCCTATGACCTTATACTCACTAAATGAAAGGAGTGTGTAACCAAACCTCTTTTAAAGCAAGCAATGACAAAGCCAAAAGCTCTCGGATTTGTGCTGCCGATGCAGACTGATTGGCTTCACCACTACTTTTTAAAGATAAAAAAAAAAAAAATCACAATGATGTTTACCCACATATGCAGCATGAAACATGAGGTGCTGCATCACGATGCTACGACAACGCAACGTGAGGACATGTACACATGCATGCATCATTAAACAGGCGCAAGCATGTGGCATAATGTGGCCGCCATTTTGTTGCATTTATTGCTCCAAGACGGTGACTCCTATCTTGGTGTTACAAAAGAAATAGAAAAGGTTAATGTTTACATAAACTAGCATTCTTAAAGGAGCTGCCCAGCAGTAACTTGTAACTTTTGGCCCTCCTACAAATGTTTAAAAAAACACTTTTTAAAGGACAAACACCTTCACAGGGGGGATGGACAAGCAATGGAGAAGTGAGTGGGAAAGGGGTCAACACACGAAGGGAGTAAAAGCACGTGGGGAGTGGGCAGGGAAGGAACGTAGGAAATTGTGGCAGAGAAAGGGTAGAAAAAATATTAACAAGCATTTGCAATGCAATGGTCTCGGCATCATTAAAGGTAGAGCTATTGGCATTGCTCATGACATTTTTTTTCTTTAAATCACAAATAATCGGCATTGTCATTAACATTGCCAATACACAGCACTCTGCACTCAACAGCACACAATGCTCTGCACACTCACTCTGCACTCACTACTCTGCACTCACTACTCTGCACTCACTACTCTGCACTCACTACTCTGCACTCACTACTCTGCACTCACTACTCACTACTCTGCACTCACTACTCTGCACTCACTACTCACTACTCTGCACTCACTACTCTGCACTCACTACTCACTACTCTGCACTCACTACTCTGCACTCACTACTCACTACTCTGCACTCACTACTCTGCACTCACTACTCTGCACTCACTACTCACTACTCTGCACTCACTACTCTGCACTCACTACTCTGCACTCACTACTCTGCACTCACTAATCACTACTCTGCACTCACTACTCACTACTCTGCACTCACTACTCACTACTCTGCACTCACTACTCACTACTCTGCACTCACTACTCACTACTCTGCACTCACTACTCTGCACTCACTACTCTGCACTCACTACTCTGCACTCACTACTCACTACTCTGCACTCACTACTCTGCACTCACTACTCTGCACTCACTACTCACTACTCTGCACTCACTACTCTGCACTCACTACTCTGCAATCACTACTCTGCACTCACTACTCTGCACTCACTACTCTGCACTCACTACTCACTACTCTGCACTCACTACTCACTACTCTGCACTCACTACTCACTACTCTGCACTCACTACTCACTACTCTGCACTCACTACTCTGCACTCACTACTCTGCACTCACTACTCTGCACTCACCACTCTGCATTCACTACTCTGCACTCACTACTCTGCACTCACTACTCTGCACTCACTACTCTGCACTCACTACTCTGCACTCACTACTCTGCACTCACTACTCACTACTCTGCACTCACTACTCACTACTCTGCACTCACTACTCTGCACTCACTACTCTGCACTCACTACTCACTACTCTGCACTCACTACTCACTACTCTGCACTCACTACTCACTACTCTGCACTCACTACTCTGCACTCACTACTCACTACTCTGCACTCACTACTCTGCACTCACTACTCTGCACTCACTACTCTGCACTTGCACTCACTACTCTGCACTCACTACTCTGCACTCACTACTCTGCACTCACTACTCTGCACACACTACTCTGCACACACTACTCTGCACACACTACTCTGCACTCTGCACTCACTACTCTGCACTCTGCACTCACTACTCTGCACTCTGCACTCACTACTCTGCACTCTGCACTCACTACTCTGCACTTACTACTCTGCACTCACTACTCTGCACTCACTACTCACTACTCTGCACTCACTACTCACTACTCTGCACTCACTACTCACTACTCTGCACTCACTACTCACTACTCTGCACTCACTACTCTGCACTCACGACTCACTACTGTGCACTCACTACTCGCTACTCTGCACTCACTACTCTGCACTCACTACTCACTACTCTGCACTCACTATTCACTACTCTGCACTCACTACTCTGCACTCACTACTCACTACTCTGCACTCACTACTCACTACTCTGCACTCACTACTCACTACTTTGCACTCACTACTCTGCACTCACTACTCTGCACTCACTACTCACTACTCTGCACTCACTACTCTGCACTCACTACTCTGTACTCACTACTCTGCACTCACTACTCTGAACTCACTACTCACTACTCTGCACTCACTACTCACTACTCTGCACTCACTACTCAGCACTCACTACTCTGCACTCACTACTCACTACTCAGCACTCACTACTCTGCACTCACTACTCACTACTCTGCACTCACTACTCTGCACTCACTACTCTGCACTCACTACTCTGCACTCACTACTCACTACTCTGCACTCACTACTCACTACTCTGCACTCACTACTCTGCACTCACTACTCTGAACTCACTACTCACTACTCTGCACTCACTACTCACTACTCTGCACTCACTACTCAGCACTCACTACTCTGCACTCACTACTCACTACTCAGCACTCACTACTCTGCACTCACTACTCACTACTCTGCACTCACTACTCTGCACTCACTACTCTGCACTCACTACTCTGCACTCGCTACTCTGCACTCACTACTCTGCACTCACTACTCACTACTCTGCACTCACTACTCACTACTCTGCACTCACTACTCACTACTCTGCACTCACTACTCACTACTCTGCACTCACTACTCACTACTCTGCACTCACTACTCTGCACTCACTACTCTGCACTCACTACTCTGCACTCACTACTCTGCACTCACTACTCACTACTCTGCACTCACTACTCTGCACTCACTACTCACTACTCTGCACTCACTACTCTGCACTCACTACTCTGCACTCACTACTCTGCACTCACTACTCTGCACTCACTACTCTGCACTCACTACTCACTACTCTGCACTCACTACTCACTACTCTGCACTCACTACTCACTACTCTGCACTCACTACTCACTACTCTGCACTCACTACTCTGCACTCACTACTCTGCACTCACTACTCTGCACTCACTACTCTGCACTCACTACTCTGCACTCACTACTCACTACTCTGCACTCACTACTCACTACTCTGCACTCACTACTCTGCACTCACTACTCACTACTCTGCACTCACTACTCTGCACTCACTACTCTGCACTCACTACTCTGCACTCACTACTCACTACTCTGCACTCACTACTCACTACTCTGCACTCACTACTCACTACTCTGCACTCACTACTCACTACTCTGCACTCACTACTCTGCACTCACTACTCACTACTCTGCACTCACTACTCTGCACTCACTACTCTGCACTCACTACTCTGCACTCACTACTCTGCACTTGCACTCACTACTCTGCACTCACTACTCTGCACTCACTACTCTGCACTCACTACTCTGCACACACTACTCTGCACACACTACTCTGCACACACTACTCTGCACTCTGCACTAACTACTATGCACTCTGCACTCACTACTCTGCACTCTGCACTCACTACTCTGCACTCTGCACTTACTACTCTGCACTCACTACTCTGCATTCACTACTCACTACTCTGCACTCACTACTCACTACTCTGCACCCACTACTCACTACTCTGCGGTATACACCCGTTACAACGCATCTTTTACTCCGCACTACCATTACAACGCGACTTTTACTCCGCATACCATTACAACGCATTGCGCTGGGGGGCGCTCTAGGATAGGGAATAAGTATAATTTACTATCCAACACCTTCCCTAGGGTCCACGGGGACTGGAGTTAGAATAGTAAATTATACTTACCACTATCCAGCACCCCAAAGCGCTATGCGTTGTAATGGTATGCGTTGTAAAAGTCGCGTTGTAACGGTATGCGGAGTAAAAGTATGCGGAGTAACATGTTACATCCCTACTCTGCACTCACTACTCACTACTCTGCACTCACTACTCTGCACTCACTACTCACTACTGTGCACTCACTACTCGCTACTCTGCACTCACTACTCTGCACTCACTACTCACTACTCTGCACTCACTATGCACTACTCTGCACTCACTACTCACTACTCTGCACTCACTACTCACTACTCTGCACTCACTACTCACTACTTTGCACTCACTACTCTGCACTCACTACTCTGCACTCACTACTCACTACTCTGCACTCACTACTCTGCACTCACTACTCTGCACTCACTACTCTGCACTCACTACTCTGCACTCACTACTCACTACTCTGCACTCACTACTCTGCACTCACTACTCACTACTCTGCACTCACTACTCTGCACTCACTACTCTGCACTCACTACTCTGCACTCACTACTCTGCACTCACTACTCTGCACTCACTACTCACTACTCTGCACTCACTACTCACTACTCTGCACTCACTACTCACTACTCTGCACTCACTACTCACTACTCTGCACTCACTACTCTGCACTCACTACTCTGCACTCACTACTCTGCACTCACTACTCTGCACTCACTACTCTGCACTCACTACTCACTACTCTGCACTCACTACTCACTACTCTGCACTCACTACTCTGCACTCACTACTCACTACTCTGCACTCACTACTCTGCACTCACTACTCTGCACTCACTACTCTGCACTCACTACTCACTACTCTGCACTCACTACTCACTACTCTGCACTCACTACTCACTACTCTGCACTCACTACTCACTACTCTGCACTCACTACTCTGCACTCACTACTCACTACTCTGCACTCACTACTCTGCACTCACTACTCTGCACTCACTACTCTGCACTCACTACTCTGCACTTGCACTCACTACTCTGCACTCACTACTCTGCACTCACTACTCTGCACTCACTACTCTGCACACACTACTCTGCACACACTACTCTGCACACACTACTCTGCACTCTGCACTAACTACTCTGCACTCTGCACTCACTACTCTGCACTCTGCACTCACTACTCTGCACTCTGCACTTACTACTCTGCACTCACTACTCTGCACTCACTACTCACTACTCTGCACTCACTACTCACTACTCTGCACTCACTACTCACTACTCTGCGGTATACACCCGTTACAACGCATCTTTTACTCCGCACTACCATTACAACGCGACTTTTACTCCGCATACCATTACAACGCATTGCGCTGGGGGGCGCTCTAGGATAGGGAATAAGTATAATTTACTATCCAACACCTTCCCTAGGGTCCACGGGGACTGGAGTTAGAATAGTAAATTATACTTACCACTATCCAGCACCCCAAAGCGCTATGCGTTGTAATGGTATGCGTTGTAAAAGTCGCGTTGTAACGGTATGCGGAGTAAAAGTATGCGGAGTAACATGTTACATCCCTACTCTGCACTCACTACTCACTACTCTGCACTCACTACTCTGCACTCACTACTCACTACTGTGCACTCACTACTCGCTACTCTGCACTCACTACTCTGCACTCACTACTCACTACTCTGCACTCACTATGCACTACTCTGCACTCACTACTCTGCACTCACTACTCACTACTCTGCACTCACTACTCACTACTCTGCACTCACTACTCTGCACTCACTACTCTGCACTCACTACTCTGCACTCACTACTCTGAACTCACTACTCACTACTCTGCACTCACTACTCACTACTCTGCACTCACTACTCAGCACTCACTACTCTGCACTCACTACTCACTACTCAGCACTCACTACTCTGCACTCACTACTCTGCACTCACTACTCTGCACTCACTACTCTGCACTCACTACTCTGCACTCACTACTCACTACTCTGCACTCACTACTCACTACTCTGCACTCACTACTCTGCACTCACTACTCTGCACTCACTACTCTGCACTCACTACTCTGCACTCACTACTCTGCACTCACTACTCTGCACTCACTACTCACTACTCTGCACTCACTACTCTGCACTCACTACTCTGCACTCACTACTCTGCACTCACTACTCTGCACTCACTACTCACTACTCTGCACTCACTACTCACTACTCTGCACTCACTACTCACTACTCTGCACTCACTACTCTGCACTCACTACTCACTACTCTGCACTCACTACTCTGCACTCACTACTCTGCACTCTCTACTCTGCACTCACTACTCTGCACCCACTACTCACTACTCTGCACTCACCACTCACTACTCTGCACTCACTACTCACTACTGTGCACTCACTACTCACTACTCTGCACTCACTACTCTGCACTCACTTCTCACTACTCTGCACTCACTATGCACTAATCTGCACTCACTACTCTGCACTCACTACTCACTACTCTGCACTCACTACTCACTACTCTGCACTCACTACTCACTACTTTGCACTCACTACTCTGCACTCACTACTCTGCACTCACTACTCACTACTCTGCACTCACTACTCTGCACTCACTACTCTGCACTCACTACTCTGCACTCACTACTCTGCACTCACTACTCACTACTCTGCACTCACTACTCTGCACTCACTGATCTGAACTCACTACTCACTACTCTGCACTCACTACTCACTACGCTGCACTCACTACTCACTACTCTGCACTCGCTACTCACTACTCAGCACTCACTACTCTGCATTCTCCCTTCCGTAGTGTAAATGCCCTTCACGGCCGGATGCAATATGTAGGTACTCTCATATATTTCTTGGCACCTACGATGTAAGACTGTGTGTTGAATCTAGGATGACATATATAGCAGTTTTGTTTCACTCATTGCACTAGCACTGTGCTTTTATCCTCTCTTCTCCGTTTGATTAAACACATAAGCCAGCATGTAAACATTTGTATTAATGAACACTGTGCCCCGGAAGTCAGGCACGGTCGCCTGTGACGGGGGCGGGGCCACGTCCAGACCGGAAGAGGAGGCAGGCGGAGTCAGATGCGTCTCGCGCCCGGGGCTCCTGTGAGCGGTGTGGAGCCCCGGGGCCGCGCCAGCAGGAGGTTGGGCGCCGCGTGCTGAGAGCAGAGTCCCCGGCATTGGCCAGGTATTTTCCAAAAGGCTGGGGGGGCTTGGTGCACTTGTGTGTGTGCGTGTATGCTCGTGTGTGTATGTATGTGTGCGACGGTGACGGCGGGGGAGCGAGGGAGGGAGGGGGGGCCTCGGTGCGCGTGTGTGTGTGTGTCAGGGGGGGTGTCTCTGTATGTATGTATGTGCGTGCGTGCATGGGCGCTTGTGTGTGTGTATGCGCATGCGTGTGTGGTGCTTGAGCTTCCCAGGAGACAGCGCCTGGCCACAGCGCGCGTTCCCGTTTCAAATCGGCTCCAAGGATGCGCGCGGCCGAAACTGTCTCCTGGGAAGCATACTCGCTAACAAAAGATCTCGGCGAGACGCGCTTCCGCGCGTTTAGCCGAGACCTAAAAAGCAAAAAAAGGCAAGCAGGGAGGGCAGAGGAGAGAAGCAGAAGAGCTGGGCAGAGGGAGGAGGGGGCAACACAGAGCACGCTGGGGATGGCATTAGAAAGACGTAGAGATTAAGAAAAAAACATGCACTCCTATGTAGTGCTGAAGAAACACGAAAAGAGAAAAAGATAGTTCCATAAATGAAAGCAGTTGAAGGGCGTAAGTCATGCAATGACAGCACACAAAGAAGTGCTCCCGAGGCAGGACAAACAAATAGAGAGGAAAGCTCTTGCATAAGAAGCAAGGAAATGAAATAGACAAGAAGGACGTCCAATCATGAGCAGGGTACTTGCCTAAAGGCCACAGTAGGAGAGTATTTTACTATATTAGTGACAATAGGTCTTTCACAATAGCTGTCTATAGGCGACACCTAAGAAGATGCACATGACCTGAGCCTTGCTGAACTATGATACGACTTACAACTACAGGCAAAATCCTTGAGTCTTGCATTGGTCAAATGATTGGTTATTTATCTGAAATCCTAAGAATCTTGGATGATAAGTCCATTTTCCACCATCGTTTCAGGACAGTAAATGTATTGGTCATAGGCGATGGAACTCGTGGTGCGGGGTTGCACAATGTTGGAGTTCAAAAGGTGAATGATGCCTGTAGATTGTGTAGTTATCCTGTCACACTGGCTGTGCGCGCAAACGCAACTGTAAATTGTAAGGTATGTCTGACAAACAGCTGCTTATTTAAACATGGAGATTGGTGTGTATTTTTCTCGTACTGCAAAGTCACAAGATTGTGTTAGCCAATCTTGTTGGATTACACAGATTTTGAATAAAAGGCTGTAAAATGTGATTCTTTTTCTAACACAATAAATTTGATATACCTGTAATAAACTGTACACATATTTCTAAATATATCTGCAATTAGGAAAACACATTTATAATACTGAAATGGGATGGAAAGAAAGATATTAATAGCATCAAAGCAAATCAAGACATTTTATTTGGTGATGCACAGGTGATAACTATTAGCTGAAACACGTTTTCCACACATTATCGTTTGTGCGTTATATAGTTTTACCAATAAAACTCCATGCCTGTGCAGATGTAAAAGAAAAGGAGTTGTCTGTAAATGAGAGTGATATCACATCATATCTTTAGTTATATATTTGCTAAAGTGTGCTCCAAAATGCACCACCAGCACCATGTCACCCTTATCACCCTCTTGTTCAGTAGGAGGGACTCATTTGCTACCTGTGTTCTTTGTGTAACACTTGGGGCCATAGGTACAGTGAAGTGGCGGAGAAAGGCGATAACCTTCCTGGCTCCACGCCTCTCTCCGCCACTTCTGAAACACGAGGCTGCACCAAATTTACAAGAATGTGGTGCAGACTTGTGTTTCCCCCTGCGATGATGCTAAGTTTAGCAACTCAGCGCCAACGCAGGCACTCTTGCCCAAGAGTCCAAGGGCGTCTGTGTGCAGGGGAGGATTGCTTATGTGCAGGAAGGTGTCCCTTCCTGCACATAAACAATCCTAAAATGCCATTCTGTCACTTTCATGTGTGCTGCTTCATGCAGCACACATGAAAGTGACAAAATTGTATTTTAAAAAAAAGTTTATGTACAGGAAGGGGCACCTTCCTTTACATAAACAAACAATGGCATTCTGCTTTTTCCGCGTGTGCTGCACAAGGCAGCACACATGGAAAAAGCAAAAACGAGGGGAAATAATTAATTTCTCCTTGTTTAGCGATCTTAAGACCAGTGTTTACCTAGTTGTAATTTGGGGTTGCCTCCTATGTACGCCGCCATTTTACATAGGGGACAGCGTTATTGCAGCGGAACACATACCGCAACACCCACTGCCCACCCCTTTCACGCTAACCATAGCGTGATAGGGGGCTTATGTACAAGGCAGCGTTAAGCCGCAATAAGTGGCTTAACGCTGCCTTGTACATAAGGCGCAGCCCCTATCGCCACCACAATGTCACTATAAGAGACGTTGTGTTGGCGGCAGTGGTTTGTACATATGCTCCTTGGATTTTTCACAATACTTATAACTTCAGTGATGTAACATTGATGGCAGCACCCCCACACTGAACATTTTCCAGCCCTACTGGTATTTGCCAGCTACCCTTAGGTGATTTTCAGTGGTCAGCTGACTAGCCCAATGGCCAGATATTAGGGGGCAGACTTACAAGCCCCTTGCGTCACTTTTGCGCCTTAGTTGCATCACTTTTGTGATGCAGCGGCGGCAAAAAAGTTGCAGCCCATTTACAACGTGATGCATTTAGGGAGATGCGTCACGTTGTAAACCCCTGTGTGACATTATACCTGCTTCAGATATAATGTATGCAATGTAGGCGTTCCCACTCAGGAAAGCCTCATAAAAGGCACGCAGTGAAATCTACAAGATTTTAATGCGTGTCTTTTAGGACGCCACTGCGTCAAAACCTTATGCCTGCTTGAAGCAGGCGCAAGGTGTGACGCAGTATATTGGGAATAGCCCGCAACACGCATTGCTGGAGTTGCGTCATTGTTGCGACACAACTCCAGCAATGCGTGACTTTTCAGCCAACAGATGCGTCAGAATTTCTGACGCATCTGTCAATCCTTGCGCCATGGTGCACCGTATTGCAAATACGGCGCATCCATGGTGGTGCAGGGGTTTTTGCATGGTGGCGCAGGGAGAGAGACGCATCTCTACAGATGCGTCACTTTCTTGCAAATCTTCCCCCTATCTGTTCGAGGCATATGACGCTGTCAGCCAGTGCCTTCAGCTGGATCTACCATGAAAAAGCCTGGATGGCACCAGTTTGCATCTTGTCTTTCTGGTCACCAGCGAAGAGCGAGCTTTCGATGGTTACTTCTTATGTCTCCTTTACATCTTGCGGAGGGCAAAGGCTTCTGCACTCAACATCTACACACTCCCTTTAGCCACTTATCCCCTCTCATGGGGTCAAGGTTTATACATATTCAGATGACACTCAATTAGTTTTCCAAGATAACATCCGATTTCGGCAAATATTGGTTGGACATCAGGGAGTAGATGTAAGATGCTATCTGAAGCCAAATGTGTAGTGATGAAGGTCCACACAGGAAGGTTGTAATCCAAGTTGTTTTATTCAATGTAGTCAACAGGTAGTAAGGTTCAGAACATCACATAAATATGTTGTAAATCAGAGCCCGACCAGGAGCTGCCTGTCAGCTGCTCACCCCATGACCAACTGTCACTTCACCTCTCTGAGTCCCAACATTCGGAGGCATCATCAGACACCACCATTCTAATGAGTCAGAGCACAGGCACTGGCTGAGCAGGGGTGGTAAAATACATTACAATATATATGCAGAATACTACAAAATGCTGAAAAATAATTGGTGGAAGGATGACCCTTTGGCACCATACTCTTTGGTCAAAGGAACCGGGGGCATGCTCCCCCCATCTCACTGTTAAATGTTTGGGGGTCAGAATTGATTCTCACTTTCGGATGAACAGTGTCAGCTGTTGTTCCTTCCTGCATATTCCACCTGCTCAAACTTAGCAGGATCCTTTTGTTTCTTACCCCAAAATGGGAGATGCTTAGTTGTACCATTGGTTGTAGGGTCACCTGTGACTACTGCAATGCTGTCGACCTGGGCATTAACAGAGCTCTTCAGCGTAGACTTCAAAGGCTACAAAATTAAATGGTTGGGCTGATCACCTCCACTTCCATGTCTGAGAGGCAGCACTTCCTTTTATGTCTGTGCACAAGCTGCCCACACAAGCTAGACTGTCCTTTAAAGTCCTGTGCATGGTGGAAACAAATCAGTGGGGAAGCACTGACCTTTCTTCTCACAGATCAGCTATCACAAGTCTCCCTGGCCACACCCTGCTCTCAGCTGGTGCCTGTCTTACGCACACCCCAGACTTAGAGGACGTGTTTTTCCGTCTTAACTCTTTATCTGTAGAGCTTAGAGGTAGAGTGACCAGCTGGCATGGGTGCAAATTCATGGCGTTAAGTGTAAAAATTCAGGACAAAGGGGCAAAATTCAGGACAGAAGGTCAAAATCCAGGACTAAACTTTGGGACAAAAGGTAAGTTTTACAGACACATCAGAGGAGGTAGCGCGATATTATAAAAGTAAGTAAATAGACAACCACTTAAGTACAAGTCAAAATAAGTTTTTATTAGGTTGAGACAATTGTGCACTTCACGGTTTTTCAGTATGCGCGTAGCTTTGAGCAACTGTGCAGGTCTTTTTGTGGTATTTTATATGGTAAGATCTATTTATATGGTGACTGCACTGGGTTGTCCAGTCTGATATTTTGTTTACAACTCATGGTCCTGAGCAGGCATGTTTGGTAAGACAAGTGGTCAGGAAGATCTGCTTGGATAAACTTTGTTACTAGCATCTCATATCTGCGTGCCATTGTGAGATGTAAAGCGGCATGCATAGGTGAACTAAAGGGAGGATTGCTGTCATGAACCCACTATGGGGAATGTATTATGGGTGTTTCAGCAAGTGGAACTCAAAATATGGAATCTGACTTTGCTTACGAGGGCTTCGCAGAGAGGTGCACTAGCTGACGGAAGTTACAAAGGTGCCTTTCCCTGCAACTTTCTTAAAGAAGGCGCTGTCGATACACTATTACATTTATTTGTTACGCCTTGCCTATAGCTATAAACACAATATACATCTAAAGCACAGCTCATGTTACCATGAGGCTCTCCCTAAAACCTTATACTTAAAACAAAACATGAAAACATTTACAATTACTAGTGTAAAATGAAGTAGCAGTTGAGTGTCACTCAAAATGTCATGTGCATGATGTATAGATTCCACACATAAGCACACAGCAAATACAGAATAGTAACACATAGGCAAAGGAGTAGCCATAAAATTTAAATACTTCCCACTTTGAACTAAAGGCACCAAGAAAGCAAAGTAAGTCATCACAACCCACCCCAGACAAGCTCTCTTGTCCAAGGACCTAGCCATTCATCCTTCCATCAAACCCCTGATTTCACCACTAATTTTGTCCTTCCATCTGTGTGTCCATCCATATCCAAACCTTTTCAACCATTTGCAAACCTATCCATGATCTGTCTTTCCATTCATCATTTCACTCATCCATCCATCATCCATACACCCTTTCACCCAATCCATCCTTTCATTCATCCATTCGCTCTTCCACCCATCCATCCTTTCACTCATCTATCCAACCATTTACTCTTTTACCCATCCATCCATTCACTCATCCATCCAACCATTTACCCTTTCACCCATCCAGCCATCATTTCTCTTACTCATCCATCCACCCAGTCATTCATCCGTCCACCCATCCAACCTTTCACTCATCCATCCATCCTTTCTTCTAGCTCCCTACCCTCCCTTTCACTCATGTATGCATTATTTCACTCATCCGTCTTTACAATCTTCTTTTCACTCATCCATGCACCAATTTGCCTATCAATTCTGCCAAATATTCATCCATGCTTTCACTTATCCATCCATCCATTTATCCTCCCTTTCTCTCTCCATTCCCATTTCATTTAGCCACCTAACCTTCCATCCAACCTTCACCCATCCACCCACTCATCCATTTACTCATCCACTCATGAATCCACCCAGTGACCCTATCACTCATCCATCCATCCTTTCTCTCATCCATCCACCCTTTCACTCATCTATCCATCCTTTTGTCCATCTACCCTCTCTTTCACTCCTCACTCATCCATCCACTTTTCCACCCACCCATCCATTTGCTCATCCATCCAACCATTTACCTTTTTACCCATCCAGCCAGCCTTTCACTTTCTCATCCATTCACCCAGTCACTCATCCGGCCACCCATTCAACCTTTCACTCATCCATCCATCCTTTCTTCCAGCTCTCCACCCTCCCTTTCACTCATGAATGCATTCTTTCACTCATCCATCTTTACCTTCGTCTTTTCACCCATTTGCCTATCCATTCTGCCAATCATTCATCAATGCTTTTACTCATCCATCCTCCCTTTCTCTCTCCATTCCCCTTTTACTTAGCCACCCATCCTTCTATCCACCCTTCACCCATCCACCCACTCATCCATTTACTCATCCACTCATGAATCCATCCATTGACCCTATCACTCATCCATCATTTTACTCATCCATCCATCCTTTCTCTCATCCATCCACCCTTTTACTCATCTATTCTTCCTTTTGTCCAACTACCCTCCCTTTCAATCACTCGTCCATCCTTACATCCACCCTTTCACTAATCCATCCATCCATTCAGTCACCCTTTAATTTCTCAATTAATCAATCCATCCATCATTCCTCTTCACCATTCACTCGCTCATCATCCACCCTTTTACTCATCTATCCATCCTTTCACTGATCCATCCACCCTTTTACCCATCCATCTACCCAGCCACCCATACATCCATCTATTTACCCTCATCTATCTTTCCACTCACTCATCCATCCATCCCATCTCTCAATATCCATCCATTCACCCTTCCACTGATCCATTCATCCTTTCACTAATCCATCCAGCCATTTACCCATTCATTCACTTACTCACTCACCCACCTACCTTTTCACATTAATTATGAGCTGAGCCTTTGTCTAC
The DNA here is from genome assembly GCF_964263255.1 of Lissotriton vulgaris. Classification (NCBI taxonomy): domain Eukaryota; kingdom Metazoa; phylum Chordata; class Amphibia; order Caudata; family Salamandridae; genus Lissotriton; species Lissotriton vulgaris. Next base: position 58,451 of record NW_028248064.1, read on the forward strand.
TGAGTTGCAGACAGTAGAGGTCCATCAAGAACTTCACCCTCGCTGTAGTTCATAAATCAAGGGGTGGGGTAGGGGAAGGTTCACTATGCCCCTGCACATAGGCAATCTGAAAACGTAGAAGTCGTGAGTCACGCATGATGCACAGTGTCAGGACGTGAGGTGACTGGGACATGGTGTTGTTTCCAGGACTTTAAGTGGGATGACAAAACTGGGGTTCTCTCCAAGGGGCGTGTCTGATGTAATTAAGGGCATGGCTTCAACAGACTGTAGTGATCACCCAGGTCACTTGAGTTCTTAAGTACGCAGAATTCCTGTCAAGCTCCACGACCGGAAATGCACCGTCTGTCTTCCTCCTGACCTGGGTGATCACTATAGCTACCCACTGGTCTTTGACTTGTTTCTCATCTTCGACTTATCGACTCAATACGTCTTCCAACCCTCAAGTGGCCGGGGTGATCACTACAGTTACCTCCAGATCTTTGACTCCTATTGGTGTGATCAACTTATCATGGTTGGATCCCACCCCTTTGCCTGAGCGATGGATTGAAATTTGCTTCTATCCCAAACAGGACCAAATAGGAATATATTGTTCTTTGTGAACGGCTACCGGTTTTGGACAATGAGCTCCATTACCTTTGGCTGATACATTGTTCAATTTGTACCTTTACACATGACACTTCGTTTGCCCTGAGGAAGTTCCCTATATGGGAATAAAACGCGTTGTCTGGAATGTCTCAAGTTAATGTTTTAAAAAAAAGAAATATTTTCAAGTAAAGAAGTTACTTTTCCATTTACACTGGCCTATTGGACTTTTTGAGCTGCGCTCTTCCAGGGGACCCAGCCATCCCTCCCAGCAAGCTTGCAGCGCATCTAAAGTGGCAGGGCCGTTGTTCACTAGGGAACGATAGATCCGTGACGCTTCCCCTCTACCTAGGTTGCCCATCATGACCGGGGCTTCCAACGGATTAAATTCAGGGAGGGAGGTATCTGGTGGAACATGTGTATAAAGGGCATGACGGAGTTACAGATATTTATAAAATTGTGTAGGGTAAAGGAATGGCGCTGCTGCAGATTGGAGAAGGCCTGGATGTGATAACCAACCCAGACAACCCCAAGGAGTGTAATCCTGATCGGGTCCCATTGTTGAAACCCTCGGAGAGCCGATAATTCAAGTAGCCATGTGCTGTGCCACAGAGGTGTGTGTTGGGTGAGTTTCTTGTCCCATTATGTGTATCGCAGGGCAGAGCGCCAGGCCGTTAGGACCGCTCTGGTAATGGGCGGGATATTCTTTGGAATAGGGGAACCGTACAGGTAAGCCCGAAGCCGAGGGAAGTCCATAGTTCTGAGCTCGGTCCAGTAGGCCGGGTCAGACAAGCCCCGGCAGACCATTCATGGATGACAATAATCCGTGTGGCCAGGTAGTACCCATACCACCATAAAAGGCCAATCTGCCTGAATTCCATGACCTACTGGCCTCTACTGCACCCACGTCATCGAACTCGATAGGGAATCAGGCTGACCATCTAGATGAATGGCTACGTCAGGCAAGCAATAAAGTTACCCCTTTTAAAAAGATCAAAGCTAAGCGTCCTCACGACGCACAATGGTGGTTCACGGACCAACTCAAAGCGGACAAACTTGCCCTGCTGCAAGCTGAACGCCGTTGGCGTCGCCACTATGACCCACAGCTCAAACTCGTTTACACTGAATCCTTAAAGTCTTATAAAAAATCAATTCTGACAGCTAAGACGGCCTATTTTTCTCAAAAAATAATGGACTCGAACAACAAAACCAAGGAGATCTTCTCTATTGTCAACGAGCTCTCCCTGCCTGATAGGGACCCCCCCAACCCCAGCCTACCCAAACCCTGTGTGACTCGTTAAACTCCTACTTTATTGATAAAATCACAACCATAAAAAACAATATCCCGACCCCTGCGTCCCCTATTCCTCCTCCCCTTCCCCCCAGAAATACTAGTATCCTGAGGGAGTTTCCTCCTATCTCCCTACAAGATTTCTCCTCTCTTCTTCTCAAAGTCAGCTCGGGGTCTCCCAATGACTGCTGCCCCCCGCAGATTCTGAGAGAAGCCTTTCTTGCGTGTCCGGACCCCCCTTTAGCATTACTCAATAACTCTCTGGCTACTGGGGAGGTCCCTCGCTCCTTCAAGCAAGCAGCCGTTTTACCCATCCTAAAAAAAACTAACGCGGACCCCACAATCCTAAGCAACTACCGACCCATCTCCCTCCTCCCGTACCTATGAAAAATTTTGGAAACCTATGTCACCCGCTGCCTGAGCTCCTTCATATAGAAATCCTCCTTTCTGGACCCCCAACAAGCTGGATTTAGACCCCTCCATTCCACTGAGGCGGTCATAGTTGCAGTCATGGACGCCCTTAGGAAAGGTGCAGATAAAAACATCCCTCAGGCCCTTGTCCTATTAGACCTCTCGGCGGCATTCGACACGGTCGATCATACCATCCTGATCGACCGTGTCCATAATGCCGGCATCCAGGGGGTGGCCCTTGACTGGCTCAGATCATTCTTGACCAGCGATCACAATCTGTTCACCTGTCCACCTTCTCTGCACCCTACACCTCCCTCACCTGTGGTGTCCCACAGGGCTCTGCACTATCCCCCCTTCTATTTAATTTGTATCTGCAACCCCTCTTAGCTTCCCTCCGCAATTCCCCGGTCACAATCTTTAATTACGCGGACGACCTCCAGTTAATTTTTCCCATTGATTCCCTCCCTTCCTCCCGTCTCAACTTTCAGTCCATCATGATAACCATCGCAGAGTGGATGTATCATAGCCAACTAAAGTTGAACCCCACAAAAACTGAGCTCGTACTTGTGGGGGGTCCCAATCATCCATGGAATTCCACCTTCTGGCCAACATCCCTGGGGACGGCACCCACTCCAGTGAGCACAGTGAAAAGTCTGGGGGTGATTATTTCTGAAGACCTTTCAATGAGACCGCAAATTAACTCTGTCACCTCATCCTGCTTCTTCCATCTTAGGCGGATTTGCAAAATCAGCAGGTTTCTCACCAGAGATACCCTGATTCAAGTTATCATCGCTCTCATCACCTCTAGGCTAGACTATGCCAACATGCTTTACGTGGGGATTCCTGCATGCCACCTCCACCGACTGCAGCTGGTGCAGAATCAGGCTGCCCGCCTGATTTTCCGCCAGCCTAAACATCAGCATGTCACTCCCCTCCTTCGCAGTCTGCATTGGCTCCCTGTCTCCAAACGCTGCACCTTCAAGCTGGCATGCTCAGCTTTCAAGGCCCTCTCTGACGCAGCCCCTGCGTTCATCTCTTCTGTCTTGACTCGCCACATTCCACTTAGAGCTCTTCGTTCAGCATCTCTCAACCTCCTCGTGGTCCCCAAATTCAAACGAAAAAAGCACGGTGGTTTGAGTTTCTCTGTTCTGGCCCCCTCCACCTGGAACTCCCTGCCACCCTCACTTCGTCTATGCTCCAACTATGACTGCTTTCGCAGACTATTAAAAACCCTGCTTTTCCAATCTGCCTACGAATAACCCCCTCACCCTTGATCACTGTAACTGTCAAAGAGCGCCATGAAACCGTTGGTGAAAGTGCGCGGTATAAATAATTTTAACGTAACGTAACGTAACATAAAAGGGAGGTATCTGACAGCGGGCCAGGGCTATACGTGGTCTTCCACTCCCCCACAGAAACTTGGTAAATACCCTGTCAAACTCACGAAACCAGCTACCCGGTAGATGAAAGTGATGTTTTGAAGAATGTATAAAAAGCGTGGAAGGATCATCCTTTTAAAAGTGCCCCTCTGCCAAGGGGGTTAAGCGGGAGGGACTGCCAATGCTTGAGATCGGATTTGGCTTTTGTATCCAGGGCTGTGCGGTTAAGAGCCCACTCCAGTTCAGGGAGCAGGGTTATCCAGATCCCTAGATATTTAAACGGTTGTCTACGCAGGGGGATAGACGACTGCCAATAAAAGCAGGCTCGTGAGGGATGGAGGAGGACCAGAGTGGACTTCGTCGGGTTGAGTCGTAGACACGAGACATCCTCAAAAATCCAGAGCACTACTAGACTGCGTGGGCCGGAGTTCTTCGGGTCAGCCAAGAAAAGCAGAACGTCGTCGCATATAGGGCAATTTTGTCAGTCTGATGGGGGTCCAAGGACAACGCTCGGATCCGGGATCAGCACGTATGAGGCATGCCAACGGCTCCATCACCAGCGCGAATAATAGTGGTGAAAGAAGACACCCCTGACTGTGGAAATTAGCAATATTAATGTACATAAGCGGCGTTCATTTGCCTTCTCCCATCCCCCTCCCTGTAGGCACCATGAATACCGTGAAACGTTGACCGCACCATCCCGCTAGTAAAAGCCTGTGCCCATGTATACATGACAGCCATTTTAGGCACCATGGCCTTTTTTTTGCCCGCTCATTGGAATCCCCGGCTTCCCTCCTGCGCGTATTTGAACACCCCTCCCACTCTCACATGCACAGACCATAAAACCCTCTCCCTCTGCGCGACCCTGCTCTGAAAAGTAACCCTCCTGCTTGACCCACACACCCCCCATTTCCTCTTGAAGAAGCATCCTTCGCCTCAGCTGACATAACCCCCCCCAGCTGTACCTGACTGCCCCCGCTCTCTCATATACGGGTCATAAGACCTCTCTCTCTGTGCGACTCTGTCCCTGGGAATCACACCCCGTGCCTGACCATCACCTCCCTTCTTCCTATGAATACCCCTCCCTTGATGACCCCTCCACTGAGCCCGATTGTCCGCACGGACCACTGGTCATCCCCTTCGCCTGAGGATACAGTTCATTGCCCACCACTGTATGCACTCGTCCCTCTTCAAAAGAGCTACTATTGATCATGACCTCCCCACCCCTCCGAGAATCGATCAGGCGCACACATTCCAAAGAAATCAGCGGAACACGCAGCTGAGCAATAGCCCCTTCCCATTGTATGGTGTGAGGACCTGTACTGTAGCCACGTGTTGGATTGCGCCAGAACGGGGAGGGGTCGGGGATGTCTTTTCCTTGCCTCACAATGTCGTCATTGTAATAAAGAATGTATGTGATGTATAAAAGGCGATGCCTCAGAGAACTTGCTAGAGCACCTCCCGAAAGACACTGTGTTTCGTGTCCGAAATGACAGGCTCTCCTCATGAGAAATAAAACTCTGTTCTTATGATCCTGCTTCCAGCGCCCGTCTCTTTATTTGGTAACTATTCAGAATGGGAACTAAGAGGCGTCTTGCGCCAGCAGCCTGGGCATCGGTTGTAAATTGGGCTGACTTTCCACATGACGGGTGCCTCTTCGTATGGAGAACGCTTCAGAGAAGGCGCCATGAGTCAGGATCCTTGCCTGAGGGCTCGAGTACAAGACTCGGATGAAGCGTCAAAAGTGGGGACCAAAGCCCATCATGGCCAGAACGTCCTCCAAGTAGGATCAGTTGACCGTATCGAAGGTCTTCTTGAAATCAATTAGCAGCAGGGCCAAATAGGGGGAGAGCAGGTGGCGATGGGCCAGGGCAAGATGGAGGCATTGTATGCAGTGCCGAGTGCCACGGGTGGGCATGAAGCCACATTGATCCGGGTGGATCAGGTTATGCAGCAAGGGGCGAAGACGTTGAGCCAGGGCTGTAGCAAAGATTTTCAATTCTGTGTTAATAAGAGACCAGGTGTTGAGGAGTGAAAGAGCCCGTCTTTACCACGTGTTGAAAGAGATGCATTAGGTGAGGAACTAACTAGTCTCGATATGCCGCATAGTATTCCTGCAGAAAGCCATCAGGCCCTGGCATCTTCCCAGAATGCAATAGGGAGATAGCACCTTGGATATCTTCCGGAGTAAAGGGAAGGTCCAGGTCCGCCGAGTCGGTCTCGGTTAGGCAGGGGAGTCGGACCTCCACTCTTTCTAATAGGCCAGCCAAAGGGGTTCCAGGGGGCCGAGCTGAGGAGAGCTGGGCATAATATCCTGTGAAAGCCTGGGCAATAGCTGATGAGGTACAGTGGTGGGTACCAGCAGCATCTCAGATTTCAGGGATAATTCTATTAGCTCTGGGGTAGGAGACCAGGTTATGAAGCAATTTACCATTTTTGTTGCCCCATCTGTAGAGAAGGGCCACAGAGGAGCGTCATAGCGTCTTAGCCGAGTCAAGGGAGATCTGGTGGATCTCTTCATGAAGCAGCGCAAGTTGTCTATCCAAATAGGCGTCTTCCGTATCACAAGAGGTTGCCTCCAGCCAACCGGCTTGCGCTTCAAGCTGATTCAAGTGAGCAGTTTGTTCCGCCCGTTTCGAGTGAACCAGACCTCTGACCACTCCACGCATGGTGGCCTTACCGACTTCCCACAGTGTGCCCGCGGAGGGAACCGACCACTTATTAGCCCAAAAATAATATCGCAACTTTACCTCAAGCGCATGTTTGATTCCTGCTTCTTGCAAAAACCACGCGTTGAACCGCCAGACCGAGTACACCTCCCGATAGTAGTACCCAAGCAGAGAGAAATAGCAGAGTGGTCTGAGATTTTCCGCGGGAGAATGGAAACACCGGAGACCAGTTGGCAGTCGGTGGCGGGAAGGAGAAGCGTATCAATACGGGAGTGGGTGTGGTAAGCCGCTGACCTTCCAGGTAGGTCGCTCCCCCCCGCTGAAGCTCCACCAGCGCTTGTGCCCTGCATCCCTGGTCTCTTTGCTGTCCATTCCTGGGCGCTATTTTTCCTCACCCCCCCCGTGCCCACTGGTCACTTTCCCGCTGCTGCTGCCCCTGTGGCCCCGCCCCCCCACGCCATTCGCTATCCCCTGCGTCCCTCCTCCCAGCTGCTCCTCCTTCCCAGTTCCCCTTAAAATGGATGCCGCACAAAATGCGCGCCTAAGGCAAGCCCGTCTGCGCCCGTCTGCGCCCGTCTGCGCCTGGACCGCCCCCAGCGCCAGAAACCCTGGACCCCGCGAACGCCACAACGCCAGACTCCACTACGACACCAGCAGCCTCCATGCACTTAACGCCGGCCAAAACCACACCTGCTTCCAGGCACCCCGAAACGGACCCACGGACCCTTCTCCTGCCGCACCTTCAGCTTCACCTGCGACAGAATCACCAAACCTCCAAGGACAGGACCCAACCACCTCAGCTGCATACTCCTCAACACCCGCTCCGCATGCAAACACGCCGTTGAGCTCTGTGATCTGCTCAACACCTCCTCCCCAGACGTGGCCTTCCTGACCGAGACCTGGTGGAACGCCTCCTCGGCGCCCGACATCGCCATGGCCATCTCAGATGGCTACAAGATCACCCGAAGGGATCGCGCCAACCGAATCGGAGGAGGAATAGCCATCATCCACAAGTCCACCCTCAAGGCCGCCGAACACCTGCACTTCCGGATCCACAACGACCCCAACTCCACCCTCAGAGGAACGCTCATCTACAGACCCCCCGGACCCTGGGCTTAGTTCAGCAACTCCCTCGCCGACCTCTCCAGCACCCACGCACTCCCCTCCATGGACTAAATTCTCCTCAAGGACCTGAACTTCCACCTCGAGAACAACAACAACGCCAACTCCGCCACCCTGATCGACAACCTCGCCAACCTCGGCCTCAAACAACTCGTCACCACCCCCACCCACGCCGCTGGCCACACGCTGGACCCCATCTTCTCCACAGGCACCCACGTTGCCTTCGACAACACCACTAAACTCCACTGGACCGACCACCGCTGCATTCATTTCACCTTCAAGAAACCAACCACGCACCACTGCACCCAACAGCTGCCTCGCCGCTGCTGGAGCAAAGTCACCGAACACCGGCTGATCACCACCCTCACCCAGAACCCACCCACCGACCCCACCAACCCAGACGCCGCAGCCCGCAACCTCAGACAGTGGATCGACAACTGCGCCAACACCCTTGCCCCGCTCAAGAAACCCTCCAACAGCCACACCAGCAAGAGAGCCACCTTGTTCACCAATGAGCTCCAGACCCTCAAACGCGCATGCCAGAAACTGGAGAAAATATGGCTCAATGAACGCACAGCAGACAACCACGCAGCCCACAAGGACTCCACCCGCAGACATCACCACCTCATCAGATTAGGCAAGAGATCCTCCTTCAAAGACCGCTTGGACAACAACGCACACGGCAGCAAAGAACTCTTCAGCATCGTAAAGGAACTCTCCAACACCAGCGCCAACGCCAACGACATCCCGCCCTCACAAAAACTGTGCAAATCACTAGCCATCTTCTTCCACCACAAGATCGGTGACATCCACAACAGCTTCAACACCACAACCGCCCTGACTACGCTAGACTCCCCCTCCCCTGTGAACACCACCAGCGCCATCCGCCTGACCTCCTGGTCCAACGTCAACGACGACGAGACACGCAAGGTCATGAACTCCATCCACTCAGGATCTCCGTCAGACCCGTGCCCACACCACATATACAACAAAGCAGATGCAGCCTTCGCACCCCAACTATGGAAGGCCATCAACATCTCCTTCGAAACAGCGTCATTCCTGGAAAGCTGTAAGCACGCCGAAATCAACGCCCTCCTCAAGAAGCCAAAGGTGGACCCTAAGGACCTCAAGAACTTTCGGCCCATCTTCCTGCTCCCGTTCCCGGCAAAGATCATCGAGAAAATCGTCAACAGGCAATTGGCCCGCCACCTGGAAGACAACATCTTGGACCCGTCCCAGTCCGGATTCAGATGAAACCACAGCACGAGACAGCCCTCATCGCCGCCACAGATGGCATCAGGTGCCAACTAGACAATGGCGAAACATCAGCCCTCATCCTCCTGGACCTGTCGGCCGCCTTCGACAATGTCTGCAATCGCTCTCTAAAGACACGCCTCCTAGAAGCCGGAATACAAGAGAAGGCCCTTGACTGGGCCACGTCCTTCCTCTCCGACAGAACCCAGAGCGTCCGCCTCCCACCCTTCCGATCCGAAGCCACCGACATCATCTGCGGCGTCCCCCAGGGCTCATCCCTCACCCCAACTCTGTTCAACATCTACATGGCCCCACTCGCACAAGTGGCCCGACATCACAACCTCAACATCATCTCCTACGCCGACGACACTAGCTCATCCTCTCACTCACCAAGGACACACACACTGCCAAAACCAACCTCCACGAGGGAATGAAGGCCGTCGCCGATTGGATGAGGAGCAACCGTCTGAAGCTGAACTCGGACAAGACGGAGGTACTCATCCTCGGACCCACCCCCTCAGCCTGGGCCAACTCCTGGTGGCGTACCACACTGGGAACAGCACCAACACCCACCGACCATGCACGCAACCTAGGATTCATCCCGACTCCTCCCTCTCCATGGCTAAGCAGGTCAACGCTGCCTTCTCCTCCTGCTACAACAACCTCCTCATGCTCCGCAGGATCTACAAGTGGATTCCAACCAAAACAAGAAGAACGGTGACACAGGCCCTCGTCAGCAGCAGACTGGACTACGGCAATGCACTCTATGCGGGAATCCCAGCGAAACACCTATGACGACTACAACGCATCCAAAACGCCTCCGCCCGACTCATGGTAAACGTCTCCCGCCGCAGCCACATCACTCCCCACCTGAGAGACCTACACTGGCTCCCCGTCAACAAGAGGATCACCTTCAAGCTCCTCACCCACGCACACAAAGCACTCCACAACGCCGGACAAGGCTACCTTAACAGCAGACTGAGCTTCTACACCCCCACCCACCAGCTCCGCTCCGCCAGCCTCACCCTCGCCGCTGTCCCCCGCATCCAACGAACATACTCTGGTGCAGATCCTTCTCCTACCTCGCCACCAAGACCTGGAACACCCTCCCTACCCACATACGGCAAACCCAAGACCTACTCGCCTTCAGAAGACTCCTCAAGACCTGGCTCTTCGAGCAGTAGCAGTAGCAGCACCCACCCCCTCCCCTTAGCGCCTTGAGACCCTCACAGGTATGTAGCGCGCTCTACAAGTACTCTGATTGATTGATTGATTGATTGATTGACTAAGTGTATTGTTTCTCAAGGGGGTGCCAATGCCTCCAAGCGTCACAGAGCCCAAGTGAAGGTGACCAGTTTGATAGTCGTTTTAAACAGGTGAGGCGTGATGAGGAGGGATCCCCTGTGGCATCGAGGGTCGGTTGCATTACCGAATTTAAGTCCCCCCGATCAAGGTGTGGCCATGGGGCAGGGTGGAGATCACCTCTGTAAGGAGATGGAGGGTAGAGGGGAGCGTGGCTGGGGGAATATACACTGTAAGGAAGCTGAAGACATTTCCCTCGAGTCTACCAGAGACGGCCACGTAGCCGCCCTGTGTGCCGGTCGACACGTGTAGTGGGGTGAAGGGGAGCACATGCCGAATCAGTAAAGCCACCCCCGGGAGCCCCACGTGAAACCTGAGTGCAAGACCCTGTTGAACCCATACCGGGCAAGGAAAGAGCATTGGGTTCCCAGGAGTAGTGTCTCCTGTAGGAAGAGGACATCAGGATACTGGCGCTGGGCGCTCCTAAGGATGACAGTGCGTTTAATGCGGTCCAACAACCCATTGACGTTCCACGATTGGATGTGGAGGGAACTACCATTTATGGGCATCTGGGAGGCAGTTGGCGCGGGGAGAGAAGAGCTGGAGGAGGTCTAGGCCTCGGGCAAGATGGCGCATCATGGTCAAGAGAAAAGGACGAGGGAGGTCCCTGGCGGTGTACCCACTGTTGGTGAAGATGGTGTGTGTGCAATGGGCTGTCATGAAAAACAAAAAACAACAATGCAAACAAAAATGTATACAATGACTCAAAGGGAGTCAAATTGAGCAAAGAGTGGGGGGCAACAACACCCCTCCCAGAAACCCTCCCCACACCCCCCACCCTATACTTCCAAACCCGAAGCATCTGTTGCCCAGATCAAAAACAAGAAGCTATCCTAAAACTGTTAGCAGGGCAAGTCGTGGCGATGGCGATGGATATAGATGGATAACTCAATGTCAACAGTTGAATATTACTGCCACAGACCCCATGAGTTCTGATTGAGCTCAACTTCCATGGGACCCCACTGTCAGAGTTCGGCATCATCCCCGGTCTCCCGGAGCGCCATACACCAAGACAGGTCTGAGTCAGAGAGAGCCGGACGCAACGTCGAAGCCAAGTCATGTTCAAGGTTCCGGTTTATCAATGAACTGGCTTGGCTGCGGTCATCCAAAATCGGAGGGGCCTCAGAAGAGATCAGCATTAGGGAGTCAGCCCCAGGCAACTGTGATTGGTCCCCCCGCCCCTCCCCTCTCCTACGGGAGCGGTTATGCCTCTGTTGCTGTTTGGGAGGAGAAGGATGCTGTCGGGAAGGGCCCGACAGGGGATGCGGGAAGCTGGTTGTAGCTTCAGAGCATGCACTTATGTGAGCCATGTCCAAGCCGCCTGTGGTGTGTCGAAGAAGATTGCCTTGTCCTGGAAGATAACTCTGAGGCAGGCTGGGAAGAAGAGGCCGCAGCGCAAGCCCAGATTACGGAGTTTTTCTGTTTAATATCTGTGTACGTACGACGTTTAGCCTGAACGTCTCACGTGTGTTGGAAAGGGGATCTTAGGGCTGGGCGAGCAGGGGTGAGAGGCCTCCTGGCGAGGGTCCTCTCGAAGGATCGTACAGATGAGCAATCACCCCCCCCTACAGATGGACACCACACAAAGATAGGTTCTTAAGGCTTTTATCAGTATTCTTAGGCAGGTTATCGTACGATACAGGGATAACGGGATCTAGGGATCTTTTCAAGCTTAGTCTCTGAGGGAAGGGGGTAGCGGAACAGTCTTAGTACCAGCCTGGTACAGGGATACCCTGTGCTCAGCTCTCAATCCTCGAGCTGGGGGGTTCTTCGGTATGGGCCGCGGCAGCGCCAGCAGGGCTCCAGAGGTGGTTTTACAAAGATGGGCCGCGGCAGCGCCAGCAGGACTCCAGAGATGGTTTCACAAAGATGGTCAGTGGCAGCGCAAGCAGGGCTCCAAGGTGGTTACGGGTTCCACACGGATGAGTTTGTCTCGGTGTCTCTCGACTCCAGGATACAACTGCCGACCTGTTCCGGGGCTGCCCCAGTTATAGGTCTGGCGTCCTTTGATGTCTGGACCCTCGCACTTGGAGGTCGCAGGGTCCGGGATGTGTGTGTCCAGACACTCAGCAGGGGGGTGGAGCCAGCGCCCAGGGAGGCTGGGAGCGATCGAAACCAGGCGTCGGGGACGGATGGAGAAGCATCGAAACTCCTTCTCTCATTGATCCGTCAAGTGATCTCTCTACCCCCTGGTCGGATGGTGGTGCCTCAATGTCGGGGCTTTGCTGGGTCTGCGGCTGGGGTCGGGCCGAGGCCACGAGGCCTGGTCGTGGAGGGTCCAAGATGGAGTCCGGGTCTGAGAGGTGGTCCGGGGTAGGGTTCGCACCAGCCGAGGGTGTTGATGAGAGTTTGTCGAGTTCCACCGGGGGAGAGCTGGGACTGCCCGAAGGGGCAGCTCTCGTGGAGGGTGGATGGTGCGGCTCTCGGCCGGGGAACAGGGGTCGAGGTAGTCCGGGACCCGCCATGCGGGAAGAGTGGGGCCACGCTACGAGGCCGGGTCCAACACACGTCCCCCCCCAGCTGAAGGCAGGGAGAGTCACCCATCTTCTTTGGTATTCTCCTCGCCGAGGCGGAAGAAGCGGGACAGGTCGTCTGCATTGGCGTGGTCGTTGCCTGGGCGATGCTCCACAGTGAAGTCCATCCCTTGCAGGGAGATGGACCAACGCAACAGCTTCGGATTCTCCCCAAGCATCTGCATTAGCCACCGGAGAGGTCGGTGGTCAGTTTGTACCCGGAAGTGGGTGCCGAAGAGATAGGGCCGGAGTTTCTCGAGGGCCCACACCACGGCAAAGGCCTCCCGCTCAATGGTGCTCCAGCGCTGTTCTCGGGCCAGCAGGCCACCGGCTGATCAATTCCCTCGGTGTTGACTTGTGAGAGAACGGCCTCGACGCCGTGATCGGAGGCATCCGTTTGAACTATGAACTCCCGGCTGTAATCGGGGGCCTGGAGCACGGGGGCGGTGCACATCGCTGTCTTTAGGGTCTCAAAGGCGGTCTGACACTTGGGTGTCCAGTGCACCTTCTGGGGTTGGCTTTTGGAAGTGAGTTCCTGTGCCGGGGCCCACAATACTGCCGTAGTCTTTTATGAAGCACCGGTAATACCCAGTGAGCCCCAGGAAGGCTCGGACTTCTGTCTGGGTGATCGGCGGCTCCCAGGCCATGATGGCGTTGATCTTGGGTTGTAGAGGGGCCACCTGGCCACTCCCCACTTGGTGCCCCAGGTAGGTCACGGAACTTTGGCCGATCTGGCACTTGCTAGCTTTTATTGTTAGTCCGGCCCATTGGAGGGCGACCAAGACCTCCCAGAGGTGTTGGAGGTGCTCAGCCCAGTGGAGGCTGTACACCGCGATATCGTCCAGGTTGGCGGCGCTGAACTCCTCGAGCCCCGCCAGCACCTTATTCACTAGTCTCAGGAACGTGGCGGGGCGTTTTCCATTCCGAAGGGCATCACCCTGAAGTGGTAGTGGCCATCGGGGGTGGAAAAAGCAGATCGCTCCTGGGCGCCTGGAGTGAGTCCGATCTGCCAGTAGCCCGCGGTCAGGTCGAAGGTGCTCAGGTAACGTGCCGCCCCCAGGCGGTCGATCAGTTCATCAGCCCGGGGGATGGGGTAAGCGTCTGTTCTGGTGACGGCGTTCAGACCCCGGTAGTCTACACAAAACCTGAGTTCGGGGGCGACGCCAGGTGCGGCGGCCTTGGGGACCAGGACAACCAGACTGGCCCATGGACTGTCGGAGGGCTTGACCACCCCCAGAGCCAGCATCTTGGACACTTCCGACTGGATGCAGGCTCGCACTCGATCGGGAACTCGGTAGGCCCGGTGCCGCACAGGCGGGCTATCCCCGGTGTCGACATTGTGGAGGTACCAGGGGGTGACCCCGGGGGTGAGAGAGAATAGATCGGCAAATTGTCTCAATAGTTCTTGGCAATCTTGGCGTTGTTTCGGGGTCAGGGTGGAAGAGAGGTTGACGCCTTCCACGGAGCCGTCTTTTTCGTGGGCATTCAGGAGGTCTGGTAGGGGCTCGGAGTCTTCTTCAGCCCCACTGTCTGTAGCCATCAGGAGGCTAAGTTCTGAGCGGACAAAGTGAGGCTTGAGTCTGTTGGCGTGGAGGACACAGAGGGGGTTCCTGGGAGACTCCATGTCCACCAGGTAGGTGACGGGGCTCTTGCGCTCCACCACCTTGAAGGGTCCGGTCCACTTGTCCTGGAGGGCACATGGTTCAACCGGGGACATGACCCAGACCTGTTGTCCCGGCTCGAACTCAATGGACAAGGCGTTTTGATCATACCAACGCTTCATATTTTCTTGACTGGCTTCGAGGTTGGCCTTGGCAAGTTCCCGGTACCGCCGAGTCTGGTTCCGGAGGGTCAGGAGGTACCGGTATACATCGGGGGGAGCATCTTGGGCGGTCACCTCCCATCCTTCTTTGACCAAGCTTAGGGGACCCCGGACAGGGTGCCCGTACAATAGTTCGAAGGGGCTGAATCCCACGGACTTCTGGGGGACCTCTCGATAGGCGAAGAGGAGACAGGGCAGCAACACGTCCCATTGGCGTCGTAAGGGCTCCTCTAGGCCCATGATCATCCCCTTGAGGGTGCGATTGAAGCGCTCCACCAGTCCGTTCCCTTGGGGGTGATAGGGGGTCGTAAATTTGTACGAGACCCCGCATTGCTGCCATTCATTCCATTCAGCGTGCGGAGCAATCCAGCAAAGAAGTCTTCAAGATTGTTCATTCTTTTTTTAAGCCCTCATCTATTGAGACTGAAGTCACTCCGTCGGAGAAACTCTGCGAGGATATCTCAGATTTTTTTTATAAAAAAATTGAGAAGGTTTATGCCTCTTTCATTAGCCCGTATTGACGGATATGACCGACATAGTGCTGCCCTCCCCCTCCCTATCCCATTTTTACCTCATTCCCTTGGCCGAGGCCCTGATGGAAATAAAAAAATGTAAAGCAGGGGCCCCTGACGACCCCTGCCCGCCTAAGCTTTGGTCAATGATGTCGGAGGCGATCGATTTACCGCTCTTACACATATGGAACACGTCCATTGCATCAGGCATATTTCCGGATTGTTGGAAACACGCCACTCTCCTTCCCCTGAAAAAAAAGCCAAATGGCGCTCCGGATGATCTAAGTAATCTCCGCCCAATTTCCCTTCTAGCAGCCCCGGGCAAAATGCTCGAAAAATTGATACAACGTCAATTGAACAGATTTATCGAGGACAAAGAGATTCTGCATGAAACTCAGTCAGGCTTCAGATCGGGATTTAGCACCGAGACTGCCCTCATTGAGGTGGCTGAGTCGATTAGATGGTCTTTAGATTCAGGAGCATCAGCCATGCTGGTACTCCTGGATCTATCAGCTGCATTTGATACGGTGGATCACGACAGATTGATCTCACGGCTGAAGGATATAGGTCTGAAAGACAAAGCATTGGGCTGGCTACAATCCTATCTTACAGATCGCTCCCAGAAAGTAGCGCTGGGCACCTTCACCTCAAAACCAAAACACCTCAAGTGTGGCGTCCCTCAGGGGTCGGCTCTCAGCCCATTACTTTTTAATGTTTACTTAGCCCCACTCTTTACCTTGATCTCAAAATGGGGAGTGAAGGCAATTTCGTATGCAGATGATACGCAATTAGTCTTCCCTTTCTCTGACGTATCTGAGGCAGCCTTCAGCAAATTGAGGGGATGTCTTCGGGATATTTCCATCTGGATGAATACTAACAAATTAAAACTGAATGCTGGCAAAACTGAGGTTGTCTTTTTTGGCAAACATAATCGCCCTCCCTCTGACCTGTGGTGGCCTCCTGAAACGGGTCCCCCCCCCTCCTCCTAGCACCTATGCGAAGAACTTAGGTGTCAGATGGGACGAGGGTCTCTCCTTTTCGTCACACATACAACAAGTCACAACTGGCTGTCTTTTCAAACTTAGGAACCTTCGGAAGTTCCTTGCGCTTTTGCCAGCAGATTGCCGAAAAATGGTAGTCCATGCAATAGTTACATCCAGATTGGACTAAGCGAATGGCCTATATCTTGGCCTACCCAAATATTTGGTACATCGCCTGCAGATCGTGCAGAATGCGGCTGCGAGACTGCTAAAACACCTCCCTTTTAGACAGCATGTCTCTCCGCATCTACACGACCTGCATTGGCTCCCTGTGGCTAGTAGAATAAAGTTCAAAGCTCTAACCTTGGCGTTCAGAGCACTTAAGGGGTCCTGTTCTGATTACTTAAAACTTAGACTCCCCAGGTATCACCACGAGAGGCACCTGCGTTCTAACGCTCAGCTTCAGCTCCTCGTCCCTCGCGCCAAAAAAGTCAGACTCGGTGGCAGGTCCTTTTCTGCTAACACAGCAATACTTTGGAATACCCTGCCGGTCGCCATCCAAGCTGCCACGACGGAATCCTGCTTCAAGAAGCTACTAAAGACCTGGCTATTTGCCCAGAAAAGATAAGCACTCTCCCCCCTTTTTGTTTTCCTGCCTAACAAGAGTTGCCCACTTAGCGCCGGGACACCTCCTTGTGAGGTAGCTGATTGCGCTTTATAAATGTCAGTATTATTATTATTATTATTATTAGGGACTTCATGTATCGAGAGATGAAGTTTGTGCCCCGATCACTGATGACTTCTCGGGGGAAGCCCACCCGGGAGAAGATCCCCATCAGGGCCCGGCCCACCACGGGAGCTGTCACGGTCCGGAGAGGTATGGCTTCGGGATAGCGGGTGGCATGGTCCACCAGGACGAGGATGAACCGGTGACCTTGTGATGTCCGGGGCTCCAGGGGCCCTACGATGTCGATTCCCACCCGCTCGAAGGGAGTGTGGACGACTGGGAAAGGTTTCAAGGGGGCTTTTAGTTTTCCGCCGCTCTTCCCGCTGGCTTGGCAGGTGGGGCAAGTTCGGCAGTGGTTGATCACATCGTTCCGCATCTTGGGCCAGTAGAAGTGGGTCACCAGGCGGCTGTAGGTTTTGTCCTGCCCCAGGTGCCCGGCGAGGGGCACATCATGTGCCAGGTTCGGGGGGAAGTCTCTGAATCGGAGGGGGACTACCAGCACTCGGCTGGCCCCTAGCTCGGTAATCTTCTGTTCGCTGTAGAGGAGCTCATTGTCCCAATAGACCCAGTGGGCTCCCGAGGCATCCCCTGTGCTCTGGGCCGCTGCTTGCTGTCTGAGCCCCTTGAGAGAGGGACACGTTTTTTGTTCTTGCCGGAACTGTTCTCGAGTGGGGCCACCTTCTTGGCGCCACTGGGCCAGTTCCGGGAGGCCGCTGAGGGGGTTAACTTCTTCCCTGTGGGGCCCCGGTGGACCAGGTTCAGGGTCGGTGTCTTCGGTGACGACGGGCGGTGGAGGCTCGGGCCACTCTGGTTCTTCGGTGGGGGCGATGGCTCGGGCGGCCATGGATCGGGTCGTTGCACAGGCCCATTCAGGGAGGCCAAGCATCCCCAGGTGCTCCCTCCACTCGACGTCAGCCCAGGGGGAGCTTTCGAGGTCATTCCGGAGGAGGCAGTCTACGGGGGCATCGTCTCGGACAGTCACTTTCAGCAGGCCTGACACTCCTCCCCACTCAAAGGGGACGCGGGCCATCTGGCACAGGCTTTCGGAATTATCTGCAGACCGTACTGGGCACAGTACATTGGGCAAAATTTGATCCGGGGTCATCAGGTGACAACGGACGGCTGTCACGCTGGCTCTGGTGTCGCGGAGGGCTTCAGCCGTTGTCCATAAATGGTGACCCACTGGCTGTACTTCTGGGTGTTGGCCGGGATCGGGCCCGGGGGACCATGTCTCTCTTGCCCAGACATGCCAGGGACATGGCTGCGGGCTCCCACTCGGTCTGGTACTGTTCATAGTCTTCTGCTTCTTCTTCGCCCTGTTCCTCCCCAGGACGGCGGCGGTGATCTGGCAGTTTTGCGGACCCGGGGGGTTGGATGGCTGGTTTCTGGGACAGTTGGGGTCATTGGGGTAATGACCGGTTTGCTGGCATTTGTGGCATATAACGTTTGAGCGGGGCCCCGGACGTGCAGGGGGGGCTCCTCTCCCGTCTAGGGAAGGGGGAGTGTTGGTGGAGGGCACCGTGGCGGTGTCCCTGCCCCGGCCCTGGCCTCCTCCTCCTCCTCACGGACGGTGGGACCCCTGCTGAGCTCGGCCTTGGTCTCCCATCCAGTTCCGGGGGACCCGGGTGCTCTCCCATCGATCAGCTTCGATGGCGAGTTTACGTGGCTCGATCAGTTTACTGTCGAGGAGATGCTGCCGGAGTTCGATGAAACAGTTGTTGGAGAGGTGTTCCCATACAATGAGGTCGAACAACTGTTCGTAGGTGGTGACTTGGCTGCCCTTGATCCACCCGTCTAAGGCTCTGCTGTAGAAGTTCACATATTCCACCCAGGTGGTACCGGGGATCCTTTTGCAGTCTCGGAATCGCTGCCGGTACATCTCGGGGGTGAGCCCGTAGCGAGTGAGGAGGGCGGCTTTCATATGTTCGTATGAGGTCATCTCTGCGTCAGGGAGCTGTAGCAGGGCGTCTCTCCCCTCATTGACAAATCTCCCCCACAACCCGTCTCCCCAGTCTTTTTGCGGTACACGGTGTGAGGTCATGGCTACCTCATAGGCCTTAAACCATTGCTGGATGTCGTCGTTCTTATAGTACTCTCGGACGACATCTTTGGGGATGTGGACCTTGGTGTCTGTAGAGGGAGGGGTGCTCCGGCTCCCGGAGACGCCGGTGTCCCCGTTTTTTGACTTAATCTCTAGTTCTTTTAAACCGCGCTTGTGCTCGTACGCGAGTTTCTTCTCCTCCAGCTCCCTCTGCCTCCTTTTTTCTTCCAGGTCTCCCTGTAGTCGTAGTTGCTCAAGGGCTATCTTCTTTTCAGCCAGTTGCAGTTCCCCATCCAAACGGAGTCTAGCCAGGTCTAATTTGTGGAGCCGGCTTCTTTCTCGTTCTCGGGCATCCTCGTGGGAGAGGCCCGTGTTTCTCTCCTCCACTGGGGTTGCGGTGTTCTCGGGGTGCAGATCGGTAACTGTGATGCCTTCGTTTTGGGGTGGCGACGCTCCTGTCCCCACCCAGGTCTGCAGGGCCTGTTTCAGATCATCTTTGGTGCTTAGTCCTGTGGTAGCGATACCCAAGTCTTTGCAGAATTGCTTCAATTCTTTGTGACTATAATCTTCTAGTCGTTCCATCTGGAACTCTGCGGTTGGTCCGGTTTCTTTAGTCGTCATGGTTGCTGGGTGCTTCTGTTCGTAGTGGGGCGAGTTACTCTCTGTACGATCTGCGTCGGCTCGGATCGCACCGCCTGCCACCAATGTTGGAAAGGGGATCTTAGGGCTGGCCGAGCAGGGGTGAGAGGCCTCCTGGCAAGGGTCCTCTCCTAGGATCGTACAGATGAGCAATCACCTCCTTACAGATGGACACCACACAAAGATAGGTTTTTAAGGCTTTTATCGGTATTCTTAGGCAGGTTATCGTACGATACAGGGATAACGGGATCCAGGGATCCTTTCAAGCTTAGTCTCTGAGGGAAGGGGGTAGCGGGACAGTCTTAGTACCATCCTGGTACAGGGATACCCTGCGCTCAGGTCTCAATCCTCGAGCTGGGGGGTACTTCGGTATGGGCCGCGGCAGCGCCAGCAGGGCTCCAGAGGTGGTTTCAAGAAGATGGGCCGCGGCAGCGCCAGCAGGACTCCAGAGATGGTTTCACGAAGATGGTCCGCGGCAGCGCCAGCAGGGCTCCAAGGTGAGGTGGTTACGGGTTCCACGCGGATGAGTTCGTCTCGGTGTCTCTCGACTCCAGGATACAACTGCCGACCTGTTCCGGGGCTGCCCCAGTTATAGGTCTGGCGTCCTTTGATGTCCGGACCCTCGCACTTGGAGGTCGGAGGGTCCGGGATGTGCGTGTCCAGACACCCAGCAGGGGGGTGGAGCCAGCGCCCAAGGAGGCTTGGGGCGATTGAAACCAGGCGTCGGGGACGGATGGAGAACCCTCGAAACTCTTTCTCTCATTGATCCGTCAAGTGGTCTCTCTACCCCCTGGTCGGATCGTGGTGCCTCGATGTCGGGGCTTCGCTGGGTCTGCGGCTGGGGTCGGGCCGAGGCCACGAGGCCTGGTCGTGGAGGGTCCAAGATGGAGTCCGGGTCTGAGAGGGTGGTCCGGGGTAGGGTTCGGACCAGCCGAGGGTGTTGAGGAGAGTTTGCCAAGTTCCACCGGGGGAGAGCTGGGGCTGCCCGAAGGGGCGGCTCTCGTGGAGGGTGGATGGTGCGGCTCTCGGCCGGGGAACAGGGGTCGAGGTAATCCGGGACCCGCCATGCGGGAAGAGTGGGGCCACGCCACGAGGCCGGGTCCAACAACTTGTAATCTGGGAAGATCATTATGGTACTGTTCTGATATTTTAAAGGACCATGGGTTCATCCCTCAGGATAGCGTCTCTGTCTCAGAAGTTGAGGACCCGGATGATAATAGGACAAGGAAGGGCCCCGGTGGAAGGCTTGGCTGCCAGAGAGCGGTGTGCACGCTCGATTGCGAACCACAGTGAGAGGGCTTCTTTGGGTTTCCATGACCTGACCCATGTCTCAACGAAGGTGTCTGTGTGCCCCTGTTCGATATTCTCGGGAAAACCCATGAGGCGCAGGTTGTTCTGCCTCGAGCGATTCTCAGCAGTCTTTGAAATTTACAGACGGGTGCTCACCCTACTTAGAGGTGGGCGAGCCACTGAAAGCTCGAGCCAGGCTTCAGCCTGAAACCCGACCCTGGCTCAGCTCGAAGTCCTGTTGAAACCTCGAGCCCATCATGAGCCGGGTCTTCTGTTGCTGACTTTGGAAATGAGGTTTCACTCTTGGTGTCGGCTCAAGACCGAGTGATTCAGAACAAATCGCTTAATCTGCCTACATACAATGAATGTGACCTTGTGTGATGCTACTGGTGCTCATGCAAAGCGCTCTGATACTTTCTGCTCAAGTTTGCGCTATACGAAAAATGCACAGAGTGACAAACAAAACCTTGACACAAGGCAAGACAAATGAGAGGGCCCATTTACGGCCTGATTTGTACAGTCAAACCAGAAAGCCTTGCAACATTGCGGCTTCCCCACTTAAATTTTGCGATCCGTTTTAGGCAAATATTTTATTTCACCAAAACTCATTTTTTTCCTTATCGCATAGAAAGCACTTTCAAATGTAAGAGTTCAGCATTTCCGTTGTAGAAAAACATATTGCATTTGATTTATTAATAGCCTACCATTGCTGTATAATAATCCGGGCCATGTGCACAGGCCATGCCTCACATCATGTCCTTCTCAGTGCAGTGCTATAATGTGGGGTGTTAATGATGGAGCTTCCACATCTTCAAGAAATACACGTTCTTGAATTTTGAAGAGACGTTATCCCATGTTTACATGATGCTAGTTGTATGATTTCCATAGCAAGTGTTTTCAGGGCTGACTCGTGCGCACCGCGGGCTCGAAGAGCCGAGTCAGACCCTTGGCTCGGCTCTGGCTCGTCTTTCTTTTGATGTGCTGGCTCGCCCAGCTCCAGGAGGACTCTCAGCCCCCCCCCCCTAACCCCCCCAGATCGCAGGCAGACCTCTCTGAACCGTCCTTTCACAAAAGAAGGCAATTGTTTATTTACTTTCAATTATTAACTAACTAATGCGTGACTCACTTCTTTTGTGGTCTGTCTCTTCCTAGCGCCAAGAAACCTAAGCGTTGCTACAGACCCTCTTCAACATCCCAACCAGGCACGGCGGCAGTTGTGAGCTGCCTCTCAGGAAAAGGCATTCTCCCCCGCATAGGGCCGTTGTATTAAAAAGCCTCGCCTCGGACACTCCACCCACACCTTATCGACCCCCGTAATGAAACAGGAGCGCTTGATTGAAACCCAAAGTGACAGCCAATAGAGGCATACACAGTTCGTCTCTGACCCTCTCTGCTGCTCCTGAAAACGGTCGTTTTCTGTCTGACTGACAGGCCCCCTCAGCAGGCCGGCCGGCTGTCTGTGCTGCCTTTCTCCAGTGCAATGTTTCCATCTGGGGACTTCGGGAGGGATGCACGCTTTTCCTTACGCTCCTTGCTCCTTTTAAAACGCGCAAGCAAGGGATGAGCTTTTTGCTTCAAATGAATGCACCATCGGCTTTGCTTTTCGTAGCTGTAGACTCAAGAAACCGCTGCAACTACAAGTACATTTACACAGGGCCGGTCCTAGGGCTTTTGGGGCCCCAGGCAGAAAGGGAATGTGTGGGGCCCTTTTAATTTGCATACAGCCTTGCAGCCATGGCATCAGAGCACTGGGCCATGGCTGTGAGGTCCAGGCGAGAGAAGGGCTCTCTCGGGCCTCAGAGCACTGGGCCATGGCTGTGAGGTCCAGGCGAGAGAAGGGCTCTCTCGGGCCTCAGAGCACTGGGCCATGGCTGTGAGGTCCAGGCGAGAGAAGGGCTCCCTCGGGCCTCAGAGCACTGGGCCATGGCTGTGAGGTCCAGGCGAGAGAAGGGCTCCCTCGGGCCTCAGAGCACTGGGCCATGGCTGTGAGGTCCAGGCGAGAGAAGGGCTCTCTCGGGCCTCAGAGCACTGGGCCATGGCTGTGAGGTCCAGGCGAGAGAAGGGCTCTCTCGGGCCTCAGAGCACTGGGCCATGGCTGTGAGGTCCAGGCGAGAGAAGGGCTCCCTCGGGCCTCAGAGCACTGGGCCATGGCTGTGAGGTCCAGGCGAGAGAAGGGCTCTCTCGGGCCTCAGAGCACTGGGCCATGGCTGTGAGGTCCAGGCGAGAGAAGGGCTCTCTCGGGCCTCAGAGCACTGGGCCATGGCTGTGAGGTCCAGGCGAGAGAAGGGCTCTCTCGGGCCTCAGAGCACTGGGCCATGGCTGTGAGGTCCAGGCGAGAGAAGGGCTCCCTCGGGCCTCAGAGCACTGGGCCATGGCTGTGAGGTCCAGGCGAGAGAAGGGCTCTCTCGGGCCTCAGAGCACTGGGCCATGGCTGTGAGGTCCAGGCGAGAGAAGGGCTCTCTCGGGCCTCAGAGCACTGGGCCATGGCTGTGAGGTCCAGGCGAGAGAAGGGCTCCCTCGGGCCTCAGAGCACTGGGCCATGGCTGTGAGGTCCAGGCGAGAGAAGGGCTCCCTCGGGCCTCAGAGCACTGGGCCATGGCTGTGAGGTCCAGGCGAGAGAAGGGCTCTCTCGGGCCTCAGAGCACTGGGCCATGGCTGTGAGGTCCAGGCGAGAGAAGGACTCTCTCGGGCCTCAGAGCACTGGGCCATGGCTGTGAGGTCCAGGCGAGAGAAGGACTCTCTCGGGCCTCAGAGCACTGGGCCATGGCTGTGAGGTCCAGGCGAGAGAAGGACTCTCTCGGGCCTCAGAGCACTGGGCCATGGCTGTGAGGTCCAGGCGAGAGAAGGACTCCCTCGGGCCTCAGAGCACTGGGCCATGGTTGTGAGGTCCAGGCGAGAGAAGGGCTCTCTCGGGCCTCAGAGCACTGGGCCATGGCTGTGAGGTCCAGGCGAGAGAAGGGCTCCCTCGGGCCTCAGAGCACTGGGCCATGGCTGTGAGGTCCAGGCGAGAGAAGGGCTCCCTCGGGCCTCAGAGCACTGGGCCATGGCTGTGAGGTCCAGGCGAGAGAAGGGCTCTCTCGGGCCTCAGAGCACTGGGCCATGGCTGTGAGGTCCAGGCGAGAGAAGGGCTCTCTCGGGCCTCAGAGCACTGGGCCATGGCTGTGAGGTCCAGGCGAGAGAAGGGCTCCCTCGGGCCTCAGAGCACTGGGCCATGGCTGTGAGGTCCAGGCGAGAGAAGGGCTCCCTCGGGCCTCAGAGCACTGGGCCATGGCTGTGAGGTCCAGGCGAGAGAAGGGCTCTCTCGGGCCTCAGAGCACTGGGCCATGGCTGTGAGGTCCAGGCGAGAGAAGGACTCCCTCGGGCCTCAGAGCACTGGGCCATGGCTGTGAGGTCCAGGTGAGAGAAGGGCTCCCTCGGGCCTCAGAGCACTGGGCCATGGCTGTGAGGTCCAGGCGAGAGAAGGGCTCTCTCGGGCCTCAGAGCACTGGGCCATGGCTGTGAGGTCCAGGCGAGAGAAGGACTCTCTCGGGCCTCAGAGCACTGGGCCATGGCTGTGAGGTCCAGGCGAGAGAAGGACTCTCTCGGGCCTCAGAGCACTGGGCCATGGCTGTGAGGTCCAGGCGAGAGAAGGGCTCTCTCGGGCCTCAGAGCACTGGGCCATGGCTGTGAGGTCCAGGCGAGAGAAGGGCTCTCTCGGGCCTCAGAGCACTGGGCCATGGCTGTGAGGTCCAGGCGAGAGAAGGGCTCTCTCGGGCCTCAGAGCACTGGGCCATGGCTGTGAGGTCCAGGCGAGAGAAGGGCTCTCTCGGGCCTCAGAGCACTGGGCCATGGCTGTGAGGTCCAGGCGAGAGAAGGGCTCTCTCGGGCCTCAGAGCACTGGGCCATGGCTGTGAGGTCCAGGCGAGAGAAGGGCTCTCTCGGGCCTCAGAGCACTGGGCCATGGCTGTGAGGTCCAGGCGAGAGAAGGGCTCTCTCGGGCCTCAGAGCACTGGGCCATGGCTGTGAGGTCCAGGCGAGAGAAGGGCTCTCTCGGGCCTCAGAGCACTGGGCCATGGCTGTGAGGTCCAGGCGAGAGAAGGACTCCCTCGGGCCTCAGAGCACTGGGCCATGGCTGTGAGGTCCAGGCGAGAGAAGGACTCCCTCGGGCCTCAGAGCACTGGGCCATGGCTGTGAGGTCCAGGCGAGAGAAGGACTCTCTCGGGCCTCAGAGCACTGGGCCATGGCTGTGAGGTCCAGGCGAGAGAAGGGCTCTCTCGGGCCTCAGAGCACTGGGCCATGGCTGTGAGGTCCAGGCGAGAGAAGGGCTCTCTCGGGCCTCAGAGCACTGGGCCATGGCTGTGAGGTCCAGGCGAGAGAAGGACTCTCTCGGGCCTCAGAGCACTGGGCCATGGCTGTGAGGTCCAGGCGAGAGAAGGACTCTCTCGGGCCTCAGAGCACTGGGCCATGGCTGTGAGGTCCAGGCGAGAGAAGGGCTCTCTTGGGCCTTGCAGAACTGGATCATGTTACGTGGCGCAAGCGAGCGGGAACAGTGGTGTAGCAATGACATGCACCATCGTGCAAGCAAGGTAAATTGTTCCTTCTCAGTACCCTCTGGTTTCTCACCGGACAGTAAAATACAACCATAAGTTGTGTGCATTGTGCCCATAACTCCTCTAGACCATGGTCCCATTGCACTTCCTACACTATTGCTAGGGACGCCCTTCAGAGGGCACCTCTTTTACTTGGCATGGAATCCAGGAACTGTGCTGTGGAGCCCAGGGCAGCAAACTCCTTCACTTGGGCCTCCCAGCACTAGACTATGGTTGTGACGCCTAGGAGAGGAGGGGCCTTGTATGAACTCCACAGCTCTGGATCGTGGCTGTGCAGTGCGTGGGAAAAGGAATCAGTGGCATAGTAGTAGTGTACCCATCAGCTCTAATGCAAGAAATTGATGCCAGACAGTAAAACACAGATATAATTTGGGTGCATTAGGTCCCTAACATCCTTGAGCCCCGGTGCAACTGCACCTGCTGCA
Source organism: Lissotriton vulgaris (assembly GCF_964263255.1). Taxonomy (NCBI): domain Eukaryota; kingdom Metazoa; phylum Chordata; class Amphibia; order Caudata; family Salamandridae; genus Lissotriton; species Lissotriton vulgaris. The sequence goes on from NW_028248064.1 coordinate 84,059, forward strand.
CTATTGTTAACTACACCTACTGATAGAGGACCCAAGGGCCTCACAACCATGGTGTCCACTGCTGCTAAGCTCATGGGTGGCTGCCTCCTCCCCTGAGTGTCCAGCTATGGCTGCGAGGGCCATGGAAGGGAGGGCATCTTAAAGGCATCACAGCTCTGGAGCATGACTGTGAAGCCCATACAAGAGAGGGAAGAACCACAGCAATGGTGCCATTGTAAAAAGTACAAGTGTCCCCTTACCCTCGTCCACTGGCTGCCCAGTACAGTAATGCCATATTTTGGGAAGATTGGACTCTTTCTATCCCTGGGCCTGGTGCCACTGCACCTGCAGCACTACTGATTTCTAAGCCCCTTACATAGACCCATACACAGGGCCAGAGTAAAGTGCTGTAAGACAAATATAACTGGGCCCACAGATGGGGTCCCATACAAGCCACCCACCTCTTCTGGGCCTATCAGTCAAGTGTAGCATTGAGAGAATCAGGAGCGGGAGCACACTACCCATGGGTCTGACAGCACTGAACCATGGCAGCAAGGCCCAGGAAAGAGGGGCCCTTTGCAAGGTCTTTCATTGCTCCACCAAGGATATGAGGTGTTGGGTAGGGGCCTCCAATCAGTTAAGCCTCGCAACCATGGTCTAGTGATGCAAGACCAAGGGGAGGAGACCCAGAATAGGGAAGCCCTCTTACATGTGCCTTGCAGCAATAGTGTAGCACTGTATGCCCAGGGAATGGGTGTTCCATCCTGTGAACTACTCTACTATGAACCAGAGAGGTGGGGCGCCACGGAGGTTGGTCCCATCCCCTGGGCCTCACAGCTGTGGTCTAGTGCTGCAAGGCCCATTGGATGTGACCTACTGCCCCCGGCATCAAATCCATGGTCTGGTGCTGCGAGGCCCAGAAGAGGAGAGTCCCCTTCCCTAGGTCTAGCAGTCTTGGTCTCCAGACATCGCTGTGAAGGCCAAGTAGGGCGACCAAGGTTCCATTATCACTTCACAGGACAATTTGTGCCTTTGAAGACACACTGCACGAGTGGAGACACACTGCGCGTGCAGGGGCATCGGAGGCTGTCTCTTGGGGAACAGGGGAACTATGACTCACATGGTGGATTTGGGGGATTTTATTCTAAATCCCTCCTTTTAAAAAAGCCAAAAGTTCATCAAGCTTGAGTACTCTTCACACTATATTTAAGTTCTAATCCCTTTACCACCTTCTGGAGTAAACCTTGACTGTTCGCTAGTGCAAATTTTGAGCAACAAGTTTAGAAAATGAACTCTGGTACCTAAATGGAATGAGATAATCTTAACCTTTGAAACACCAGTGGTAAATATCAGTATCTACCATGCATACAGTCCAGTAACAAACTTCTTCCACTGGATATGGTCCAGTGGGTACGCTTTAGACATGGATATTTGGCATCGGAGGATGCGGGATCACCGTTGCGGCCCATCAAAACATCCACCACCAGATTAGGATGGCGGTGGGATTAGTGGCGGACGGCAGATCCGTCCGCCGCTGATCCGCGGGGTGCTGGCCGCAATTTGATGGCGGTGTCTGCAAGACACCGCCAGCCAAATTACAATGTGTGTAAAAACATGCTTTTCCGTGGCGGATTTACTGCCGTGAAAAAGCATGTGGAAAATAGCTTCTGGGGGGCCCTTGCGGGTCCCTAGGGTGTCAGGTGGGGGTGCACATAGGGGTACCTATGTTACCCCCCAGCATTTGCATGTACAAGGCGGCAGGCACCACGCGGTGCCTGCCATTTTGTGCATGCAAATGGAAAGCATGCATATTTAACCTTGCGGCGGGTGCTGCTTCAATGGCGGTCACATCCTAATTCGCATGGAGGGACCGCCGCTGCCCCTGCGGACGGTCCCTCCACCTCGGGGTGGCGGACGGACGCAGGTCTTTCCGCCATCCTAATGAGGCCCAAAGTGATGATTCCCTCAGAGGGGCAATCTCTTCATCTTGCCATCAAAATCACTGACACCCTAGTTGTGGTCTGGTGGACTAGTTGGAAATGTGGAACCAGGAGATGGAGTTTTTAATCCCGGCCTCCCATTTGGCCAAATTGTGTGCTCTTCGGCAAACACAGTTGTAAACTTATTGTTCTGATGTTTCTTTTCTGACAAGATTGGAAGTATTTGGATTTAATGTAAAAATTACTAGTCAGTGTGATTAAAATAAGTGGCTGAATATTACCGTAGACAATAGAGGGTGCCCAGTCGCATGGTATAGTCACCTAAATGCAATATAGTGGTAAATATGTAGCCTTTCCCCAAGAAGGAGTGCAATGCACTCCTGGGTCTACTAATGTAACCAACTGTTTAATCCTGGACAAATAATTATTTTCCTGTGCCTCATCCACTGATCTGATAATATAGCAGCACTTTGAAACAGGCTTCATGTATGAAATCTATACTAATATAATAAAGAGAGAGCCCAAACTTTTGAGGCGGGTAATCTCAGGAACCACAGCACCAATCACAACACCCAATACAGCGTTGGAAAGGGCAGCTGCAGCAGAAGGACATAGGCTATGCAGACGCCCACCATATACATTTAAAAGGTAAAAGAACCGTGCCAGCAAAGTAGTCCCTTGTGGGCGGGTCTGCATTGTGCTGTGGGCGTGTGCTGGGGGCGTGGGCGTGTGCGGGGCACGGGGAAAAAAAAGCCAGCATTGTGCCCAATATTTCATTGTTTTTTCTTCCCAGGTTCTGTACATTCCAGCTCCGGGTGTCTACCCTGCTCCCTTTAAATACCCCTGCACCCCATAATCATAACCCACCCTTACTCCTTAAAATACCCCAACACCCTTAAACACTAACCCATCTTAACCCTATAAATATACCCTGTACCCCAAAACCCAAACCTATCCCTAAATCCTAAAAATACCCCTGTACCCCAAAACCCAAACCTAGCCCTGAACCCTATAAATACCCCTGTACCTCAAAACCCAAACCTACCACTGAACCCTAAAAATACCCCTGTACCCCAAAACCCAAACCTAGCCCTGAACCCTAAAAATACCCCTGTACCCCAAAACCCAAACCTACCCCTGAACCCTAAAATACCCCTGTACCCCAAAATCCAAACCTAGCCCTGAACCCTTAAAATACCCCTGTACCCCAAAACCCAAACCTACCCCTGCACCCTAAAAATACCCCTGTACCCCAAAACCCAAACCAGCCCTGAACCCTAAAAATACCCCTGTACCCCAAAACCCATACCTATCCCTAAACCCTAAAACTACCCCTGTACCCCATAACCCAAAACTATATCTGAACCCTTAAAATACCCAAACACCCCAAAACATATACCTCAGTACCCCAATACATATACCCCTATACCCATACTTACCTTATCCAAACATTTTAAAAAACATGCTTTTACCATTCATGCATTTACAACGAATTTCGTTGTAAATGTATGCGTGGTAAAAGCATATAAAATGTAATGCCATGCGTTATAATGGCATTGCGGAGTCATGGTACTTTCGTAATGAAAGTATGCGGAGTGATGGTAAGCGGAAAGAAAGTTGCGGAATAATGGGTGTTTACCCTCCCCCGGTAAGTAATTGTAATTGTAATTGTAAAAGTACTTGTAAAGCGCGTTTGCTGCCCGAAAGCGTCCAAGCGCTGAGTAGAAGCAGGGAATACCTGGAGGGGAGTACCTGGAGGGGATCTAGGGGGAGGCGGATTTGGCGAACAGTAGGGTCTTTAGACTTTTACGGAATGAAAGGAGGTCTGGGTTGGACCGAAGTGAGATGGGGAGGGCATTCCAGAGCTTGGCGGTGTTCAAGGAGAACATCCTGCCCCCAGACCTGGCTCGCTTCACTCTGGGAACAACCGCGAGGTACGCCTCTGTCGACCGGAGGTTCCTGTTAGGTTGGTAAGGAATGATAAGGTCAGTGTTGATGGCTGGGGCTGTTTTCCAGAAGGCGCGGTGCGCCAAGCACAGCGCCTTGAAGGTCACTCTCTGCCTCACTGGCAACCAGTGGAGAGTTTTCAGAGCGGGTCTGGCTGATTGAGTGCGCGAGAGTTCCAACAAGGTGCGGGCTGCACAGTTTTGGACGACCTGTAGTTTCCGGAGGGTCATCTCTGGTGCTCCTAGATACAAGGCATTGTTAGAATCCAGGCGTGACTGGATAAGGCCTTGTACCGCCACCTTTTTGGCCTCTAGGGGGAGTAGCGGAAGGACTTTCCTCAAGATTCTAAGCAGGCCAAAGCAGGTGGAAGACAATTTTTTGGCCTGAGTAGAAAAGGAGAGTTTGTTGTCAAGCCATATCCCCAGGCTTTTAACACTGTCCTTAGGGGTGGGAGGAGGGCCCAAGGCACTGGGCCACAGTGAAGTGAATGGTACGGGAGAGGTGGGGCCTAGGAGCATAAGCTCCGTCTTATCACCGTTTAGTTTTAGGGAGGAGTTGGTCATCCATCCCTTGACATCCACTAGACAGTTTAAGAGGTCGGCTGCGGAATGCCTACTGTTCTTCGTGGCCAACGAGACCACAAGCTGGGTGTCGTCGGCATATGACACAATTTTAATACCATATGGTTCGACAACACCCGCCAGCGGCCTCATGTATACGTTGAACAGTACAGGGCTCAGAGAGGAGCCCTGTGGTACTCCGCAGCTCAGGGGTTTACTCGAGGACACCATCTCTCCATCAAAGATCTGGAACGACCTCCCAGACAGGAAGGACTCGAACCACCTTAAGGCGTCACCTGAGACTCCGATGTTATGGAGACGGTCCAGCAAGGTGGTGTGGCTGACCGTATCGAAGGCAGCACTTAGATCAAGGAGGATCACTGCCACTGATCCTCCCTGATCCAGTATCCTTCGAGTCTCTTCGGTGACGGCTAGCAAGGCGGTTTCAGTGCCATGCTTAGGTCTGAAGCCCGTCTGGGATGTGTGTAGTAGAGAGTGGTCCTCCAGGAACTGGACCAGCTGCATGTTTATGTGTTTCTCTAACACCTTGCTGGCCCAAGGAAGAAGAGAGATGGGACGGTAGCTGGAGTAGTCGTCTGGGTCCAGGCTGGGCTTCTTCGGCAGCGCCCTCACCATGGCCTGTTTCCAGGCTGTGGGGACTGAGCATGCGGATATAGAGGTATTTAGAAGATCCCGGATGACAGGCAAAGTGGCTGTACTTGCCTGCATTAGGACTTCTGGAGGAGCAGGGTCGCGGGGGGAGCCGGATTTTACTTGTCGTGCCACTTTACTTAAGGTGTCAAGGTCCAACGGAAGAAAGTGCTCAAGGGCAGGCTGATCTGGGTGCTGAGGTGATTTAGGGGGGGGATAGTGAGATACATCCAGAGTAGTGCCCGAGGTGGGGAAGGTGGAGTACATTTTTGTGACTTTATTATAGAAGAAATCCGCAAGCTCGTTGCATTGATCCTTGGATTTGTTGGGTGGTGGTGCCGTGTTGGCGGTGGAGCAATGCTTTATTATCTGGAAAATTTCTTTAGGTTTTGATTTTGCTTCTAATATTTTCTCAGAATAATAAGTTGCCTGGGCCGTTCTGATCCCTTCTTTATAGACTTTAATCGCCCCATGTAGGAGGCCTTTTTGTCTGGGAGAAAGTCCAAACGCCAGGCTCGCTCTCGCTGCCTACAGAGGCGTTTTAGTTGTCTAAGAGAGTCAGAAAACCAAGGGGCAGTTTTCTGTAGTCTGTTAGAGGATGATTTACGGATCGGGAGAATCGAGTCTAGCGAATGGGTGATCCAGTTTTCGTAGTGGGAGTTAGCCGCGTTGGGATCTGGGCAGAGTGAAGGGCAGGTGGAGTCTAGTTTGTGTAGCCAGGCGTCCAATGGGAGTTTTGACCAGTTCCTTCTAGAGGAAACTTGGGGAGGGGGCTGGGGGGTTTTGTGTTTGACCCAGGTGAATGGGATTAGGAAATGGTCCGACCATGGGAGGGGGGTGGGTTGATCAACAGTTAGATCCGGGCAGTTGCTGAATATGGGGTCGAGTAAGTTACCCCTTTCATGGGTCGGAGCAGCAACCAGTTGGGACAGTTGGAGAGCCTCCAGATCCTCTAGTAGTTCCTGAGCAATGTTGTCTGAGGGGGAATTGAAATGGAGATTAAGGTCTCCTAAAATCGTGTAATTAGCGGCGGACAGAATTCTTCCCGCTATGGTCTCAGGAAGAGTCCTATGAAACTCTTTTGCGGGCTCCGGGGGGCGATAGATCAAGGTACCGGAGAAAGTGTTGTTTGCGTTGAACTCTATGTGGAATGCTATGCTCTCACATTCAGGAATGGTCTCTGCTGTGGTCCGACATCGGTACTGGTTCTTCAGAATGATCGCCAGACCTCCGCCTCTCCCTACCGGTCTATCTGCTCTAAGGATATAATATCCTACGGGTAAGGCTTGAACTACGTCCGGCTCAGAGTGCTCAGTGAGCCATGGTGGCACGGCGGCCCACATTAAAATACCCAAACACCCCAAAACATATACCTCAGTACCCCAATACATATACCCCTACACCCATACTTACCTTATCCAAACATTTAAAAAAACATGCTTTTACCATTCATGCATTTACAACGAATTTCGTTGTAAATGTATGCGTTGGAAAAGCATATAAAATGTAATGCCATGCGTTATAATGGCATTGCGGAGTCATGGTACTTTCGTAATGAAAGTATGTGGAGTGATGGTATGCGAAAAGAAAGTTGCGGAATAATGGGTGTTTACCCTCCGCCGGTAAGTACATTGGTGGCACGGCGGCCCACATCTCCAGCAACATACTCATATTTTTTCACCACCGATTTGAAAAATGCATAGGTCTCTCTTATTGATGGCCAGCACCGACATACAATTTTAGACACACCTCCCGCCACAAGTTCTAGAATTGCGAACTTTAGAGCTGGTGAGCTACGTTCGAATCTCAGCATCAGCTCAACATCCTGTGATTCCAGGCAAATCGCTTTGTCTCCCCGTGCCTACCACAAATGAATGTGTTCTTCTGTAATGTAAATTGTGCTCATGCCATGTTGTCGAGTTCGCGCTATATAATATTGCAAGGAAAAATAAAGTAGGGAAACTCGAGTTCACACACTACTGAACGCGCACTCTTAAGTGCATCAGCAGTGCACTGTGAATCGGAGCGTTTCACAGGCCTGTCACAGATAAGAAATGCTATCAAAACGAAATCCTACAAAACAATATACTACTGGCCGGCAGCAATTTATACCCGGACAACGTCGGGACGGGCTGCTAGTAAATATTAAGAGCGTACTCCCTGGACAGGTCCTGAGCATGGGTAGAGGAGGGGAGAAGATGGAGCTTGCGGTCAGAGCTACCGATTTTGGAACTGAGGAATCAGGCTAGAGTCTGGTCTTGGCTCAACATTCTGTGATCCTGGGCAAATCACTTAATCTCTCCCTATCTAAAAATAGAATATGTCCTTATGAAATGTAATTGTTACTCATGTAAAGCACGTCAATACGTTTGGGTGGAGTTTGCTCTATATAAAAACTGCCGGAAAAAAATGGGTTTCATTTACTTGTTCAAGGGAAATTTGCATCTAAATAACAGAAGGTGCTTGTGTCTCCATAAGGAGCAGGACCCCCTCCTGTACTGCAACGCCTTCCTTTCTGCCACTGTCCAGCATCTCTTGCACAGCTCATCGGTGGCTGAAAAACAGTTGCTTGGCTTTTTAAATGGTTAAAACTGCTGCCGCCAAAATGCGGGATAATGGGCATCACAATTTGCCTTTGAGTAGGGAGGGGTTTGGATCTTCATTCACAGGTCAAACCTGCCAAATAAAGACGAGCCTCACAGCTATGTCTGGGGCTTCAAGGCCCAGGGGAGAAGGGGCCCCTCCCAGGGTTTAGCAGCCACAGTGGATGTGGGCCTCTTCCCCTCTTGCTTACAGCGCTACACATGCCTGTGAGGCCCAGGGGAGAGACATCCCTTCCCTGGGCCTCGCAGTGCTGCTCCATAGGTATGAGGCCTAAGACGAGTAAACACTTTTGCGAGGCCCCATGTTGGTGGGCTTAGCGCGAGGCCCTGGGCAGCTGCCCATGAATAGCACCGGCCCTGTATTTACTGACTCGTGGAGGACTGTGGAGAGAAATTGCTGTGATTCTATCAAAACAAAACATGGTAAAAATAAAGTCCGGTCAATAGACTACTGATTGTAAGCCTTGAGAAAACGCAGAGCATGCTTACGTTTAGAGCGAAACACGTGTCAGCTGATTGTTGAAGAATCTTCTTGAACTTTGGAAAACAATATGCACAGACAAAATTGCATATAGCTCTAATGATGGAGTAGTAAAAAGAATAATAAAATACATAGCGGTAAGTAATATTTACTGTTGCAAGCAGAGATCCTTCTTTCTGAAATGCTCATCTGTGCATTCATCATAAAACCTGGGCAGAGGACCACCCTAGGCATAAGGAAAAAGTCCTAGATTTCCCAAAAGTTGGGAGTTCCTGGGCCACAGCAATAAGGGCCCCCCTCCAAATCTTCAGCCAGTCAGCTACAGTACCTCTATCCTACGCCTAGCGCCAAGACCTCCTCAGGTATCTGCATGCTATAGAAAAATTCTAATTCATTCACTCATTAATTAATTCATTCAAATTCTACTGCTGTTTAGTAAGTTCAGTACGCAATTCATAGTACACTGGGATCTCTACGCCGTGCGCATGTGCAGGGAGCTGCTCTATAAACACTGTGGGGTAGATGTACAAGGACTTTTGCATCCCTGCATATTAGCAGGGTATGTGCCAGTAAAGATGCAACATGTAGGAATACAATTACACTACCATGGATGTGTCGCATTTACAATGCAATGCACTGTGGCGTAATCACTCCTTACGCCTGCTACAAGCAGGTGTAAGGTTTTGACACTGCGGGGACGTAAAAGTGACTTAGTGAAATCTTGTAGATTTCCCCGTGTCACTTTTACGGGGCTTCCTTGTTTCGGAACGCCCACCCTGCATACATTATACCAGACACAGGTATAATGTAGCGCAAGGCTTTACAATGTGACGCATCTCACTAGATGCGTCACATTGTAAATATGTTGCATAGTGGTGCATTTTTTACGACACCGCTGAGTCACAGAAGTGATGCAAAGGTGTCGTAAAAATGTCGCAAGGGGCTTGTAAATCTGCCCCTGTACGTGCGGTGGGATTGAACTGCAACCCTGCGGGAGCTCAGAGTAAAGGCCTATGAGGGGTTCGGCAGTACACAGGCTGCAGTGTGTGCCGGGCTTGCTATGGTAAAGGATGCTTTAAAATGCCCTGCTGGGAGAACACACTGCATGGATGCTTTACGCCTTCAACTTTCCAGTTAGGAAATGGATTGAGTATGATAGGCAGATACTTAGTGGTACAGGTCACAGGTGCTCAAAGGTTGTTAGGTGCACATACATACACACATACATGCACATGTATGTGGGTGCTCATCCCTTCTGAGCTTGAACATTCCACGTGCCCAGCCTATTGCGCAAAACATTTAAGGCCTGATTTAGATCTTGGTGGATGGGTTACTCCATGACAAACGGAGACGGATATCCCGTCCACTGAAATATAAACCCCATAGGATATATTGGGATTTATATTTCCTGGAATAGGGTATCCATCACTGTTGTGACGGAGTAGCCTGTCCACCCAGATCTAAATCAGGCCCTTAGTTCATGCGATAGCCTTGATTCCGAGTTGGTTGCTGGTTTTCATTTGCACAAACTCCTGTTTGCTCAGGGGTTGGAATGACCACCTGGATGGTATATACCTCACCCAGTAACTACCGGGTGCATTGAATACCTCATTAAAGTTCAGCAGGTCAAAATGGCATTTAATGTGTGAAAAGTGTACAGTAGTTACCATCCAATGCAGATTTTAGCCTGTTAAGCACCCTATTCCGCTTGTTATTACCCCAAAACGTAGATTAGGTGCTATTTATGATACTCGATAAATAATGTACCCCAAACTATTGTTATTTGTAATGACGGGTCGTAGCCGGCAGTGTAATTTAATACTTTATTAGTGTAATCCTGCACCTTCACCCAGCACCTGTCCTGACTTCACGACACTCTAATCATCACATCATCCTCTCATCCGTTCTCATTCACCGTTCGCATTCCACCTACCCGTTCTACTATTACACACTCTAAACTCTAAGGCCAGGACACGATCACAACACATCTTCCCTTTTATGCAGCAAGAAAACAATAACTTGAGAACAAAACAATATGTTCATAACTTTTCACATGGAATAAAGAATTCTTAAAGAAATTTCGTTTCAATGACATGAAACAAGGCTAGTGTTGTATTTCTATCTAGGACCCTAATTCAATATTCCCGATTCATGCCCTTATGTGGTTATAATTAATAATATCCTTATAAAGGCATAAGAATCATATCCATATTCAGTAATAACTGATGCAGTCCAAAGCACAGCACGGCTACTCCCATCGACTCGTAGAAAGCACAACGCGTTCTTTAAACAAACCAAGCCTCCAGCAGCCTGGGAAATCCCCCCCTGCTTTTGTTTTGATTTGAACAAGAACTCCTGGAGTCCAGAAAGAACTGTTAGTTCTTAGTGACGTCTTATGTCCAACCTTACGTCAAACTCGGCACCTTTCAGGTATAAATATAGCAACAGTTGCCTTAAGCAAACACACAGTGGTTTGGAGCCGAGCGGCTATCTACTTGCCCGGGAGCCCAGCTGATGCGAGAGCCCACGGAAGCCGCCCCTCCCCTTTGACGCGCTGGAGAAGCTACTTTTTCTCACACCGAGAAAATCCAGCTCCGGTGTTCCCGAGTCACCCTTGCGAGTTGCTGGGAGATCGAGTCCTGAAGAAAGAGATACCAGACCTCCCACATTCTATTACCAAGGTACGGAGCTGACTAAACCCTTTAGAGAATTCTTGATTTCGATCCTTGGCAAAAAACCTACTTAACCAACTTAACTTATACTGCTACTTACTTACTCCTTCCCAAGTATTAGGCCAGGTACACCGGGGTAGGCGTAGTTAGAAGCACCAGTTGAGTACGTTAGTCAATGTTTTTATGTATGTATATATTTTATCTATTTTAAAGTATCATATGGCTAAGAAACCATATCTATGCTTTTACAGTATTATTTCATAATACTACTTTTACTGTACGCACTTTACTTCATGATAAGTATTGCAATTGTGGCAATTCATTTCTCTTGCATGAGAAAGAAGACTTCTCAATAAAATTACACCTTTTATTGAAAACCCCCGTCTCTCTATTTCTCTGCACTCTGGTGAAACTAAATATGCACGGTTGACTGAGTGAAATAGCTGCCTATTGTTTTCGCACAACTCTAGAGATACACTCTATTCTGAGGGGGCAAAGTTGTCATCTTTGCATGGTTGTCAGAAGCTAATCCCTTCTTGTCTAAATCCGGAGAGTTAACTCTTTCCTGAACATTCGAGAAAGTTTCTAGTGACCTCTGAGCTAGCTGGCAAAACTAATTAAGTCTAATATAGTCAGTAGAGACCTAGTCGACCTCAGTCCTACGTCTACATTGCTGTTTATATTATTACAATGCGCAGAGCCTATTGGGAATATAGGAACTACACTACATGGCGCCCAACGTTTGGTAAGGCGATAATCTAACGCAAGACACTAGAGTAACTCAGTCGTGCTTTTTCACACAGAACCCATTTTCCATAAAAAGTCCAAAAGACGTCTGGAGTGGGTGAAAGGTTAATATCCGCCGGAATTTAGTAGGAAGAGATTCCTATGCATTAGTTTTTGGTTTAGTCAACGTTGAAGGATACAGTGTTCCAAAATATTGTGCACCTAATCTTTGTTTCCTTGAAACTTGATCTGCAACAAAGATCTTTCTGTCAGTAAAAATGGTAGAAAGTGACGATGAAGCAGAGAGAGCTAGAATAGCGGCTCAGCTCGTAGAGGATGACACAACCATCCAAGACAATGACCCGAATGCTATAATCATTCCGGTAAATGTAAGAAGAACTATAACTCTTAAACTTATAGAGAATGGACTATCACCAAGAGGTGGTACAGTCACATTCGTGGTAGAGGCCCATAATTATCGGCAGACAGAGGTATTCTATTCATGGATACATTTTCCAGCAGCACATGCTATAACAAAAGAATTCCACTATTACAAAATAGAGGAACCTCCGGATATATACACTCCTTTCAAGAACGTTGAAATCCCACTAAATTACCAAGAGCACCTGCTCTGGTTTACTGGCGCCCTAAAACATCAAAATCACATCACCAGGCACGGTCCACTAGGTAGACCAGGAGCAACGTGGCCGGTTCTATCCAGCTACACACCACATCCAGACATTGATTAAAATGCCAGCCCGGGAACTTTTAGCTCAGCTAAAACTATTAATTAAAATACATAGACAATTGGTCCAATATGTCATGCGGACTTCAACAGTCCAACCCACAATTAATATTCCACAGCCGACCCCTCATCAGGGGAACATAAACAAAATCACACCACAGAACATACAATCATGTCTTGGTAAAGTACCCACAAAACGGTAACAAATTCCATTCTGGTTGGCACAGAAAATTACTCAAATAGAAGCAGTATTTCCAGATACTACTCCTACTGAGAAACACAGAATTCTGACTATCTGTCTTCCAATGGGGATCGCACCACATGTGGAAGACTGTGACACTTGGGGCACAGTCTTTGCTTCAATATACACAAAAACACATGGTGTTCTGTCTATGGCAGTTATACCAGATGTACTTAGACAGATTCAAAATGAATACGGTCCAGAACCTGCTTTAACTCTGGGTATGAAATTATTGAAAGACTTCAAGCAGGTCTCTGCTATATTGTTAGCCAACATAAAAGGAGAAGCAGCATCTGTGGCGATCCGCCAGAAATTGAAGGAGACAAATATAGCAGCCCAACCATTTGAACTTTCCAGAATCATAGAAAAATCCTATGAAGAACTAGGAAGAGATAGTTTGGGTGGGAAACCGGTAAAACCCCAACTAACTGAAAATCCTGAAAAAATCTTTATTAAAAATAATCTGAATACTCCAAAAAGGAGTTGGGATGGAAATAAACAGTCCACTCCCAGGGAAAAACGATTCCAGTCCAGAAGAAGGTCTCCTCAACGGAGAGAAAAAGCTCCAGACCAAGGAAACAAGTCTCCCAAAGGAAGCCCTCTAAGAAACCAGACAGCCAAAATGGGCGGCCAAGAAGTGGAATCTACTGCCAGTGGAACTGCGTATTGAACCCTCAGAAGCTAAATTCAGAAAAGACCTGAAAACAATACTCTTCCCCAAAAACTAAAATCGTAGGAAGCATCAGCAACGAACAACTCTATTAGCATTTACAGCGCGGGGACACACTTGCTAGTGTAACCAGGCGCTTTACAAAATACTAATAAATAAATAAATAAAACCGATACAACCTTAGAAATAGGGATAATTTGAAAAAACCTGATAGATATCAAGATGTTGATACACGTCCCTCTCGGTCCCTCTCACTCAATCTTTCTCGATCTTCCTCACAGAAATCGGAAAGGAGAGGACGTTCAGAACACAGAGAAGAGCATGTCAAATCCAAAGACAAAGAACCTGCTCATCAAAGTAATAAATCACAATTTCCCAGAAAAAAGGTAGCAAGTATTAAGATTAAACATGCCGAGGATTCTGAGGACACAACTGAAAAACGGAGAGTGGGCCCAGACAATGCTAGACAGCGCAGCAGAAGTGAGCATAGCTCGCAAGATCCTGATGAATCTTCTGGAGACAGTGGACACAAATGAATACATTCAGGTGGAAACTGCAGATACCAGGGTTAGCAAACCTCATAAAATATACGAAATAACATTGCGTATAGAGGGGGGCAAGACGAGGAAAGAAAGGGGTCTCTTTTGGGATAACCTTTCGAAAGGCTATGTCATCCTGTTAGCTGAAAAAGACTAGCCACCAGAGTTTGTCAGGGAGTGCCCTCATGGCGAAGAAATGATTATGCCTGCCTTCTCTAATCATATAACAATTTATAAAAAATATACACTTGCAAGAAAATGGGCAGTAGCCCAAGCTCCTGCATTATATTAAAATCATGTAGGATGGGACGAGGATTCGCCTCACCACAAAATCCAGTTAAAAAATCAGCCCACTGCACAAAGGCAGTACCCAGTTAAACAAGAAGCTAAAAAGCAAGTCAAGGAGATTTTAGTTCAACCTGAATATCAAGGGGTGATTGAAACATGCACCTCACAAATGAACAATCCTTTGTTTCCTGTCTCCAAGCCAGACGATTCATATCGTCTAGTATTGGACTACAGACACCTTAACTCCTCCTGTAAAACATTTACAGTACAAAACTCACACAGTGCAGCACTAATGAATAACATTGTGCGCAAAAAATATAAAACAACATTAGATATCTCTAATGGATTCTGCTGTCAAAACATTGCACCTGAAAGCAGGTATTTGACCGCTTTCTCAATATTGGGGTCACAAAAACACTTCTGTCGACTCCCACAGGGATTCAAAAATAGCCCAGGACTATTCTCAGCAAGGGTAACAGAGTTACTACAAATATACAACGATGAGGCATTATCCTATGTCGATGACATCTATCTCACAGATGATGACCTGGAGACTCACTTAAAAAGAGTGAACACCATAATACTTGGGTTCGCATCAGAGGGTTACAAATTCAACCTTAAAAAGTCACGAATTGCCCATCTAACTGTCCTGTTTTTAGGATATGAATTATCAAGTGAAGGCAAGAGCCTAGCTGACAATTTCTTAGAGAAATGTGCTGTACTCCAAGCACCAAAAACGCTGAAGAATTTACAATCAATTTTAGGTTTCCTGAATTTCGGAAGAACATACATTCTAAATTATGCAGAGAGGCTTAAACCTCTCTATGAATTAATAAGACCTGATTTCAAACCAATAAATTGGACTCAGAAACACAAAGAAATTTTAAGATCACTACAAACAGACATGCTAACTAAAACAAAATAGCAAACACGCAAAAACATACGCAACCTTGAAATCCGAGTCATCCCAGGAAGATGTGGATTCACATACCTGACCTCTAATGAGGGAGAAACGGTACCTATAGCTTACAAATCACATTTGTACACTCAAGCTGAAATGAAATTTAGCTCTACAGAAAAAATTCTGACAGCGGTTCAAACTGCTGTAGCAAAAGAAAGAGCCCTGGCCCAAGGCAAGAGAATAACTGTTTTTACAGCAGAATCAGCCCTTCAGGCATTCACAAGTCCACGCAATCTGAATACAGTGGCATTAAATCCAAAATGGATACAATGGGAAAATTCTCTTGCTACAGAAGACGTGAAATACTATTTTGACCCGAAACTGAAAAAACTAGATGATCTAGAATATGAACAAGAATATCCTCTCCCAACCGAAATTCTGCCTCTCGAACAGTACACATGTGTAATCTACATGGACAGATTTGCACAACACTACGATGTAGAGGAAAAATCCTACATTGCAGCATGCACGATTGTTAAAGGTCGCTGGCGCTCTGGTAAATTTAAACCGATGATTACCAAAACTGAATCAGGCAGAAACTGTTCAGCTCAGAGAGCTGAAATAAGATCTCTAAGATGGCGCTTGAAAATGCCGATCGTGAATTCCCGACCCTAATAGTGTGGGATTCGCATTTCTGCGTCAAGTCTTACAACAGTGACATGCAGACATGGAGTAAAAACGGTTACAAAGATGACACAGGTGCCACAATAAAGCATAAAACGCTTTGGGAACAAGTAGTTCTTTTAAAGAAAGAACTACAGAAGACTCACGTGATACACGCACTGAGTCATCAACTTGATGGCGTTCATGTTGCAGGGAATTCATTGGCTAACACAGCCACAGCGGAAGCGGTTCAACCGGCTTCCGTAGCCACTGAAAAGCGTTCAGAAAAACACATAGATGGGGAAACCATGCTGGCGGTAAAAGCCTCATTAAAAAGCGATTATGCAGCATTACCTCTCAACTATCCACTTAGTAATACATACATAATTGATGCAAACTCCGTTCCTTTTGCTCAAATCCCTGGAGTGGGGTATAGAGTAATTCCAAACTCGAACAGGAGAGTTTTCTTGATTGAAAGCGCACACATGGGACTGGGTCCGAGGCACCAACAGATCTTGAAATCTTTAATAGAATTACAATCAGAGTACTGGTGGCCGGTAATGAGTGTGCAAATTTACAAATTTGCAATGGATTGTCCAGACTGCAACAGAGATCGCAGCTGTGAACCGGACCAGACTTTTACCAGGACATCTTTGTTAGAAAGCTTCCGGCTATCTATAATGCAGAAATCCAACCGGAGAAATGCGTCCCCATAATTATTAAGACAAAATTAACTTAAAAATGTAGACCAGCAGCACTCGGCTGACGCCAGAACTGTTATAAAAAGATTTGCGAGTCTTTTTTAGCATATACGCAATTGGCATGCTACATTCTGATCAGGGTCCTGCATTTAGCTCTCGAGCTTACAAAGAGGCCATGAACAGCATGGGCATTACATTGCGGTATTCTTCTCCCTTCCATCCTGAGGGAAATGTGGTAGGGGAAAGAAAAAACCGGGACATAAAGCAATCTATAACGGCGAGGGTATTAGGTTCGGGTGATGGGTGGGTCAAACATTTAACAAGTGTCCAACGTAGTCTTAATAATCTGCCAAGAAATTCTCTAAAAGGTCTCACTCCATACGAACTATTGTTCGGTACTAGAATGCACATTCAGGATCTTGATTGTCACACTTCAGTGGTAGAAGAAAAATCCTTTGATATCAAAGACCGTTTGGCTGTTTTACAGGATTTAAATGAAACAAGAAAAAGCCTGAGTAACATAAAGTTGAAACAACAGCCGACAGCCACTGAAGAAAAACCCCTTGTCCCAGCAAGACCTGTCTGGATTCCAAAGATTGGGGATCTGGTCAGAGAGAAGATCGCGGTGAAGAAGGAATTTGGGCCTTCTTACAGAAAAGCTGTACCTGTCTTAGCTGTCAGCGGAACGAGATCAGTTGTACTACCGCCCCTTGCTGGTAAAAAGTAGAACGAGTTGTTTCCATCGACCTGGTAAAACCACAATCATGTGACCAATAATAAGTAGTAGGCCCAGTGGACTCCCAAGAAATAGCAGAATACCGAAATTTGCTACAATCCAAGAGGCTCATACTGAGAGACTAATCACATTTGATAAACCTGCAGTGAATAAAAAAGGACTATGCAATACTGCCCTGGAACTTGTGCCTCTCGAAACCCAAATTTCAACAGTTCGTCAAGAAACACCAATCTACAATGATGTAGCCTCTGAGTATTCTAATGAAACAAAGAAAAATGCAAAGCAAATGATAATCCGGAAATAATTCCAACAATTGACAGAACTGCATCTGGCTACTTCATCAACTTCGACGTCTTTTCAGAAGATCAAAGTGAGCATGAAGAAACACCTGCAACAAAAACTTTCAAAGACAAAGTAATTGAACTTTCTCTCCAACTAAAAGAAACATATCTGATTTCACCATGGATTGAATTTTGGATTGTGTTAGGTGTACTTACTCTCCTGCTTTGGCTCATCATGGTTCTATGTTTGGGAAAATTCATTGATGGAAAATATAGTACAATGGACACAGCAAGTCAGAACATCAACTTGGTCCTAAAGCCTCACACATCCTCCCACATCGAGAAAAGAGAACTGTCATCAGTAAACATCTCAGCCAATCCAATACCCGGTGGGGTAGCATGGGACAGAACTGATTATTACATTTTTGGCCCGGTTGAACTCCTGAAATATCCACACCAGTTCAAGGTTTCATTAAGTGACTTTGTGACACCAAGTACTTTCTCTAATGATTGGGACTTTGAAAACATTAATAATATGATGTCAGATTTAGTAATGTCAGCCAAATTTACTGAACATGATTATTTACAGGGTTCATCGAATTATGAAGAGTTATACTGTTATAATCATTTTGGTGATCACTATTTGCATAAAACTGCACAGCCTAGAAATGTTTTATCTTATAACCAATGGGAACACTGTCCAACACCGCCAAAAGGCAGCTCGAAAACATTTTATGAGAAATTCCAGTACTTCTCAGGGTTTAACAACAGTGATCCAGAAACATTTTATTTTAAAATGTTAACTAGGACAGGAATGAAAACAATGTTGACAAATACTAAATTGATTTATTCTGAAATTTTTTGGGACAAAATGTCTACATTTGGTTTCGAATTTTGGAAAAACAACATTGAAACAAAAACGATCTGGGGTACCAAAGATTGGCAAGTACAAGGCCAAGAAGCATTATTTAGGGCCTGCATGATCCCAGAACAAATGATATTTTTGAATGACACAATTCAAAAAACTACTCGTCTTGGCTTAGCTGAGATAAAAGACTTAAATACACCGTCTATTCCGAAACCCATAACTGATAGTGATAGCACTACGTATCCCATATTTTACACCAAAACAGAACACATCCTGATTGGAAAAAGTGGTTGATCTGGCCAACAGACACAAATAACTGTCAAGATAGATTCCTGAATAAAACACAGGGGTTCAAAATGACCAGGCCAGACCCAAGATACTCCCAGAGACAACATCCATGGATAGTTACAACATACAGTGTAGGGAAACTATGCCTTGAGTGGCTACAGAAATCCACACTGGCTGAAATTAAGCAACACTTGACTTTACTTAAAGACGGTGCTGACTTGCGTGATTTCATACTGGGACCACGCAAACAGCGTCAAAAACGTTTCATAGCAGCCGGTATATACACTGCGTACAACGAAGCTTGGAAAGTAAATCAAATTGAAACAGCAGAAAAAATATGAGAAATTGATCGTATAAATTTGGAAAAATCACTTTCTGTGGTGGACAATGGGTTAACGACTCTGTCCTCCAGAATATATTCATTGGACAGCATTGTATCATCTGCTATTGATATAATAGAGCAGGACTTCCTAATGTTACAACATGGTCAGTCTAAATTATGTTCTATTGTATAGCTTGGTTGGACGTTGCAAAATCTGCGTTTAGGCTATGTACCATTGCGTTTAATCAACACACCGTCATTATTCAGTATCTTTAACTTTACTGATAAACAAATCAGTTTGGCACAAAAAGGAGCAGACTATACGATTCTGAGCATTGAAAAACTTGAGAGATTACCATTGACAATGTCAGAGAGACCTGTCATTGAATGGATAATACACGGAACAATTTCAATTCTGATAACAACTTTCCAGTTTAAATACTGCCAAGAGTATATACCTGTGGGCCAGTATGAAAGGTTGGGTAAAGAATACATCAAATCAACCTGGGGTTTACCCTATACACACAGATGTTATAGTGAAGGGAAAAAGGAGGTATTCCTTAGTGGTAACAAATGTAAAAAATCACTAAGCGGCACACTTCTGTGTCAAGGTATTAACTTGCATGGAGCCTGCGAAGGGTCTTCAAATAACCTTTAATGTGACCTGCATGGCACGCCTGCAAAACAGATAGAGCCATTTTTTAGACAACTTTGTAACGGGAGTTACGTTTTAATAAGTGACCACAGCTGTTGTGGAATGGTGCCAGGGAAGGCTTATCTCGTGACCGTAACTTCCAGGGTCATTTGCTGTATGCAAGTATTGTATCCACACAGCAATCCAGATATGGGGGCTGCGTTATGGCCTTCTTTGAATATCTCTTCTATTCGAATTGATACTTTAAGCAGAATGAAGTCTATTCTTTTACAGACAACTGTGCCTCTAATGTCATCCAAAGAAACGTATGATCTGCAAGTGGCAAGGACATCGGCAGAGATACATTCTCTTTTATCGACAAATTGCCCCGTGCATTTCGTAGAAATATTAAGCCAAATCTTAAACATGTCTGATACCAGTGGCATCGCACATATATTTAAGACAGTTTTTTGGGGACTGTTAGCACCCTTTGAAACAGTTCTGGGCATCTTCCCGAATTTTGTCCATTCTGTCTTTGGCGGCCTACCCTTAATCTTGGGACTCGTGGCAGGAATTTTATTTTTGTTCCTTCTGCTCCGATATGGCAAGTCAATCCACAGACAAGACTCCAGCAACGATGGAAGAAACGATCCTAGCAATACGATACCGAGACCGTATCACTAAGGTCCTCAGATTGGCCCAGCTAAGAGATCTAAGTGCAACCTGGTTTCTTTCATTCAGACCATTCTGGCAGGATTGTATCTTACCTGTGCTTCGATGTCTGCTATGCGGAGAAGAATGTGTGTTGGACGTCTGTCTTACACTACCATCAGCAGTACCAAAGGATATCGATACTTTGCTAGGTCCTGTAACGACTCATGCATCGTGTTGTCCCCAGCGGCTACCTATTCTGATGACGGCATTCGTTGAGACTTCACCACTATGAGTAGGTGGCGGTGAGGTACGAGAGGAAAGCAGCACCAAACAGGTACAACCTTCTGTGAGCATTGCTGATCCAAACATCGATGATAGCAATCACGCTCCAAACTGCACAATTGCAGCATTTTCGAACTTGGTCGAACTTTCACCTGATGTTGAAGACGAATTTTTTGCGAGTCTGTCTGATATGATGTTCTCTCCTAACAACGAGAATAACATTTAAAAACAATGATCACACAGCGTTCCCTGAACTCTGAATGCGGCCTTCAGTTTTGATAAACAAAGCTACTGAAAACATTTGGAACTATTTTTTCCCCTGAAAACGAAATTATTTTTTCCATTTTTCCAAAATATTTACTTTTTTTTTGGCACATGGTACTATGCTTGAAGTAGAACTATTCTTAGAGAACAGAGCTTCTATTTTTAGGATACTAGAGACAATATTTTACCTCAGCCTCTAGCACATATACAGTATTTTGTATAAATATGTGATGGAATGGTCTCGACCTTCTTTTCTGTATTCAGAGCCATTTCATGTGTAATATTCGCAATTCATTCAGCTGATATATATATATGCATTTAACTGAATGATGACACTGCTTGAAAAGCGTACAGTACCAACACTCATTTTCGTGTATTTACCATATACCATTTCAAATGCGAAATATGTATTTTGGGGTGGGTTGGAAAACACACATGCATCGTTATATGTTTACTATTTCTTCGTTTTTTAGTAATGATGGACAATAATCTGTGGAGTGGGTGTTGTATTTCTATCTAGGACCCTAATTCGATATTCCCGATTCATGCCCTCATGTGATTATAATTAATAATATCCTTATAAAGGCATGAGAATCATATCCATATTCAGTAATAGCCCATGCAGTCCAAAACACAGCACGGCTACTCCCATCGACTCCTAGAAAGCACAACGCGTTCTTTAAACAAACCAAGCCTCCAGCAGCCCGGGAAATCCCCCCCTGCTTTTGTTTTGATTTGAACAAGAACTCCTGGAGTCCAGAAAGAACTGTTAGTTCTTAGTGACGTCTTATGTCCAACCTTACGTCAAACTCGGCACCTTTCAGGTATAAATATACCAACAGTTGCCTTAAGCAAACACACGGTGGTTTGGAGCAGAGCGGCTATCTACTTGCCCGAGAGCCCAGCTGATGCGAGAGCCCACGGAAGTCGCCCCTCCCCTTTGACGCGCTGGAGAAGCTACTTTTTCTCACGCCGAGAAAATCCAGCTCCGGTGTTCCCGAGTCACCCTTGCGGGTTGCTGGGAGATCGAGTCCTGAAGAAAGAGATACCAGACCTCCCACATCCTATTACCAAGGTACGGAGCTGACTAAACCCTTAAGAGAGTTCTTGATTCAGATCCTTGGCAAAAAACCTACTTAACCAACTTAACTTAAACTGCTACTTACTTACTCCTTCCCAAGTATTAGGCTTAGGCCAGGTACACCGGGGTAGGCATAGTTAGAAGCACCAGTTGAGTACGTTAGTCAATGTTTTTATGTATGTATATATTTTATCTATTTTAAAGTATCATATGGCTAAGAAACCATATCTATGCTTTTACAGTATTATTTCATAATACTACTTTTACTGTACGCACTTTACTTCATGATAAGTATTGCAATTGTGGCAATTCATTTCTCTTGCATGAGAAAGAAGACTGCACAATAAAATTATACCTTTTATTGAAAACGCTCGCCTCTCCAATTCTCTGCACTCTTGTGAAACTAAGTATGCACGGTTGACTGAGTGAAATAGCTGCCTATTGTTTTCACACAACTCTAGAGATACACTCTATTCTGAGGGAGCAAAGTTGTCATGTTTGTATGGTTGTCAGAAGCTAATCCCTTTTTGTCTAAATCCGGAGAGTTAACTCTTTCCTGAACATTCGAGAAAGTTTCTAGTGACCTCTGAGCTAGCTGGCAAAACTAATTAAGTCTAATATAGTCAGTAGAGACCTAGTCGACATCAGTCCTACGTCTACACTGCTGTTTATATTATTCCAATGGGCAGAGCCTATTGGGACTATAGGAACTACACTACAATAGTTAGCTCAACCAAAGCACACAAAGGGTTTACAATTAGAGAGACAATGTCACAAAACTCTAATGATCTACATACTCTTTCAAACCAAGCTGGTTTCTTACAACCCTACCAAACTTTTCCAGCGCTCTCGTCGGAAGGTGTAACTGCAACTCCTCCTGCCCCAATTTCTTCTCCACTTGTGGTGATGTCCCTTGCACTCTCTTCTTCTCTTGGGTTGATACCCATTAGCTCATTGGTTTCTCTAGGTACATTGCTATCATCTGTCCACCACCCTCCAGCACTTCTTTCGCTTCATTGAAGTGTGTGCCTCCCTTGTTGCAGACAGACAATGCACTTAATTGTCGCACCTTCCCATTGCTCAATAACGCAGCATTGTAAAATATTTTGACCACCTTATGCGCTCTCGAAAATCGGCTCTGCCCACTTCTTAACACACCCGTCCTCTTAACTCTTATCATGTCTCCTACCTGCAAACTGACAGGTTTACATCCATGTTTCATACCAAAATACTGATTGTAAACCTGCTGCTTAGCTTTGTTAAAAGATCCCTTCACCACTTCCGGTTCCCAATTCACTCTTCTAGTACTTGGCATCCACCCAATGTTATCCTTCATAAAAGCAGTTCTCCCTCTCATCAGCTTAGAGGGACTGTGTTCAGTTGAAGCACATGGTGCCATTCTGAACACCCACAACATCCAAAACAATTCAACCTCCCACCACTTGAGCACTCTATTAAACCTTTCCAAGGCTCAATTTCCAGATGGGTGATAAAGTGAATGCTTCATACCATTCGATCTAAGAAACTTCTGGAATGCCACAGTCACAAATTGTATTCCATTGTCAGTAGTCACAGACTTGGGTAATCCTTTCCTCAGAAAGATTCTATCTAGAAATCTAATCAGAGCTCTAGTATCCACATGTTCAACTACTTCCACCTCTGGCCACTCAGAAAAATAGTCAACCACCACCACTAGATATTTCCGAACAGGTCCATTCCAAATCAGACCCGTAATGTCCATCCCCAATTTCCCACTTGGCATTCCCGGAACACTTATCGTACACAAAGGTGGGCGCAGTGTGGTTTGGCTTTTATCCGCATTCTCACACAAAATGCACTCCCGGACTTTCCTCCCAATGGCCAACTCCATGCTGGGCCACCAGTATAGCTCCTTCATATGTTTTTTAATCTTTACAATCCCTAAATGGCACAAATCAATAATCCGGTTTCTTAACTTTACATGCAGCACAATCCTGCCATTATGTAATTTTTTGATGTCTTCCACCGACATTTCATGTTTCGGCTCCCAAAATGCCTTAAACTCTGTTGGAACATGGTCCTTAGCAGGCCATCCTTCCCTGATTCTGACCATAGTTTCTGCCAACACCAAATCATCTATGTATGCTTTTCACCATTCCCCGTTCGAAATGCAGGCACTTCTTTTCTGAGGCATGCCACACTGAACTACTCAATATCTTCACCCTTAGCATCCTAACAGGTAGTGGTAACCTGCTCAAGAAATCAGCTACTTTTTTTCGTACCCCAGGGGTATACTGCACACTATACCTAAAGTCAAGGGGCCTCATTTATGAAAAGTGACGCATCGCTGTGTGAAAACAGCGATGCGTCACTTTTCACTGCGCACTCCTTACAACATTCCTGATGCGTCATATTTAATGTATGACGCATCATGTCGCAAGGAGTTACAGATACGTCAGTATTTCTGACGTATCTGTAAGCGCAAAAGTGACGCATTGCTGGAGTGAGTCACAAAAGTGACGCAACTCCAGCAATGTGTCCTTTCACATGGGGAAAGCCCCATGTGAAAGGGCTTGCGTCAGTCTTACGCCTGCTGTGAGGCAGGCGCAAGATTTTGACGCAACAGCGTCCTAAAAGTGACGCAGTGAAATCTCATAGATTTCACTGCGTCACTATTACGAGGCTTTTTGCTGGGGAACGCCCCCTCTGCATACATTATACCTGACGCAGGTATAATGTGGCGCAGGGGTTTAAAAAGTGACGCATCTACCTAGATGCGTCACTTTTTAAATATGGCGCAACGAGGCGCATTTTTTACACCGCTGGTGCATCACAAAAGTGATGCACCGGCGGCGCAAAACTGACTCAAGGCCTTCATAAATAAGGCCCAAGAAGTTTTACAGACAATCCTGCCAACCTGGGAGACACAGTATCTAAACCCTTAGTGGACAAAACCTTGGTGAATGGTTTATGATCACTCCTTAATAACACATGACTTCCCCAGATGAAAGGTCTGTAATGCTCCAGACCCCACACACATGCTAAGGCCTCACGTTCTATCACTGAATACTTTTCTTCGCTGGGTGGTAACGAATGTAATCCAAAAGCCACTACACATTCTTCCCCCTACTTAATCTTCTGGTTGAGCACAGCATCAATGCCCTTTCGGCTCACATCAGTTCTGACTACAGACTTCAACGTGGGATCGGAGCCTTGCAAAGGCATAGCTGCACATATCTCCCGCTTAATAGAATGAAACTCCGCCAGGCATTTATCTGACCACTCAAATTTACACTTGTTCTTTAGGAGTTGTTTTGCATTGTACGTTTTGCTTGCAAAATACTCAATGAACTTGGAATAGAATTCCACAAGGCCTAGGAAGGCTCTTACCTCATCTTTGCTACTAGGTATTGAAGACTTTTCTTTTGACTCCAGCAATGCCCTCTTAGGTTTAATGCCTTCGACGGATACTTCATGACCCAGGTACGTCACACTAAGTTGAGCAAATCTACACTTACTAAATTCTCCTGTAAGCCCCTTTTCCTTTAACACTTCTATCACTTTCCTCACTATTAAATCATGGCCAGCCTTGGTTTTACTCATTAGCAAGATATCATCCTGAAAAAACATTACATTTCTCACATCTTTAATCAATTCAAACATAATACGTTGAAACATCGCCACAGCCGAGGCCAATCCGAAAGGCCCTCTCACAAACCTAAAACATCCATAAGGAGTTATGAATGTAATAAGATTCCTACTTTCCTTGTGTAGCAGAACATGGTAGTAGGCAGCGGTGAGGCCTATAGTAGTGAACCACTTTACCCCTTTTGTGACTAAGAGCATTTCCCTAATTTTTGGTAATGTAAACTGGTCAACAATTATTTTCCTGTTTAGGTCCCTCATATTGACACAAAACCTGAATTTCACAATGGCCTTCCTGACAATCACCAAGGGTGAAACCCATTTGGACGTGTCCACCTGCTCAATCACCGCCTCATTTAAATGATTATTAATTATGTGAATTGCGTAATAATTATTTTTTTTGTTATATTGTAGGTGCAGGCTGCTGGGTTTGTAGGGGCATTGAGTGGTAAGTTCATAAAGTAATAATTAATTAACAATTAATTATTGAATATTCATTATTTAATTGAATATTTAATATGTAAATTGTGTAATAATTATAATGTTCACTTATATTTTAGGTGTGGGCTGCTGGGGTTGTAGGGGTATAAGGTGGGAAGTTAACTAAGATATACATAATTATTAATCAATTATTATTTTGTTATTAATTATGTACATTGTGTAATACCTTTATATTTTTGCTTTATACTTAATTACTTTAGTTATATTTAAGTGTGGGCTGCTAGATCTGTAGGGTATAGTGCAGAAAGTTAATTAAATAATATGGGCTTGATTCCAATTCAGGAAACAAATCCGTCCGACGATTCATATTCGTAGCCGTTTCCGTACGAATCGTACGAATCCGTCCGAGTCGCGTAGTACGATCCGTTCCGAGAAAATATGTCCGAATCATTGCGAACCGTATGAAAATGAAGGGTAAATCCGTACGACATCGACCCGCACAGTGAACCTTACGATTCGTAAAAATGCCGTACGACCCGCCAAGTACGATCCAGACTCGGGAATGAGTACGCGATTCGTACGGTAAATGTCAAGTATGAGCAATTCGTACGGAGGGCAACACTATCCCATACGCACCGTACCCCTATAATCAAGGAGTGTACGCACCGTAAACCTACGACACTGGGGTGTACAAACCGTACCCCTACGGTCCGTACACCTATGATCATGGGGTGTACGCAAGGGGACATATGCAACGTACCCCGATGCACCGTGCCCCTGCAACCATGGGGTGTACGCACCGTACGCGGGGGTGGTCAGTTTCATACGCATTTCGAGGCGAAATCTGCTTTTACGGACGTTTGAAGCTCCCGTAGAAAAAGAGTCGTATGGAGTGTTGTCGATACGATTCGTACTTGCTGGGTTGGAAAATGCAGCTACGATCCGTACGGACATTGCGTACTGTGCGTTCCGAATGCGATTCGTATGGATTAGTGAGTTGTACGGTCTTCGGTACGATTCGTATGGAGAACTGCTTTGGATACACATCGTACTACATCGGGAAAAACGCGCCGTACGGCTATTCGGAGGGCATTTTACCGAATCGGAATCGACCGACCCCTAAATGTAGAACAATTAATTTTAATTGAATATTAATTATTACATTCTTTAAGATCATGTAAAGTGTTTAATTGTTTTTTATTTTATTATTTTATTATTTACTGGCGGTCACAAGTAGGTAGTTATAGTTAGGTATGCTTTTCCATAGATGGAGTGTTTTTTGGTTTGCTAATACCTGTGGCCCCATTTGATGAATCTCCACACAACTTTTAGAAAAAAGTTCATCTACCTCTGCTCCTTCCTGGAAGGTTTCGGTATGATCCCTCATGCAGAGAGAAAGAAAAAAGTGGGTTACCAATGTAAGATTTCTTTAAAACAGGCTATAGCAAAAACTGCTGAACATAATAAGTACACCAAATTCATCAGGAAGCTAGATCTTGGGCCACAGATTGGTCTTTTTGTGATTTGGTGTATATTTGTTCAGTAGGTTTTTGAGATATTAAGAGTAAAAAATAATTGCATATTTTGGCAGTTGGGCTTGCAAGAGTCCGGCGGGCATAGTGTGAGAGCAGAAAATCAAAAATTGAGCCCTGTGATAGGTTAAGAGGTCAGTTTTTTCTGTGAACCTTCATGCTCTCATGGGAGCGAGAGGCTCCAGTGAGTCTCGCAAGAACAAGCGCTCTAATTGGCTGGTTGTAGGAATGTTAGAAATAAATGGCCGCCATTACTGTTTACTGTGAAAAATTGGAGGTGTTCTGAAAATTAAATAAAAAAGCTAGTTAAGGGGGCAGCAGAAAGGCATGCTGTCCCCATAGATTTAGAGAAGAGGTTTCTAAGGGATAATTACTCTGATAAAAATAGATGTATATTGTTTTTAACTAATTTTTACAGTCTTGCGGAACTCTCGTGGGATTGTGAATAGTAAAAAGGAGTAGATAAGTTCTGAATAAACTCCATTAGTAGGAATGCATATTTTGGTCATTGCTTTAGAGAGGCTGGGCCCGATTCACAGAATGAACTTAAGACTCAATCCTAAACTTACTACTATTTTGGTATTCACAGAATTCACTTACTATTTTTGGCATTCACAGAATGTACTTACTACTTTTGGTATTCACAGAAGTTAGGATTTTGTCTTAAGTCTGTCTTAAGTGTGTCTTAAGTCTGTCTTAAGTCTGTCTTAAGACTAACTTAAGACAAAATCCTAACTTCTGTGAATACCGAAAGTAGTAAGTGCATTCTGTGAATACCAAAAGTAGTAAGTGCATTCTGTGAATACCAAAAGTAGTAAGTGCATTCTGTGAATTCCAAAATAGTAGTAAGTTTAGGATTGAGTCTTAAGTTCATTCTGTGAATCGGGCCCGAAGTGTATAAGAGATATTTAAAGTGATGAGTAGAGGGTTAATTCCTATTTACCCAACAATTACGATCTTGTGAGACTCTTGCGAGATCGTTTGTGAGGAAGTAAAAACAAAAGGTCCAAGGCTGTTCCAATAGCTACCATTCTTATTACATGGTTGAAGAAATATTGTGATGTGATTTGGTGCAGAACCAGAGATAGTTCACAGTGTTCTTGGTACTTTGGAGGAGAAGGAAACCTGTTGTGCTGAACAAAAATTACTGAATTTGTAACTAAGTTATCCCGGTGTTTTCAGTTGTATATAAAAAAATGCTCTAAGTTCAGGTAATAAGAAGTATAGTTTATGAAGTGTCAGTAAGGGCACTATTGTTGGAAGACCTATTCTATACAAGGTTTAATAATAATTACAGTGAGATTTATGGAGCACATAGTTACTTCAAACGCAGTGTCCCATTGCAGGGGTCTAGCTCCAGAGTTCAAAAAAAGCAAAGCAACACTAAAAGAGTCCGGGTCAAACCAAGTTTTTAAGTTTATCAGAAATAATGCTTCTGATTTTGCCTGTCTTATATGAAGAGGAGGATGTTCCACACCTTGGGTGACAAAAAGCTGTAGGAGCCGCCCCCAATGCAAACTTACTGACCTAAGTTGGGACTGCCCATGTTGTAATGCTGACACACCTTGCTGATGCACATCTATTGTAGATGAGACAATGTTACCCAAAGAATACATTCTAGATGATAGAGTTGTCACACCATTATCCACTACTGCAAGAGCCTGTTCTTAGTTGACCCTGTCAATTTCACGCAGCCTTACAGCAGCTTCTTGTTGAAATATTTTCCATATCTCGTTATAAACAGCATAAAGTAAGGACTTTTGCCATGTTTTCCGTGGACCTAACAAATAAGTCTTGTAATTCAAAGTCATCCGATAAAAGAGACAAGTGCTGCCTTACCTGAGACAGTGCTGAGGTTTTTAGCTAATCAAGACAGTGCTGAGGTTTTTAGCCAATCAAGGCACAATTTTCCAACACTGTAAGTAGTTACCACCCCTAAATGTTTGCTTTGCACATAACATATGTCTAGCCTGTTTGCTGTAAATCCCTTGATGTTAACCAGGAATCTATCCTGACATGTGTTAGCCCCTTCCTTGCGGGGATAATTCCCCCATGGTGCGGGGGGGCGGGAGGGGGTGAGCGCGGCGCTGCGGTGCTCGTGACGAGACCAGCTCATCATGAGTCATGGTGGAACTCTGCTCAATAACGAGCTGGTCTTGTCGCGACCCCGCGCACTGATAAATTCATCCGCACATTTGGGGTATTAATCGCGAGTGGGCGGAGCACAGCCGTTATGACGAGACCAGCTCGTCATGAGCACAGCTGCACCATGACTCATGACAAGTTGGTCTCGTCATGAGCACCAAAGAGGTTAGTGTCTAGTGACCACACTTACCACCCCTTCCAATTGAGATCTGATGAGTTATTTCTACTCTTACGAAGCATAGCGGCAATAGTGTTTTCATCTTATGGTGTTAACCGTTGCCAGTTGTCAAATCGTGTAAGACTGGGAACCCTCAGCGTGTTCAAATCTTTTATCTTGGCTAAGCTAATACAAGTTGTATGTTGCACAGTTTTGCTCAGGAAAATCATCTGCTGCAGGTATTAAACAGGATCTGAATAAAGCCTCATTTCCCTGAACCTGCCAATCTTTAGTTCCCCAGATAGATTTTACATCTACTGTATTCCTCCAAAAGTCAAAACCTTGTACAGAGAGTTGGGAAAGAAAAGAAGCAAAGTAAATCAGCTTAGTATCCGTGAACATATTTTTCTTTGCAGGTAGCAGTGCAAGCCTATAATAAAATGAGGCTGGATCAGATGTGTCATCACCAGACAAATAGTCCAACTTCTGTGCAAATGCTTTTGAATTAACCCTTGGTGGTGTAGGGCAATGTTCCCACTGTGTAAAGTTAAATATTTCACAAGGTGTACAAGCCTTGTGTAGAAAATGATGACCATAATGTTGAAAACAGAACATCTCATCAAAATTAGCTATAAAAACAAAACACTTGTCAAAAGAAAATACAGTTGCATGTTCTAGATCTTTGAACATGTCATATACAGTATCAATGTCCCAATCAACAGAAATAGTACTGGGGGGGAGGGGTAATATCATTCAAATAAATTTTAAATAAATATAGAGTTTTCAAGAGTTCAGTGGTACCCTGTCCCATACAATTCCATCCGGAACTGGAACAGCTGAAATGTTCACTAGGAACAAGGCTCTTTGTTCATGGTGTGATGAAGCATGTGGTTTCAGAACCACACTCACAGTGTGTACTACAGAGCAAAGTGTCGATTTAGGAGTAGGAAGAGCACAGTCACAAAACCAATCCAAAGGACCAGGAAAAGTATGCTATTATAATGCAAAGGTGTAACCATGGAGAAACAAAGTATGTTCTTTTCAGCCAATGATAGAATACACATACCTTCAGTTCGAAAGGCAGGGGCGGTGGGGGCAGTGGAACCTCCAATGTATCAGAGGAGAAGTCATCTAAGTCGATGAAGCATCCAGATGCCATCCGGCCTATTTTAAGCAGCTCTGCAGGCTGTTTAGAAATAGTTGATGACTCGATCTGTGGTACATTGACGTAGACCTTGTTCCTCTGAGGATTCTGAATTGAAATCTTTGTTTCTGTACTTGTAAACTGCACAGTTGTCATTTTTTTTAAACAGGTAGAAGGCATACTTCATTGTTGTTCAATGTTGTCTCTTGTTGAAGAGAGCAGGCTTCATTTATATAATGAAAGCTTCCATCTGAACCTCTTGCATGGCAGCAAGAGGAGATTGGTAGCTGCCAAGTAAGTGGCTTACTCTTGAGAATTAGCCACATAATGTGGTTTGATTGGATCAACAGAGACAAACCTTTTTGTATCGACACCCAACAATGGGTGGGAGAAGTACAGTTTGTGTACGTTCAACAGGCACTGGTGCTCTGTAAGATGGCCTGAACTCTTTTTTGTCCACTATATTTTCTCGGACCAGATCCCCGATCTTTAGGATCCAGCAAGTTCTTGCCGGAACAATCTTCACTTCTCCAGTGGTGGTGCGTTTTACTTGGACTTTGCTTTGCTCGTCCTGAAAATCATTAAATTTCTGTAAAACAGTTAAACATTCAATGACGTCAAATGGTGTTTCTGTCACCACTGTGCTGGCATTATCGAGATCTGGGACCCACATCTGAATCCTTAACAGGATTTTATAAGCAGCCTGACCACCCAGGGTCTCTCTTGGCATTTTGTTCAAAGCCCTCTGTACTCCATATAGGTGATGGACAAAGCTGCAAACAGAGCCTAATAACCTTGCTGTTAAAGACTGCTTTAAGCCCATTTTTCCTCTCCACTACCACATTTGCCTCAGGATGATATGGAGACGAGAATGCAGGGTCACACCCAACCTTCCAATTGCCTCTTTGTAAGCCTGAGAACTAAATGCCGGACCATGATCAGAATGTAGTGTGCCAAATGTGTTTATCCCAGTAAAGACTTGCAGATCTTTTATAACAGTTTGGGTGTCAACCGATCACTGTGGCCATTCCTGCAGGAATCGAGAGCAGGAATCCACTGCCACCAAGAGGTGCTTGTAAGCCCCGTCAGATGATAGGGGGCGCAGTGGTCCAAATACACACACGCCAGAAGATTGTTGGAAATCAAAAGAGGTGATGAGGGTGGACGCGCCAAGAGTGGGACCCTTCATCTGCTGACAGACGTCCCATCTCAGGACAAAGTCCTTAGTATTGTAGCAGCCACCCTTGCATTGTTCAGAAGCCAGACCCTCATGTGCAGCCAGTATTAGTCCTACTCTGCGATCACTATTTGGTATTACTCTATCCCCCCACTCCTGGAATCTGAGCATACTGTGTGTATTGTGTATCTAGGTTGTAGTAGTACTTGAGTGGAAAGCCTTGTGGCAGGTGTATGTTGTTGCGTGCAGCATTGGCGGCCACCATGATATCTACTCCCGTCTCCCGCCGGGTTTGTGTTTCAGTTGACTAATGCGTCCACTTCAGTGACCTGTAATCGACCTCATGATCACAGGTTCAAATCCCGGTGGGTCCACTCAGCCTTTCATCCATCTAAGGTTGATAAAATGAGTACCAATTGAGTTGGGTAACAATGAACATCTGTTATTCAGCGCCAAGATACCTACGGGTGAACGTGCGCTTTACAAATACACATGTTATGTTACTTGAATGAATTATCGCAGCAACCGCTGCAATGCGAACTGTTTCCTTTGCGGCTTGATCAGCCAATGACTTCCCGGTAACATGTACACCAACACATTGATGACTCAGTGTATGAATGACATGAGCCCGTGGCAAGCATTCTTTCAGTTTTGTCACCTGTTCCCAAAGCAACTTGTGGTTCACTGTGCAGTCTTTTGAGTACCTTAACTCATTCTGGATCCAATAATGAAGATATTCATTATATGACTTAACATAATAATATGAATCACACAATATCAGTGTGGGGAATCCATCATCCATATTCTGCAATTGCAGTAGTAGAGCTTTAAGTTCTGGCAGCTGTACCTTGCAATCGCCTAGTGACTGCATGTAGGTTTTTTCAGAGTGGAAGGTTACATCGTACATTAAGCCTTTCGCAACTGCACATGCAGCAGAATATTGCTGTTTGGTCCCTACAGCAGGCTGAGCAGAACCATCAGTGTAAATTATGGAGTAATAGATTCTTGAGGGATTATTTCATTAGGCAGAGGATATTCTTGCTCGTACTGGAGAAATGCTTCTTTCCTCTTGCTCGTACTGGAGAAATGCTTCTTTCCTCTTGCTCGTACTGGAGAAATGCTTCTGTCAGTAATGTAGCATCAAATCTGTAGTCTACATCTAATGCAGTGATGAAGTGTGCCCATTGACTCCATCTTTGATGTAGAGCTTTAGGAATTCAGAACACTTACTCTGGTAACTGCCTCTAAAGTTGGTACTGGCCTCACTACAATGATTAGTTTCCCCTGAGCCAGGGCATGCTGTCTCACTACAGCAGTCTAAACTGCTGTCACTATCTTTTCAGTTGGTGCAAAACATATATCAGCATTGTATAGCGATTCGATTTATATGCAATCAGTACTGTGTCACCTTCATTGAATGTGACAGACCCTGATATATGCACAATTATACAGATCACCAAGTTTGTAGTGTTTACACATGTGTGTAAGTGTTTGGAAGTAATCATGTCTGCTTGAATGGAATGTAACATTTGCATATGCCCTTGTGTTAATGTGTGTCTGAATAGTCTGTATGAATAAGGTGGTAGAATGGTTTTATCCATTCTGCATAATCAGGAATGTATGTTCTGCCAGAATTTAGAAATCCTAATATGAATTGTAATCTTTTTAGAGTCATAAGAAGTTTAAGTAACAAACAATTTTCTAAAAAATGCTTCAGCAGGCTCTTACCTTCATTTGACAGCTTGTATCTCAGAAACAGGACACTGAGGTGGGCAATTTTGGATTTTTTGAAATTTTTGATTTTTTGAAATTGAATAGGTAGCCCATGTGAGCAAACCCCAAGACTAATGGTCCACTCTGGTCAAGTGCTCCATCAGGTCATTGTCTATTAAGTACATGTCATCGACATATGACAATGCCTGATCATCAAAATTCTCAAGTAATTCTGTGACTCTGGCTGAAAACAACCCGGGCTATTCTTATACCCCTCTGGTAAACAACGGAATTGTTTCTTAGAACCTAGTGCTGTGAAGGTTGTCAAATATCTGCTACCAGGCGGTTTATTTTGGCAGAAAAATCCATTCAAGATGCCTAGTGATGTTTGGTACTTCTTCCACTAAACCTAGACAGGGAGGAGCCAGTTTTGGCAACTACTGAACATGACAACCCTGTTCCATCAGGAACCGTGGTGACAGACCTAGAACCTTTTGCCCAATGCAAAAAGAACAATTGATAGACAGAATGCTGAACAATGTCATACATTCACCCCAGTACAGAGATCTGGGCCTAAATCCATCTTTTTTTTGCTCACCATGCCTTTCCAGTTTGGACCCAGCCATATGCAAATCAGTCTTGACCCTGCACCCAATGGGAACTGTCCAGCCCGAACTGCCAGGCCAGGTCCTCCCTGGACTGGAAATAGGCATCCTAGGACCAGTTTCGGGTATTCAGTCCTCACCAGTCAGGAAGGCTTGACTCCAGTGGAATGGAGAGTACGGGACCCACGTCTGGGCATACCCGTCCCACTCGGGGTGACTAATGCAAAACGAACAATTGATGGACAGAATGCAGAACAATGTCATACATTCACCCCAGTACAGAGATCTGGGCCTAAATCCATTGTTGTTTTACTTGCCATTCCAGTTTGGACCCAGCCATATGCAAATCAGTCTTCACCCTGCGCCCAATGGGAAAAATCCAGCTCGAACTGCCAGGCCAGGTCCTCCTTGGACTGGAAACAAGCATCCTAGGACCAGTTTCGGGCATTCAGCCCTCTTCAGCCAGGATAGCTTGAATCCAGCGGCATGGAGAGCACGGGACCCACGTCTGGGCATACCCGTCCCAATCGAGTGACAAATGCAAAAAGAGCAATTGATGGACAGAATGCAGAACAATGCCATACATTCACCCCAGTACAGAGATCTAGGCCTAAATCCATCGTTTTGCTCAGCCACTCGTGTTCTCTTTCGCTCGGAGAAATTCAAAGTATACACGAAGGGATGTTTTCAAATATTTATTGACCCATAGTGATTCATGTATAGAAAATGTGTGCTGAAATGGTTAATAGACAGAAGCAGACAAAAGTAATAAAGAGTGTCAACAATGTGAATAAAACGAGTTCCACAATCTTGTTGAGACACCTGATATAGATATACATATACAGAATTATAACAACCTAATGTACTCCTACGATGCAAACCCTAATCTACGTGTCTAGAGAGTGAGAGTATGGTCTGCCAAGAAACCCCCTTCTGGATGATCCAACCCCTTTATCTGGTGGATAAGAATATAGGACCCCGTCTTGGTCATGAACTTGACACCCCATACAGAGATGTCAGTCAGCTGCTAGGTAAAAGCTTCAGCATGCAGGGACCCCTTGAAGTCAGCAGAAACGTCTCCTCTGATTGTATTTGGAAACAAAAGGATATATGTAGACAAGGGCATCCTTGTCTCGGGCCCTGATTGTGATTAGGATGCCTATTGTTCGTAGTCCACAGATGTGTAGCCATATGAACATACAACAAACACATTTGTATCACGCACGTGAATGCCTTGCACATAATGGCAAGGCAGTGTGATACTGTGCTCCCGAAGTTCTTTTGTGTCAGCAAGGTCGGTGTTTCTTAGAAAATAACCCAAGTGTTGCAAACGTGTGCTAAAAGTAGATGTGACAAAAAGAAGGAAACTTTAGAAAAGAACTGTGTACATATAAATCAGCACTATTTCCTACAAGGCCTAACTCAGGGACATGACAGTACAAGGTCAAGGTGATTATAAGCTTGGAAAATGAAGCAGTCCAGGGAGAGAAGACAGAGGCCTGTTTACATTCAGTTGTTTCCCTACCTTCCCTTCCTCAAGCAGCAAACAGGAGGCTGAGGCTACTGAGGGGCTACTTGTGGGACGAAGGGCCAAATCTGTGATGTCATCTCTGCATTTTGGGCATTAATGTCCAAGGGGCCATCATTGACTTGGCACCTTCCTTGAATTTTACCGTTCATATCTGTGATACTAGACCTGCACACATTATGCTGCATGTCACAAACTCCTGAATGCGGCAGCCTTCTAAGTTTGTGTCTGGAACAGAACAACATCTGCTTCCAACTTTGATTTATTAGACTGCGGAACTGATATTTCAATTATTGAAAGCTATGTTTACTGATTGCTTTTATTGCTCCTGTGTGGATGCCTCTGCAGACTGCTGGTACATAAAGATGTTCTTGGAAAAGAGAGGCCTTTGGCCTCGGGGACCAGCTTCATAAAGGCAAAGGAACTTTAATACTTTATGGTAAATAGATTAAAAGCAAGTGGATGTGGGGTTATGTCTGAAACATAGAATCTGCATATCATGGTAAATAACGTACATATTACTCCTGTTCATTTTTGTCAGATTTGACCTGCCGAAATTGAACAAAGCTTAAGATATTTAATGAATCCGATAATTATTGGAATCCGTAATGGTGAAAATATGTTTTGTATGGGGCTCATATAGAGACCGTGTATCATTAGGATCTCATGTTTATGGGTACCATCCTTACTCTATAAATTAAGGCTCTTATTCTGTGTTGCTGCACAATTTGAGGTCATTGATCGGTGGCCTGGTTCCCAGCTTCATGGTTGGTTGTAGCAGAACATGACCTGGCACAGCATGATATAGTGGGCTAACAGTGTAGCATCCATTTAGGTGGACTGTAGAGTGGCAGTGTGAGCTGCTGCAATCAACCTGTGAGAGCTACACCTGTCCCCAGTTTGTAATGTATTTCTGACCTTGTGTGCAGGTGAGTGTGCCATTTTATTATTTTCAGCTCAAACAGGGCATGCACTATTGTGTCAGGATTTGCATTTTTCTATTGTTTTACAGCTTTTCTTTCATTCCCTACATTTTCTTGAATTTTTAACACCTTCTTTTGACTTGTGGAATTTTAAGGTGATATTTTCCACTGGTTTTTAATGACCTCTTATACTTGTAATTGGGTGCTGTATGCCACGTGCATTTTTTTCACATGTGGTAAATAGCACATGTGCTATATAGCACATATGTTTAATAGCCTATATGGACTACAGACATGCAGTATTTAGCACATGTGCTAAGTAATACATGTATTTTTAAACTTGTGATCAGACGATTCGTTAATGTCATGTACTATTTACCCCTGCAAGTAGTAATTACCACTATACCTTACTAATAATTCGGGCCTAAGTCTGAAACATTGAAGAGCTATATGTACACAAACAGATGAGACTGGATAGCTAGAAAAGCCTCTAGGTTCATTTACTGGTGGTAGCTTCACATGCTTACCTGGAACTGAAAGAGGCTGGTACAAGACACTGTAAAGCTGAAGGCGGGTTTGCGAAGCAAATGCAAGCTTTCATAATAAAAAGCATCTACCTAACTAGGGACGAGTTTGGAATTGTCCAGGCACAAATATTTATTCTTATGGCTGTTTTCTAAAAACCTCTCGGAGGAAATTTTTAAACCCTACATTTGTAAAGAACAACATATAGGAGGTACAATTAGCCACAGTCATTCGATCTACACCTTCCACGGTTAACGCTGTGTAGTTTTGGTAACGACATTCTTGGCATTCTCCGCTTTAGGTTCTAATGTTGTCACAAGAAGTTGCATTCTAAGAATGTATTGATTCAAGTGGGGATCTGTTGACTGGAGCAGTTACTGATGGACTGAGTGCTGTATTGACCTGTCAACCATGTCGCCACTACAAATAAACCTCTGAACCTACCTTGTCTCTGGCGTCTTCACTAAAGAATACTAGGTGACCAACTGGCTACACAGTAGAACCTCTGCGTGGATTTTCATGAGGTTCTCATCTCTGGCCCTGCTCTTAGGCTGTGATTCGTCAAGTGTGAGCAGTTCTCGTTCCAGTCTCCGCAACATTTTCAGGATTTCTGCCAACCTCTCTGCTCAGCCTATCGTTTAAGTGGACGTGTCGACCGGAGTTTGCTCTATTGTGCGTTCCTCCTTGCAAGAGTACTACATTTTGGCTTCAGCTACTCCTACCAGCATTGACTCTCCACCTTTGTTGGGCGTCCTGAGAATGCCTTTGGGGCAGAGTCCATTCTGTCCTGCCCACAGTGCCTGCCACACGCTTGAGTCCCGTGCATGGTGGTGGACCAATGCATATGACTTCACATTTCCCAGACAACAGGATCAACAGCAGCCTAGCGTTGGAGTCCTGTGACTGGTGGTAGGTTCACGCTCAAGTCTCAACGTCTCCATGGTAACCTCAGCCATGCCCATCAACATTCTGCATTGACTTCGTGCTTACCTTGCTGCAGTTGCGCACGGTGCCTTGCATCCCGCCGCTGGCACTAGAACTTTCCTTACGTCTCCCTGGGAACCAGAACTTGTCTACTTCAGCCATGCTCACCTGCAAGCTGTGCAGAGATGTGCTGAGCTCTTCCTCGACTCACTTCTATCTCAGCATGTAGATCTGACGATGGTCTGCACTTCTTGACGACAGCTGAGAGGTTGTGAGTATTGCACACCGGTTATTGTATGTAAACTTCGTTGCATTTATGCTATGAACTTCTTAATGAATCGCACACTTTAAAGCCAGTAGTACTATTGGTTCTTGTGGATCACAGTAATACCAAAAAAATTAAAACACAGACCTTGATTGACTTGGTGAGCAGTCAAAATATCGATTTTTTTATATCGACATACAGTAATACTGAGTTTTTTATATCATAGGGACGGAATATCGATGTCAAGAATATCGTTGACCAGAATATCGACCTTAAGGTAAGTAATATTGTTTTTTATATCGAAGTAAGTAATATTGAAGTTAATAATATTGAAGTAAGTAATATCATTAGCAAAAATTTCGTTGTTAATAATATCAATATTTATATTAGTGTTATGTACTTTAGTATGTATTTTGTATGTATGTTTGAAACAATTTGTAATGTATTTTTATTATTTTAAATATATGTATTAAGGGGTCGATTAGGATGGCAGGTACCGTCCGCCGCAAGGGCGGGGGAACCGTGCCCCCAATTAGGATGCTCCCGCCACAGTGGCGGGGGCATCCCGCATTTTTAACATTGTGGCGGACGGTGCTTAAAGCACCGCCCACCGCAATGCTAAAAAGGCATGCAGTGCGTTTCAAAGCACAACATGACAAGCACCGCGTGGTGCCTGCCATGTTGTACTTGGATTCAGAAAAAGGGGTGGTGACCTATGGTACCCCCCATGTGCACCCCCCTTCACCCTGGGGGCCCGCAACGGGCCCCAAAAGCAAACACTGTGTGCCTTTCTGTGGCGGTATTGCCGCCACGGAAAGGCATACCCCACAGCCCATCCTAATATGGCTGGGGTGTCTGATAGACACCGCCACCATATTAGAGCTTTTCCGCCACGGTTGCAAGCCGACCGTGCCGGAAAAGCGGCGGACGATCTTTCTGACCGCGGCGATCCCCCCCGCCATTGTAATATGGCGGGGGGGAAATTGAGAGCGGACGGGCATCGATGGCGGACTGATCGCCACCGCCTGCATGGCGGTGGCGATCCGTCCGCCATCCTAATCCGCCCCTAAATTTTTAGAAATTAGTAATTTTTTTAAGTAAATTTTGCGTTTTAGTATCATAGCAGGTTGTGGGTTTATAGGGGAATAGGGTGGGAAGTAATTTAATTATGATTAAATAATTAATATGTTTGTATTGATTATTAATGTATTGTTAATTCATTATTAATTGGTAATAATTTTTTATTAATTGATACATTTATCATCATATTTTTTATAAGTAAAAAAAATATTTATTTTTATTGTTCATTAATTTATTGTTTATTAATTAGTAATTACTTAGTATTAATTGATTAATTGCTAATGAAATTAATTATGTTAATTTTTATGTGTAGCAGGTTGTGGGTTTATAGGGGAAAAGTAAGTAAGTATATATATTATATATTATATGCATATATGTTTAATTTATTTTTACATTATATATATACACCTTATAATTTTTAAACATTTTTAAACATTTGTAACTATGTTTATTTTAATTATATGCATTATTTGCTTTATTTAAAAAAATATATGCTTATTGATTTTCAGCAAAAAGGAAATCAACAATAGGCATATCAAACAGTACAATAGGAGCCAAACAAGATCAAACCCCCCCTCCCCTACTCCCACCCCACCCACCCCAAACTGAGACAGATATAATGTCAACTCGATGGGATATAGACATTTGGCATAGATACACCATGCAGTAAAAATAAACATCAGATACCTCAAAAACTTGGAAGTGGGCATACAGCAGAGCTAGACTGGATCTACGAGCAGTGCAAATGACCATAGATATACCCTCACCATGGAACAAGGACGGGAGGCAGCACCCACCCATATCCCGGAAATCAGTCTGAGTCCGAACAAGTAAGCAAATAGGCCGTAAGTGGAGCCCAGAAGTCTTTTGAACGTGAAGCTTCAGGAAGTTCTTCCTCATACGTTTGAAGTTGAGTTTTACAATATAGCAAATCACAGAGCCGCTTTTTCTTGGTCGGAGACCCTCTTGCCCCCCAACACTGCTCCACAGCTCTCTTTCCAAACAGGGTAGACAGTGCAAGTATACGCCTATTGGCTGGTTTGAAACATTTTACATATCCTAACGAGCAAAGGTCAGGGGGGCATGGTACTGGTTCCTGGATGACCGCCGTCAGCATCTCCATCACTGTAAACGGGACCCCTTTTTTAACAAGCACCAACACACCCCTCGAATAAGAGGAATAGGAGGATGCCACCTTAACTCCCGCCCATCGAGTTGCCAGCATTCATATAGATTCCACAGTAAGGTGGGTCTCCTGCAACAGATGCATAGGTTGAGTGCATTACCTCTAGAGTAAATGCATCCCTGCAATTGGGCACTCATCAAT
Source organism: Lissotriton vulgaris (assembly GCF_964263255.1). Taxonomy (NCBI): domain Eukaryota; kingdom Metazoa; phylum Chordata; class Amphibia; order Caudata; family Salamandridae; genus Lissotriton; species Lissotriton vulgaris. The sequence continues at coordinate 124,886 of NW_028248064.1, forward strand.
GGTTCGTTGACTCCAATAAATGTAAACAACAAAGTTCAAGGTTAAAGTTCACTCTTAATTTATGTCGTTTCAGGTAAACTGATACATTCTCAGTTATTCATTATCCAAACTTTTCTCAGTTTTTGGTTTCATGGTGAACACAAGATTCTTAAGCATACGAGCTCCGATGCATTTCGAGCCGGAGGGCCCTTTATCAAGGAGCACTACAAAAAATACATAACGGACTCATCAATGTTTGAAAAATAAAATACAATCATAATCATGTCATAATACAGTGCTGGTGAATTCGTGGGAGGATAACCAAAACGGGTCATGCAGTGATAGAAAGAAAAAAATGAAGGGAGGGGTGGTGAGAGAGTGTATCGAGTAGTTCAAAAGGACAAGGGGTGACAGGTGGAGTGTTCGGGTGGGGTGAGGGAGGGTATTAAAACTAAGGGCGGCGATGGGGCAAGGGTTGTCATTAATGGAAAAACGTTGCGGAAAGTGAAGCTGCTGGAATTACTGAGAATCGGGTGACATGCAATAGGTATCAATGTCTCATACACGCGAGACGTGAGGCTACCAAAATTAGTGAAATTCGAAGTAACATGCAAAAAGTGTCAATATCTCGTGCAAGCGAGACTTACAAAACTTTTCAGGTTTCCCCTGTCGGCAGAGCCTGGTGGAAACAATCGAACGGACAATTAGCGTTACCGCTGGCTCGCGGCGAGACGCGCGGTGGTGATTTAAATTGGGGAGACGAGCACTTACGTGGTGTGCTGATAGTTTAGTGAAGAATCCCGCAAGGAGAGTTTCAACAGGCGACCGGAGTTCAGGAAGACTCCGTGAAGTTCGTGAACAAGTGCTCTGTGGGCGTAGTGACTGTAAAGGCGAGCAGGGTAGTGAAAATAAAAAACGGACTAAAGGATTGCTCGTTCCTAAGGCGGCCATTGTTAAGGGGAGTGGAATGTCAGGGAAAAGGGTAGTGAATTTAGTAAAACAGTGGGTGAACAAGCAGTGCGGGCCAATGGAGGTGCAAAGTGCATGATGGGTACCCAAGGGGTACTACAGATAACAATTCAGTTCCAACCGATCATTAAGGCCATGAGGCTTCATGGCCTGAAGTCTGTAAATCCAGGATGTTTCTCTTTGGAGAAGCATCTTGTTGTTGTCTCTTCCTTCTATGTTCAGCACCATCTCAAGAACCAGAAACTTAAGTTGTGCTACGTTGTGGTTCGCTTCAAGGAAATGAGCAGCGATGCTGGATTTTGTGTTCTTGGTTCTTATGTTAGATTTGTGTTCATTAACACGTGTCTTAATCTTCCTGGTTGTTTTTCCCACATAGATCATGCCGCAAGGGCATTTCAACAGATATATTAAGTTGCATGAATCGCATGTAGCGTTGACTTTCAGTTTAATCTCAAATCCCCTCATGGGATGGTTGATTGAGGTCCCTTTTATGATGTTATTGCAGTTGTTGCAATTGTGGCATGGACGGGTGCCTGTATAGATGCAATGTTCAGGAGATTTCTTAGATAAAGTTTCTTTGATGCTCTCCGCTCTGGTGTAAGCGAAGATGGGGGCTTCTTTGAACAGATCACCAAAATCAGGTTCGGAGGATAAGATGCGCCAGTGTTTCATAATGATGCTTCTGAATGTTTGACTGGCTGTAGAGTATTTACTGACAAGTACTAGTCTTTTATTTTCCTGTCTCGGGGTGCCCTTCAGGGCTTCCACACGGGGAATGGTAGATACACGTGATATGGCTTCATCTATGGTTCCTTTAGGGTATCCTCGCTTCATGAACCTTTTGGCCATGTGTCCCATTTGTTGGATACTTGTTTCTGGGTCGGAAATGATGCGTTTAATTCTAAGCATCTGGCTGAAGGGAAGGTGTTTTTTCAGAGAGTTTGGATGAAAGCTAGAATGGTGCAGGGTGTTGTTGCGGTCCGTGCTTTTGCGATATGAGTCTGTTTGTAAGCCTTGATTTGTAGATCTTATGAGTACATCAAGAAAAGTGATTACTTCATTGCTAATGTTCCATGTGAGCTCAATGCGATGATCCTTGGAATTGAGGTCTTTAAGGGCATTTTCCAGGTTTTCTTGAGAGTCTTTCCACACAAAAAACAGATCATCTATGTAGCGTGCATAAAATTTCAAGTTGTTTGTCCAGTTGCTGTTGGAGTAGATATCATTGAGTTCAAAATCACCCATGTAGATATTGGCGTAGGTCGGTGCTGCGCAGTTTCCCATGGCCATCCCAGACATTTGTAGATACCAGTTTCTATCGTGTGAGAAATAACTATGGTAAAGAGTGAATATCATTAATTCTAAAATGAAAGTTTGAAGTTGGCCCGTAATATCACTCTGTAATAGGGCTTTTTCTACTGCCTCAATGCCACCATTGTGGGGGATTGAAGTGTACAGACTTTTGACGTCTGCTGTGCACAAGATTATTTGTTCGTACTCACACGAAAACCAACGCACCCAGTGTATGTAATGAAGTGCAAACAATAGCCAGTCTAGCATACCACTGCCCAGATCAATCCTCAGTCTCTGAGTTCATTTGGGATTCGCTCCGTCTCTTCTTCAACTGCTTTGCGTGTTCCATGGCAGCTTTAGGAGTAGTGAAAATTTTGTAAACGTCCTCAGACCCTATCCCCAGGCGAGCTAGATACAACATTGCATATGGGACCCCTTCATTTTGCAGATTTTTTTTTACAGCGCCAAAGTCCTTGCAAGCTGCCTGCACGGCCACAGTAAAATCAGGGAAAAAGGTTTGGGTGCTTCCTTGATGTTCAATAGTCCCCTTCTCCCTGGCCATGCGCAGAATAGAGTCACGTCCCTATAATTGAGCACCCATGCAATGATTGGGTGCGGTGGTGCACCCGGGACCGGCATAAGGAGCAAGTGAGAGATGAGCATAGGCGACATTTGAGTAGTGCCAAATATCTCAGTAATCAATCGTTCAATGAAGGACTCCATTTTTCCCACATTTGTGGATTCTGGCAGGCTAAGAATGTGTACATTGTTCCTCCGGGAACGGGCCTCTAAATCCTCATTCATGGCTTGAATCAGGGAGAGGACCGTCTCCATATTGAGGGTCTTTCCCGCAATGTTACTTAGGCCATATTCAGCAGCAGACACCCGCAGCTCCACCTCCCCCAGTCGAGCATTTTGTTTTTCCAGCTGGGAGGACATGTGGTCTAGCCGATGATTTACCGCCGCCATTGTGCCCTCTATAGACTGAAGGCTCCGTTGCACGGTGAGGAGCGTGGTTTCCAAGGTGGATTGTTCCTGTCCCGGGGCTTCCGCCTCCGAATCTGTCCTCTGGGAGGCTTAGGGGTCTTGCGCGCCTCAACCGTGAGGCACGATTGCGACTTATCATTCCGGCCCATATTGTCCACAAATAACACTCCCCCACCTAAAAAGGGGCACACCCCCTATACTTGGGGCAGGATGAGCTATCAGGCCAGTCCATTACAATATCAGGCACCAAATCACCACTCCACCAATATCTAAGAGAGTCCCAGTCCGATAGCACACAGCACAGCAGGCCGCCAAAGTCTTTAATGGTGATCCATCGCCCCACACACCAGTATCTGTTGTGTGGCGAAGCACTCACTAGCAATAGCCATCCCTAGAGTAGCAACTCGGGTCCCCAACTCCACCAGGCCCAGGTGGAACCAGTACAAGACCTGCAAGGCTGGGAATCAGGAGGCACTATATCACAGCAGGGAGAGCACTCCACTCCAACTAATACTCCCCCTCTCATCTCAGGACTCTATTCAAGGTCCGCCCCCCCACAAAAAGAAAACAGTGTCAGTGAAGGCAAAAGACAGAACTTCTTGGTTTTATTGAAGATGCACTGATGTTCAAAGGGAAGGTCAGAGGCAAGATGTATGTTGCTGTCAAAGTTCTTAACATCCTGGATGGTTCCATCAAGGTTTATTCAGTATGGTACTGAGACCTGTTGCCAGGGAGCAAGCTCTGTTAGTTGCTTGTGAGGAGGAGGGTTGAAATGGAAGGAAAGTTATCCCTCTGTCTTTGGTGATACTTTAGGCAAGATTTGCGGTTTCAAACATAAGAGTATAGGGAAAAAAGGTGCTGTTACTGTTAAGCACAAACTTTGGGGAGTTACTTCCAGTGTGAGGGAAGATTTCAACAAGGAACTCATGGGTCTGGGTGGCAAAGGGATTATAGAACCCACTGAGCCTTCTTTGTGGTTGTCGCCTTTTGTTGTTGCTTTATGAGGTGCAGGAAATTCCAAGTGTGTGTGGATTTGAGGTCACTCAATAGGGAAATTCGGGTACTCTCACACCCATTGCCCAAAACTAATGACTTATTTGTATGTGTCAAAGGTGCTCAAGTATTCTCCAAACTTGATTTGGCCAGTGCCTATCACCAGATAGAGTTGCATCCTGACTTACGCCCTCTTAACACGTGTGTTTCTCCTCTTGGGACATTGCAAATCAATGGATGCCATTTGGTTTCGCGCCTGCTGCCGCTGTATTTCAAAGGGAGATGCAGAATCTTTTGAGTCGGATTGACGGTGTGTTGGTGTTTCAGGACGATGTGTTGATTCATGCCAAAGATACCCAATCACATGATATTATTCTTCGAAAGGTGCTCAGAATATTTGAGTGTTTCTAAAGTCCGAGAAGTGCAAATATTTGTGTAGAGAAGTAGAAAATCTCGGCCACTTGATATCACAAGAAGGAATTAGGCCTAGATAGGGTCTTAACAAAGCAATAGTAAATGCTTTTAACCCAAAGGACAACACTGGTGTTAAATCCTTGCTTGGTCTATGTGAGTATTAGTAGAGGTTCATTTCGGATTTTGCCACCAATGTCCACCCCATCAGCAATTTACTCAAGAAGGGTATCAAGTTTGAGTGGTCTGAAGAATGAAGTGCTGCCTTTGATCTAGTCAAGTCCAGTTTGAGTAGCAGCAAGGCACTCAAACCTTTTGATCCATTCTTGCCTTGCTGTATCATTGTTGATGCTAGCCAGGTGGGATTGGGAGCCATTCTGAAGCAAGGTTGGGGTGATAATGAAAATTCTGTGGCATTTGCATCAAGGGTGCTAAGGAGTGCTGAACTCCAGTACTCGGTTATCGGGAAAGAATTGCTGACTTGTCTGTGAGTGAAAGAGAAGTATTGTCCATATGTTTGGGGAAAATGCTTTAAAGTTCTTACTGATCACAAGCCTTTAGTTGCTATTCTTGGTTCAGGTGCCAGCAAGTGATGTACTGGATTATGAGGATGGTTAGGAGGTTGTTGCAGTACCAGTTTGATGTCTTCCACCTTTCAGGTGGGAAAAATGGAAGGGCTAATTTTCTTTCCCGTTTTCCACTGGGTAAAGATGAAAATGAAGAAATAGATTTCAAGGATTAGTGTTATGAGGATGCTGAGGACTGGTTTGTAGCTGCTTTGGATATACCTGAACTTAATTTAGGTTCTGAGGAAGACTGGATGTGTGTTTTGAGAGAAGATAATCTTCTGCAACAAGTGTGTGAGCTAGTCAGGGAGCGCTGGCCTTGGGAGAATGTGTTGCCTCTCTTTTGCAACCATATTGCAAGGTTGAGTTTGAAACTTATCTAGAGGATTGTATGTTACTATGTTCTGATAATCTTATTTCTCCTCATTCAGTAAGACAAATCGTCATAAGGAAGGCCCCTGTTGGGCATTTAAGAGTGACGCTCATGAAGTATTGCACCAGGGAAGCTTTTTGGTGGCCTAGTATGGATGGGGAGATTAATGAAATGGTAGAGAATTGTTGTGTATGTGGGGCTGCAGAAAAGAGCTTTAAGGTGGTGACACCTCCCTTAATACCCATTGAGTGTCAGTCCGATCCATGGGTCAAGTAAGGGATTGATGTGATGGTTTTTTTGAATCTCTGCCGGGTTGTGCAGGTATATTTTAGTTCTCATGGACTTTGCATCTAAATTGCTGGAAATTAATATGGTCAGGGAAGCCAATACTGTGAGTGTGGTGGTGTTTTTGAGGGAGGTTTGCATGCAAGAAGGGTTTCCTGAGGTTCTTGTCTCAAACAATGAACTCTGTTTAAGCAATGAGTTGGAAACATTTCTGATTTCACGTGGTGTAAAGCACTTGAAGAGTTCTTAATATCACCCACAAACAAATAGACTTATAGAAAGGATGAATCGTGTGTTTGGGGAGTGCATCAAATAGGCAAAGTCTGGGAACCATGATGTTGTCAAGTCTTTAGACAGCATGATGTGGTTTTATAGGACGACTCCGCGTTCTGCCACCAAGGTCTCACCTTTTGAGCTTTTAAGAGGAAGGTGTGCACTAGTTTTAGACCTGGATGGATGAGTAGATCGGTCAAACCAGAATCAAATGTGGTGGGACTTATGGATATTTTGAAGGAACATATGTTACATACTCAAAATAAACAAAAAGTTTGGTATGATAGAAAGAAAGTTGCTAAAAGTGTTGCTCTGGAGGTGGGGGATATGGTTCATGTCAAGTCTCTCATTCATGTCAGAAAAGGAAGGAGTAAATACAGTGCACCTACTAGGGTTTTGAATATCAGTGGTAATGCTGTTCAAGTGGAAGAGGGACAATGGTGGAACCTTGCCAACATTGTCAAGGTAGGAACCAAAGTTGTTGGTGTTGTTGACAAGGATGCCACTGGTAGTTTGGATGGTAAGATGTCGGACTCACCCAGGATGGCGATGACTGAGAGAAGCTCTGGGGTTGTAGTCACTCGGAAGAGGTTCAGTGAATGAATATAATGTTTATTATGTTTTTCCCATTGTTTTGTAGTTTTTGCTTTTTTTATGTTCATCTGTTTGTCGTGTTGCACAAAAAGGAAGATATGTAGTACTAGCAGAATGTTTTGGTAACTACATTCTTGGCATTCTCTTCTTTTAGTTCTAATGTTGTCACAAAAGAAGTTGCATTCCGTCCATCAAATGTTCTTTTTGCATTTATCACCCCGAGTGGGAAGGGTATGCCTAGAATTGGGTCCCGTGCTCACCACACCACTGGAGTCAAACTATCCTGGCTGATGAGGGCTGAAGGCCCCAAACCGGTCCTAGGATGCTTGTTTCCTGTCCAGGGAGGACCTGGCCTGGCAGTTCGGGCTGGACTGTTCCCATTGGGCGCAGGGTCAAGACTGATTTACATATGGCTGGGTCCTAACTGGAATGACATGGTGAGCAAAAAAAACGATGGATTTAGGCCCAGATCTCTGTACTGGGGTGAATGTGTGACATTGTTCTGCATTCTGTCCATCAATTGTTCTTTTTGCATTTGTCACCCCAAGTGGGACCGGTATGCCCAGACGTGGGTCCTGTGCTCTCCATGCCACTGAAGTCAAGCTGTCCTGACTGATGAGGGCTGAAGGCCCGAAACCGGTCCCAGGATGCTTGTTTCCCGTACAGGGAGGACCTGACCTGGCAGTTCGGTCTGGACTGTTCCCATTGGATGCAGGGTCAAGACTGATTTACATATGGCTGTGTCCAAACTGGAATGGCATGGTGAGCAAAACAATTATGGATTTAGGCCCAGATCTCTGTACTGGGGGAAATATGTGACATTGTTCTGCATTCTGTCCATCAATTGTTCTTTTTGCGTTTTTCATCCCGAGTGGAACGGGTATGCCCAGACGAGGTTCCCGTGCTCTCCATGCCACTGGAGTCAAGCTATCCTGGCTGATGAGGGCTAAAAGCCCGAAACCGGTCCTAGGATGCTGGTTTCCAGTCCAGGGAGGGCCTGGCCTGGCAGTTCGGGCTGGACTGTTTCCATTGGTTGCAGGGTCAAGGCTAATTTGCATATGGCTGGGTCCAAACTGGAAGGGCATGGTGAGCAAAATACCGATGGATTTAGGCCCAGATCTCTGTACTGGGGTGAATGTGTGACATTGTTATGCATTCTGTCCATCAATTGCTCTTTTTGCATTTGTCACCCCGAGTGGGTCAGGTATGCCCAGACGTGGGTCCCGTGCTCTCCATGCCACTGGAGTCAAGCTATCCTGGCTGATGAGGGCTAAAAGCCCGAAACTGGTCCTAGGATGCTGGTTTCCAGTCCAGGGAGGGCCTGGCCTGGCAGTTCGGGCTGGACTGTTTCCATTGGTTGCAGGGTCAAGGCTAATTTGCATATGGCTGGGTCCAAACTGGAATGGCATGGTGAGCAAAATAACGATGGATTTAGGCCCAGATCTCTGTACTGGGGTGAATGTGTGACATTGTTATGCATTCTGTCCATCAATTGTTCTTTTTGTGATTGTTCTGGTACTTCAGAAGTTTTATAATTTTATTTAAAAATCTAGTCCTAATATCCTTGTACTAGGAAAAGGAATGAACTATAGAGATGCAAAAATAGATAACCAAATACACATATATAAATACCTAAAAGCTAAATAAATGCAAATTATAGTCTAAAGTTGAGTCAGACCTTTTAAGTTCTCCAACGGATGCCCTGTCATTACATACCTCTTACTTTTGGAACCTTATTTTCTGTTCCTGTTGGTGCTTTTAGTTCGAGTCCTGTATATCGTTGCTATTGGAGACAGAATGTCAGCTCTGCAAGACACGGTAATGGACATGCATTATGCAGCCAGATTATTTGCTGGTGTCCACACTCCAAGGGAGAAATGCTTTTTGAATATATTTTTATTGGATTTCACAACCAACATTCAATTGTTGAATCTTGTCAGTATGCTCACCAATTTATTACATTTCTACTTTTTTTATATTTAGGTGTTAGCTTCAATTTAAAAACTTTGAAAGGGATGCATGACCTGGGAGCCATACATTCTAGAAGACAGAAAGGTATGCCCCTCCCCCAGGCCTCACATTAAGGCAAGCGAAACCAAAACTTTTAAAGCAAAATGCCTTTGTAAGCAAAGTCTAAATACAATTTGCCAGATGGGTTACTCCATCACAAATGAGTACTATGCTTCATATCTTATGGCACTTGTAATAAGGTGGACAGGATATTCGTCACATTTACGACGGAGTAAGCCGTCTTCCAAACTCTAAATCAGATTGTTAGTTAAACTACATTAGGCAAGGGTCCTTCTTTCCACTGCCCCTGATTCCTAATTCCGATTAGGATTGTGGCTTTCTCTGTCCCTTGTTGGGTGGGGCTAAAAGTTATTTGCATGTAGCTGCCTCCTGTTTGCAATGACATAAGTGAAGTAAAAATAATGGGATGGACAGCGGCCCAGAGTAATCCCCAGCAGCTGAGTTTAAACCAAAGTTTTCCACCCAACACGTTTTATGCTGTCTGTTTGGTCTTTCACACTGTGGACCTCATTTAAAAGGCTTTGACCCAGGGCAGCGCAGCAAGTCACTTTGCTGTGCTGCCCTGTGTCAAACGCAAAGGCCAGGAATGCGTTGTATTTATGAGATATGACTCATTCCCTAATTTTTTCACCATGCGGGTGAAAAAATGGCTGCCTTGCGCCACCACAGGCACCCTTGTACCATGGTGCAAGGGTGTCTGCGTTGTTGGAATGATTGTTTTTTTTGTTTACATTTGTTTTATTAATTTTTGGTGCATCAAACATAGTACAGTATAGCAAACATGGTGTTGAAGGCAACCCCGTACACAATTGCTGTACCTCCCCCTGATAGCAAATAGAAAACCGCTTATGCCACTAGGTGGTATAATGTGTCCATGAGAGCAAGTAATGGGTAGCCCTCGACCCTTGGTGCATCCCAATGCCCCGTAATCGAACTAACTCCCCCACTGTTCCCGGCCCCCCAACTCCCCCCCATCCCCACCCCGTCCACCCATCTGGTGTGTTGCTTCTTTCCTCCTGGTGTCGAACAGATACCCTGCCTGTGTTGCCCTAACATGGGGAGAGGGCCCTCTTGGAAGACTCATCACTAACCGCAGCAACCCAAGGTACCTCGGGCATGTACTTTTGTTGAATTCCCCGGCTAGCAACGTAAGGAAGGGTTGTCCAGTGGTGGTAAATGAGTCTGTGGTCTGTGTGAGAGTTGCCTGAATCCGCTCCATACCCAGTATATACCAGAGTCTGTGTAACCAGTGTGCGTATGTCTCCTCGTGGATCCCCAAAGTGAGAGGATATGGTGTGTCGCCGCCCCCACTGCCGGCCCCATTTGTCTTCCCCTATTCGATTTTAGTGGAAAAGTAAGGGCGTTTGGGAAGCCAAGTAGTGTGTAGGCAGGAAAGCGTGGAATCTCTGTCTCAAAGTGCGTGTTAATGTCGTTTAGTACTACTTACCAATAGTCTGTTACCTCCTCACATTCCCACAACAAGTGAGTCAAGGTCCCCAACTTGTCACACCCCCTCCAGCATGTGGGACTGCGGTTTGGATTACTCTGATGCAGCCGGACTGGCGTCAAGTACCAGTAGTATGCAATCTTAACCGCCGACTCTCTACTTGCCACATTCCGGGAGGGATGATGGGCTCTGTGGTAGATATCGTGACACTCTTTATCGGTAAGGGTCCTCCCGAGCTCCGATTCCCATAGCTTCTGGCCCATAGAGTGCGAGATAGAAAGGGGCAGGCCTAATATTTTATAGAGGTTCGTAATCGCTTGTCTGTCCGTCTTTTTCGTGATGAGCCATTTCTCATACGTTGTGAGATGCCAGCTCACCAGAGGTTGTATGCCTGTTGCGTTAGCCAATGACGAATCTGGAGGTATTGAAACCGATGCGGCGTTATTAGGGTGTACATCTCTTTCAAGGCATCAAGCTGGACAAATCCGTCTAAATCAAACATGTGATCTGCTGACTTGCATTCCGAGGTTCTCCACTGGCCAAAAGCTCGGGGCGGCATCCCGGGGGGGAAACGCAGGGTTGTCAAACAGTGGCATAATAGGCGATGGGAAAGTAGTGAGACCCCTGCTGACAGCTACCGCGTCCCACACCTTGAGTATTGAGAGGGTGATAGGCGACTTTTTGAGATATGACGGTCTGTCTGGGGGGGGGCGTGGCCAACAGCCGAACATGGTGGACATGAGCTAGGATCGCTCCATCCACAATTCCCCTAAAATCCTGGAAAATATCCTGAAATAGAGGTGTCTAGCCCCTACCCCCTTGCCTGCAACCTGTCGACATATGGTCCGCATTGCCGTTGACCGATCGGCGGCGCTGGGGATCTTGAAACGCGAAGCCGAGCTGTGACGCCACATTCAGGAAGAGAGGCCTGCAACTGAAGAAGCGACCGCGGCCCACAGTGCATTGACAGGCGGCCCGGAAGTGGCCCGCGCCCGGCTGAGTGGAGGTCCTTGTGGGCGGCGGAGCAACCTGACGTGACCCGCAGCCACCGGAGTGCGGCGGCTGCCCGCGGGCCGGCGCCACTAGCCCCTGCTACGAGTGCTGCACTCGAGTGAGGAAGAACGGACGTCGGAGCTTGCCGGGGCCCACCGGAGCTCCGGGTCATTCGGCATCTGAGCCCAGGAACCCGGCGGGGTCTGGAGCGGCTGGGACCGCGGACGGCACCCACCACACAGTGCTGCGGAGTGCAGAGGGGCCCATCCTGAGGGAGGACGGCTCGATTAAGGCAGGAACCGGGCTTGCTGGTGAGTCCAGGCGGGGCTGAATGAGAGACTATAGGCGGGGCCCGGCGCTTGGCAGTGAACCACTGGCCCCCCTCAGTATCGGTAGGAGACGATGGCTGTGGCAGTGGATGGGCTAATGATTACATGCTGGGAAGTCAAACACAAGAACGCGACAGGAGTGTAGACCGCGAGGCATTGACTGGAATTACAAGACTACCCTGGCACAAAAGCATTAGAGCAGCAACACCACGAGGAGGGAGGACAACCAGAACAGCGGCGCTCCCCTGAGGGCGCTGGGTGCTACTGCGGAGCCGCTAAGACCTGGGGGAAGGTGCGCCACGCTTCGCAGTCAGAGGGAGCCAGTCACCGGGTTACTACTGGAACGACCCCGCCATTGAACGGCCCCTGCTGAGGTCTGTCGCAGCCCGAACGTTCTGGTACAGGGGGCTTGTCACCCCGCGCCCTGTGCCACTCTACCACCGCCTCGAATAACCGCCACAGGCCCACCCATTATTTCAGAATAACGGGATCACAGCAACACTGCTACCCTCCCCGGCGAAGGGGAGAACACGGCGGTCCTGGCTCCTGCAGTATCTGGACTCCCTGCCCGAGCAGAGTAACGAGGCACAAGACCAACCACAGGGCGCCCAGTTGTGCGACGCCTCACGTAGCTGACCCGACCCGGTGGTGAGTGACCGGAGGTGGCAGAGGAGGGTGGTCAGGACGACTTCATATCACCCACGGGGAGCGCTGCGGTAGTACATGATGGGCAGGAACAGAAACCCCCGTGGTGGCACGCAGGCCCCTGGCTCGGACGATCCCCTGGCTTCCTCCACCGAGGACGTGATCCCGCCTACGGGAACTACCACACAGAAGGCCAAGCTGGACCTCATATTAACTGAGATCAGGGCATCCAGAGAGGCTCTTGAAACCCGGATGGGCTCAATGTCAACAGGCCTGTCACTGCTCAAAGAAGACCACAAGAAACTAGCAGAAAAAGAGTCAGAACAGAAACTTGTGCTTGCCGATTTGATACCCCAACAAACAGAACACTCCACGAGACTGGAAAACCTGGAGAAGCAAATGAAAAACCTGAGAGATAGGGTCGACGATGCGGAAGGGCGCTCAAGACGAAACAATGTACGCATCTTGGGCATACCGGAACGCAGCGAAGGGACTAATCCGACCCGTTTTGTGGAGGAATGGCTAAACACTGTTGCAGACCCGGCAGACCTAACCCAGATGTACAGTGTAGAGAGAGCGCACAGGGTCCCCCCCAGGCCGCCGAGACCTGGGGCTCCACCTCGCCCCTTGATAGCACGTCTCCTCCACTTTAAGGACAGAGACGCAATCCTGAAGGCCGCAAGGGAGAAAGGTCCCATAAAATACGAGAACCACTCGGTCTCCATTTATCCGGACTTTACGCAAGCGGTCCAACGAGCCAGGGCGTCCTTCTGGGGAGTGAAAAAAACACTCAGGGAGCACAACGTGAAATATGCCTTATTCTATCCGGCGCGCCTTAGAGTCATTCACGACCACAAAACTTACTTCTTTGACAATCCTGAGGAAGCTTCGGAGTGGTTGGAGGTGACACTCACTCCACTGCGGTCCTCACGGGAAGAACAGGAAGTGCCGGAAACACAGAGGTCCGACAGCCGGACGGAATCACAGGGCCGCCCTGGACACCCAGACACGGAGGGGCCTCGAACTGACCAACCGGGCGGGGAGGAAGATGACGGCCGACAACAATAGCGCGACTGACTACTAACGCACTGGCGGAGCATGATGCGAACGTTGGGTCACCATCAGCAAGCCGGACAAGTTCCCATACAGCGGACTCTGACACGGAAAGCAGCCTACAGTTATTTCCCCGAATTACGGCACAGATGGCGGCGGACATGTGATCATAATCCCAACAGACGGCGATCTGGTAACGTAGCGGATGTTCTTCTCTGTTTAGAATGGGGGGTCTAAGACCTGGAACACTTACGACCATAGAGGACAATGATTACGAGACTTTTAGCAGCGAACTGTTGTGAACGTTTGTCTGGGCTCACACCCCCAGGCCTAGGTTCTAGAATTCTCATACCCATGTTGGGTATTACAGTTTGGTCCTCTGTGGTTATAAAGGGGGACCTGCAAGTTGGGGTAATGTATACATAATACGTAGCACTGAAAATTTCCATTATGTGGTCGATACTGTTGTGGACAATGGTTTTGGGTCGTATTGAAGGTATCTGGGGTAATGGCGTCCCCTAATGATTATATGGTCTGCACTTGGAACGTACGGGGATTGGGCTCGGTACACAAACGACACAGGGTTCTAGCACAATTACTTAGGAGACGGATACACATAGCATACCTCCAGGAGACACACTTAAATGACTCGGAGGGTGCTAAAATGCTACGAAAATGGAAGGGCCAACTATACGCCACGAAATACTCTGCATTCTCCCGGGGGGCGGCCATTTGGATTAGAAACTCGGTTCCGTTTAAGCTCATTGAATCTAGGATAGACAAGGAGGGCCGATATGCGCTCGCTAAAGGGCTATTGAACGGTGTGTGTGTAGTACTTGGATGTTTGTATGCCCCGAATGTGGACCAGTCGCAGTTTTTTGCGGAACTTGGTAGGGTACTAGCGATTGGGTGGAGTATGACTGGATTATAGGTGGGGACTGTAACGCGGTATTAGATCTCACGCTGGACAGATCACATCCCCCTCTACATGCAACTGAGAGTAGGAGGCAGGCAGAAGCGCTGGCACAGTGGGCAGAGGGATGGGAACTAGTCGACGGCTGGCGGGCACTTAATGCATCAAATAGGGAATACACATTCTACTCCCCACCGCACAAACTACACACTAGAATAGACCGTATCGTTTGCTCCAAGACACTCACGTCATCAATCGTGAAGGTAGGACATATGGGGAAGAAGTTGTCAGATCACAACCCGGTGGAATTGTCGCTACAATGGGGAAGATTACCCACTCCTATACCGACATGGCGACTGTTCCCGAGCCTTCTAGAAGACTCGGTTTTTAAGTCCACACTGTTAGACGCCGCCACGCATTACTTTACCGAGAATACGGGCACGGCAAGTTCCAGACAGGTTGAATGAGACGCCTTTAAGGCTACCATATGCGGAGTGGCCATGGGCACCAAAGTAGGCGTCAAACACCTGGTACTGGGAAGGTTGCGGGCGGTGGAAGACAGTCTGGCGGTACTGGAAAATGAGGCCGCAGGCACGGACGGCGCCCTCACGCAACTGCAGGAGGCTAATATACAACATGCGGAACTCTTGGAGGAACTAAGAGTGCTAGACCATAGGGAGTACACTGCACGACAGCACACACAGGCAGATAGAGCGGGTGCGCTTTTGGCACGTCTGACTAGGGACGCCCCAGCAGTCACCCCTATTATGGAGATACAGGATACCTCCAGGGAGCTGATTCAGGAACAGCGGGCGATTAATACAGTATTCTGGCATTATTATGCTACTTTATGTGGCCCACACGCCCCACTCTCGGAACTGGCATTTAAGGAATTTTTCACCGATATATGTGTTCCTCAGTTGAGTGCAGCACACAGTGCGGAATTAGCGAAGCCCATTACGACAGCAGAATTAGAATGGCCATTCGGGCTCTGCCGAGAAACAAGGCACCCGGGACAGACGGGCTCCCGGTGGAATTTTACCTGACATATATAGACCTACTGGTCCCCCGCCTTCACGCGTTATACGGTGAAGCGCTGGAGAGAGGCGAACTGCCTGACACAACACTACAGGCCCTGATTGTCTCCCTTTTGAAACCAGGGAGGGACGCTCTGCGTCTAGACAACTACAGACCGCTGTCACTTCTGAACACTGACTCAAAAATCCTCAGTAAGATACTAGCGGTGCGCCTATCCCAGCACATCCCGGAAATGTTACACCCCGATCAATGTGGGTTTGTGCCGGGTAGGAGTACGGCTCTAAATCTATGGAGACTCCGTCAACTAATGTCTCCAGACGCAGGGGGAAGTGGCACCGAGGGTTGTATCTCACTGGACCTAAGACAGGCTTTCGATTCACTCAGATGGGACTACATGTTTGCGGTCATGACCAGATTTGGGTTCCCAGTCGGATTCATAGCCTGGGTGTCCCTACTGTACCGGAAACCCACGGCACGGGTTCGAACCAACAAATGCATCTCAGATCGGATTGAGATAGCGAGGGGTACGCGGCAGGGATGCTCGCGCTCACCCTTGTTGTTCATAATCACCCTGGAGCCCTTACTACTGAAAGTGCGATCAGTGGGGACCACGGTGGGGATAAATAGGCTTCACACTCACCATGTCATATCGGCATATGCCGACGACATACTGCTGTTCCTAAGGGACATGAATAACCCAGTGACACCACTGCTGCGGATCTTTGAGGACTTCCGCGAGTTGTCGGGCCTCGCCATCAAAGAGACGAAGTCATACGGGTTTGGCTTCTGGGACCCGGTGGCAGGAACACACATCCAGTTCCCACCACACTGCTTTCAGGTGGCACCCGTGACCTTTAAGTACCTGGGTATCCAGATATACCGACAGTCACAAGATCTGATGGACGGTAACCTGGGACGAGCCCTGACCAACCTAAATAAACAGGTGCAATTCTGGAATACCTTGCCATTATCGGTGACAGGAATAGTGGCTATCTCAAAGATGGTGGTGCTGCCGCGATTGTTGTATTTCTTTATGAATTTGCCAATTTTTATCCCTATGCCCTTTTTTAAGAAGCTAAATACTCTACTAGTTGAACTGGTGTGGGGGAAGGGCAGAAGACGCATAAGCATGGCCAAACTACAGCTTCCCACGGATATGGCGGCTTGGGAGTGCCTGACTTGTTCGCTTACGGCTGTGCGTGCCAACTACAGTGGCTAGCATATTGGCTAGCAGGCCGCAACTTACAAGAGCTGAGCATGACGTAGGCGGATAGAAGCCGGGGAGTTATACATCAATTGTTGCTGCCAGGGGCCAGAGCACCTGCTACGACTCCACCCCTACTTAAACTGGCTCTCGCGTACTGGAAGAGAGCGGTCAGGTACACCAATAGACGTTCGAGTTATGCACCCTCGATACCACTGTTGGGCATCCCGCTGGGGACAGGCACATTGACGGAACGGAGACTGCGGGTATGGCAAGATGCGGGAGTGGCGCAAATCGGGGATTTTTTCTCGGATAACAGGCTACTGCTGTACGCGGAGTTCGCCAGGCTCCATCAAACGCCGAGAGCACTATTTCTGCAACATGCACAACTGACTCACTACATAGGGCCCCACTGGCTGGAGGATGGAGCGGAGCCCGTCACCAACACCCTGATTACTATGCGTACCTTATGGGAATTGGTAGTCACCTGACAAAATGGCTGACTGCTGGAATACGAGAGGGCAGGGCTGACCCCCTGCAACCTCTGAGGTTACGCTGGGAGGTAGATATAGGAAGAGCGTTGAGTGACAAGGAATGGGGGCTGGTACTGAGACTGCCAAGGAAAGTGTCCCGAAACCCTAGGTTTAAATTCATACAATTAATGATTGTACATAGGGCATACTTGACTCCACACAAGATACACGTAATGTTCCCGGAAGTGGCCGACAACTGCCCCAGATGCCAACAGGAAGATGCAGGGATAATGCACATGTTCTGGGATTGCCCTAAACTGGGACACTACTGGGGTGCGATACACCACATTTTGAATGGCATAGCGCCAGGTAGACCTTACACATCCGCTTCTTATTGCTTGCTGGGGCTAGGCTACAAAGAGAAAAAGAGAAGTGTGGATTCCAGATTCATAGACCTGGCACTGTTATTAGCGAAGAGGACGGTGGCGATGAGGTGGAAGTCGGCTAGGCCACCGGAAGTAGAGACCTGGAGTGGGGAGGCGGTCAGGTGGGGCAAAGCTGAGGGACAGGAACTACACAGGGAAGAGCGCAGAGGACTCAGGAAACATCCCATCTCAATAGAATGGAATGCTCTACTCCTAGCGTTAGCACAGGGCGTACAAGACCATGGGGACTAGTACGAGGCTACTGCCCGACATGGGGGAACAACATGCAAACGAATGGATATGCCCAAGAACCGAGATGCAGACCTAAAAGATACAAACTGTTGTAACTGTATGATGTATACATGGGGACCGGTTCCCCGTCAGATGCCTACTGTAACAGAGATTGAAGCAAAACCACCATGGTACTGATTTGTGGATTGAGTAAGTGCTGGGGAAGGGAGGGATAGGGGGAGGTTGTAGGGGAGTTAAGGGTTGTTACTAGTAACAGAAAATGGAAAATGATAATCCTGGGTTACATTTTGAGATGTATTTCACGATGCTGAGATATGCTGATCGGAAGATTGTAATGTATTAAGTGACCTTATTTTGCCAATAAAGATATTTTCAACAAAAAAAAAAGACGGTCTGTCTGAACGTTTGTAAAAAGGGGACCTTCCATAGCGACATTTGGGCCATCACTCTGTCTTGGAAAAGCCACCTCTTTTCTGGCTCAGGTGATTCCATTCTAGGAGGTTGCGGAGCTGCGTTGCTTGGAATACCTAAAGAGGTCAGGAATACCCAGACCGCCTTCTGCCGGAGCCCGTCTAGCCAAGTCCCTACGGAGCCGCAGGCGCATATCTGCCCAAACTAACTGCTGTATCGCGTCCTGCATTTTCTGAAGCATCCCAATCAGTGGAGTCACCGGAATGGTTTGGAACACGTAGAGGACCTTGGGTAGCAGGGACATTTTAATCGCCGTCACACGCCCAAACCAGGATAGTGGTTGCTGCCGCCACCTCTTCAGGTCCCCCTGAGTTTGAGCGATTAGAGCCGCGTAATTCTGATCGACCGTCTGTGTCGTGCTGGGAGTCAGGGTGATCCCCAAGTACGGAAGTGACATGTCCCCCAAACTGCTTTAGGCCGCCAGTGGACTTACGGGCGTTACGGCCTAGTGGGAGGAGCAAGTATTTTCCTATATTCATTTTGAACCCAGAAATCTTCCTGAAGCCTCAATTTCAGTTAAAAAAGCTGGCACAGCTCATGTAGGGTTATCCACTGCCCCCAGTATATCATTGGCGTAGAGGCTGATGGTATGTGGCTCACCTCCAAAAGTGATGCCAGTGATATCCGGGTTGTCCCGTATTTTTTGCCCAAACGGTTCTATGTAAAGCGCAAACAATAGGGGTGAAAGCGGGCACCCTTGCCTAGTAACCCGGATTGTCGCATGGGGTGCGTTGTGGCAGCTGGCGACCCATGCTCGGAAACGCTCAATGCCAAAGCGCGCCAGAGTTTTGTCCAGGTAGCCCCAGTCCACCCTGTCGAACGCCTTCTCGGCGTCAACAGAGAGGAGAGCCGCGTCCGAATCGTTAAAGTGGGCTTTATCGATAACGTGCAGGAGACGCTTGGTATTATCACTGCACTGCTTATTGGGAATGAAACTTGATTGGTCGGGCTCTATGATGCCCGGCAAGCATGGTCCGAGCCTCGCCATCAGAGTCCCTGTGAAGATTTTAAGATCCAGGTTGAGCAAGGAAATGGGCCTTTATGTGGCACACTGTAAGGTGTCCTTGCCGGGCTTGGGCAGTACAATGATATCCGCAACGAGCATGTCAGGAGGGATTGAGCCCGGTCCACGGTAGAAGTTAAATAACTTGGTGAGAAGAGGCGCCAGCAGCAGGCAGAAGACCTTATAAATGCCGGTGGAGAAGCCGTCGGGCCCTGGTGCTTTCAGAGGCTTGAGGCGCACTATCGCGGATACCTCTTCCTCCGTCCGTATTGGGGCATCCAGGGGAAGCGCACCAGCCCTATTTAGTGCTGTGACCACCGCCTTGTTAAGGTAGGCGTCCCTTCCTTCTGGACCTAAAGCTGAAAGTTTTGATCTTTGGACCCGAGGCTTAAGTTTGCTTGCTAACAGGCGCCCCATTTTATCACCTTCCACATAATATGTGTGCCGTAAGCGTAAGACTGCATATTCTGCACGATCGAGATCTAGGCCCGCCAGCTGTGCCCGGCCGCCTTTAGCTGTCGCCAGATCCTAGGGGTCCCGGTGCGGCTGTGTATCCATTCTAATTCCAACACCTGCGCTGATAGCGCCTGCCTCCTGTCTTTGCCTTCTTTGGCTTCGGCTGCCGCTATTGCAATGAGGTTTACATGCACCACGGCCTTAAGTGCCCCTCATACTGCTGTCACTGGTACATCTGCTCCGTCATTAAGGCTAAGGTAATCCGTGAGACTTTTGTGTAGTTGCTGCGTGACCCCTTTGCGTTGTAAAAAAGTCTCCCGTAAGCGCCATCTGCCTCTGTGCGGTTTTGTGCGAGGGACCTTCAATGTAAGTGTGACCATGTCATGGTCGGAGAGTGCAGCCGGGACTATATCTGTGTCAGTTACTGAGGCAGCCAGGTCAGGGGACCCCAGAAGATGACCCAACGTAAGTGTGGTGCACATGGCAGTAGAATGTGTACCCAGTGGAGTTGGGATGTGCCTCTCACCAGAGATCTAAAAAGCCTCTGCTGGCTAACCACTGCTTACCTTCCATCGAGATTGCCCCCGTGACACCAAAGCGGCAGCCTGACCTATCCCTGTCGGGGTCCATCACCAAATTAATATCGCTGCCCACCAATGTGTATCGTGATTGAAAGGCAAGCACATCAGATAGGGCCCCTGTGAGGAAAGCCTCCTGCCTGGTGTTGGGAGGATATACCGAACCAATAACCAAGGACCTGCCTCCCACCTGAACATTGTACGGCAGGAGCCTGCCCTTAATTTCAGCAATCTTGTCGCCCACATGGCCTGTAAAGTGTCTAGCAAATAGAATAGCTACCCCAGACTTCTTTTCCACAGTGGAGGAATAATATTGCTGGGGGAGAGCCCTGGAGCGCATTTGATGCCAGTCCCTGGAGAGCAGGTGCGTTTCCTGTAGCAGGCAAATCGAGGCACCCGAATTCTCCCGGAAGGATATGACGGCCCTCCGCTTTATAAGGTTATTAAGTCCTTTCACGTTTAGGGTGAGAACTTTCAAGACACCGTCAACCATGTTTGGATCCGCACTGGACTACGCGGATGTTCATTGAAGCTGACATTCCCCCGCTGCTCTGCCTGAACCCTCTGTATTGCAACACACCAGTACCCTCCCTCCCTGTCCAACCCCCCCCCAGCCCGCCCCGTCCCGCACTCCTCCAACAATGCTGGCTGTCGACCCCCTGACCCTTGCCACCCACACTCCCCCACCATGGCCCGAACTCCCAACCCCCTGTCTCCCCCCACCTCCCTATCTCCAACACCAAAGCCCCAACACATGAACATAGTCCCAGGCCTGGTAATCCGTATCGTAGGCCTGCATTAATTTTACTTGTTGGAACAAGCAGTTGTGGCGACCTCTATGGCCCCCCCCAACCTCCCCCGACCTTGCAATGCTCAAGTGCAAATGAGTCCCCCTGTCGCAGATATCTCAGCCCATCGGGGAAGTATCCTTGGAAACTTCCTGGATGGCTCGGGCCCTCTCATGTGATATAGTTTGCGAGTGTGGCTTCAGATCCGTGGTTGGAGAACACCTGCGCCAGACCGTTTGCCAACCACCCCATGTATGTTGCTGGGACGGCCCCTGTGAGGAGGGCTCCTCCGTCTGCTCAATCTCCAGCAAGGCACAGAGACCGCAGTTGTTGCAAGGTGCCATTTCATTTAAATATTAGATGAAAGGGATGACCCCAGGAGTATGGGATCCCTTTGTCACGTAAGAAGTCCGTGGCTACTTTGAATGCCTTCCTCTTTCGGAGCGTAATGGCAGATTTATTTATTTATTTTATTTTAAATTCTTCTAGAGCGCAGGAATCAATCCCGTAAGGGTATCTCCGCGCTGTGCCAGCAGTAGGAAACTCAGTCGGTGAATGAGGAACATTAATTAGATGGACTGAAATGCCTCTTGATAAAGGATAGTTTTTAGTATTTTCCTAAAGGATAGGTGATTAGTAGTTGTTCTGGCTTCGAGGGGCAGTCTGTTCCATAGGGCAGGTCCGACTGAGGAGAAGGCCCGGTCTCCTTGTCTGGACTTCTTTGTGGACGGGGGCAGATAAGTCCTGGTATAAGGCCACTGGCTGTCCTTGGTATTGAATGGGCTGTTTCCGCCATGCTTCTCTATGGATCCGTTCTTTTAGTGGAAAATCCAGAAGAGAGGCTAAAATATTGGGGGGGGGGGGCGGTGCTCGCCGCGGCAACCCCACCCTGTGTGCTCTGTATATTCGAATTTTGAAGTCCGCCGTTTCCCCTAAAATGTCTCAAAACAAGCCCTGCAAATATCCTGTGACATTTGTTCCTTCCTCCTTTAGAGGTAGGCCCCGGACCCGTATGTTATTTCGTCTGGATCTATTTTCCAAATCTTCCGCGTGGGCGTGCAGATCGACTTGCTGATCCTTCAGTCTGATGAGTTCCTGTTGGAGCTATTCTACCTCCGCGCTCCTTGTTTGGTCCGCTTCTTCAATGGCCACTACTCTCTCTCCTAGGCCGTCGACGTCTCGGCGCAGCTCCCGCACCTCCCGCACCTCCCCAGATATCTCTTGTTTTAGTGTTTTTAAGTCTTCGCGTAAAGAGTTGAATAAAGTCTCTAGAAAAGCTTCTGTGATTGGCACCTCACCATCTCCAGGGTCTGTGTGTTGCTTTGCTGCCGATGGGGAGGAAGGCTTCTTGTCCCCTCTAGATTGGCCTTTACCAAGCATCTCAGTGAGCGTGCGCCTCCCCTTCTTTCTCAAGCCGGCCATGCTTCGTTGACCGTCACTGCTCCTACGACTCCTGCGGTGTCTCACACCGCGGTATTGCTACTAGGTCACCTCAGCCGGTTCTCCTTGCTACAACGACCCCCTCCATGCTTGCTCGCCGTTCTCCACTGCACTGCGAGCTAGGGCACGTATGTCTTCAAGGATGATTGTAAATCAAGCGCAGGGCCTTCCTGCGCCACCGCTCCCGGTTCTCCCTTCTTCTGCTCTGGCAGGTCACTCCGCCACACGTCAGTCCGATTAGGGCTCCCTGGAATGTCCCCACCGCCGTGTCACTGAGCACCGTTTTGCGACCGGATCAGTGAATATTCGTCTCTCCTCAGTGTGTTCGCTAGGCCCCCAATGTTTTCGAGAAGAGGTCTCTGTGCCCGCTGCCGAGCCCGCTATGGAGCTTACCCCGCAGCACTTTTGTAAGGTCCAGTCACCCGGCTGCCCCCACAGCCCTTGGCAGTGTAGTCTCACGCTCCGCTCCTAATTCGTCTGCAGGAGGCCCACCAAAAAATCCCCCTTATCACTGCCACTGGTGTAGGGGCACACTCCAGCGATGCAGGACTGGCAGGCCTCCTCCTCCCCCACCAATCTCTGCGTGGAATGATTGTTTTTGTGCAGGAACAGACTCTTTCCTGCATAAAAACAATCAATGGAGGTGTTTTCCTCTTTCTCTGTGTGCTGCAGAATTTAAAAAGCGAGGAGAAAGAAAGAAAGTTATTTTTCTTTCCTACTCCACCCCTGGGGAGGTGCACAGTTTTGACACGTTCCTAGATTTACGCTAGGTTGTAAGAGGGATCCCTACTTCCCTCATCTTACATGATGGTTGTTGCCTGCGTTGGCAGAGGAGACTCGCCAATACAGGTTTGGCAATAGGCGGTCATTACCACGTTGGGGGGTATATATAGTGGTGGGGAGTTGCCAGTCAGTCAAAGTACTTTATTTCGGTAACATACCATAAAAAGGACATACAGTACAATAAGCATACCACAGTAAGAAAATAAAACAGATAAAACCATGTATTAAGATTCACATACAAGCAATTTCCTACAAATATTTAAAAAACATTGCAAATTACACCAAAATATCAGTATATAAAATATATAAAATTGGGTAAAAAATGTTGCACCTCCTAAAAGTAGCCCTTAATCCGAAATATGAGCTTCCAGCTTTAGTATTGCACATCTCATGTACCACATGGATTGAAGAGATCTTGCTGTGGCAAAGACTATCAGGGGGGAAGTATCATATTTAGGAATCCTGAAAACCTCCATGTAGTCCCTGAAGCCCCTGGCCCCTGGCCCTACACAGGTGCAGAATCCATTTCTCCCTAGCCCTAGCGTAAGTGGGGCAGAAGAGCAGAACGTGCAGATCTGTCTGACTGCCGCTCAAACATCCAGGGCAAGTACTTGCCATTGAGGAGGCATTCCGCCATTTGTGCGTTACCGCCCTCAATGGCAGTGCGCTGTGTCTAAACTGAATGTAAAGTTTCTTAGCCAGGGGGGGTTGGATATCGTCCAGGAAGACTTCAAAGCGCGGGTTAGCCTTGATGTTCAGGAAAATGTCTGTTAGCTTACCCGTCAAAAGATTGCTTGTTATAGACTCCATGCGGTACCTCCTAAGATTTACATTCAATAGTTTTTTAGAAAGCAGAGGACAGGAATCTTGGGGAAACGACCACATGTCTCCTCTGTCTAAAGCATGGCAGAGGTGCTTGATGTAATTCAGCTACCAGGGTATTTTCCCCGAGGTCCCCCTCTGCAGAATGTCTCTCAGGTCATCCCTATAGCTCGAAAGCTCAGGGGTCGCCCAAAGTCACCTCCAGTACAGGAGAGGGCGATTTGCTACGATCTCCTGAATTGGAACCAAACCCAAGTCCAACCTCAGATGGATCAAAGGTGAGCTCACAGGGAGACGGAGAAAGCGCCTAATAAAGCTGTTTTCAGTGAGCATCAGAGGGGCAGCTGATGTATGACCCCGGAGCTCCACGACATAAAGAGCGCCCCCTCTTGCTTGAGCCTTATAGATCTCAAGAGGCGGGCTCACAAGTTTCAATGAGGTGTCATTGAAAACCTTTAAAATGCCACCCGTAGATCGGGCCAGCTTTGAGTTGGCCCTGGCCTTTTGAGACCCCCAGTCCATCTTGTCGATCAATGTGACCCCCAGATACTCAAAGGTGGACACACGGTCCAGCACTGTTCCGTTCATATGCGGGCGGGGGCAATTGGCCAGTTTATAGTTAAAGACCATAAACTTTGATCTCCAGGTTTCTCGGATAACAAAAGGAGCAGAATGCCTCTAATGCGCGCTGTATACCCCCTAATGATTTTGACACGAGTATCATCAGCGAACATTAGGGCCGGTATCCGTCGCCCCACTAACCTTTGAGAATCCAAATCTTTTGCTTCCGAGCGATGGTCTATTAGCCTATTAAGAAAGAGGGAGAAGAGGGTAGGGACCAAGACGCACCCCTGCCTTACTCCCCTCTCAACCGGAAAGGGGGCCGACAACTCCCCACTCCTCCCATACCTCACCCTAGCGTAAGTGCCTTGGTGCAGTCATTTAAATAGATGGCACAAGTAAGGGGGGGCACCCATCGCCAGCAGTAAAGCCCACAGCTTGTCCCTCTGGACCAGGTCAAATGCGGACCGAAGATCCACAAAAATCAAAAACAGACTACCCGCCTCAATGGTGACCATCTTCCAGTAGGCCAACTGTAGTCTAAACAGTCGGTCTATGGTCGAAACCTTTGCTCGGAAGCCCGCCTGAAGGGAGGTTAGGATATGTTGGTCGTCCATCCAACTCTGCAACCTTGATAACAAAAGGCGGGCAAATATTTTCTGGAGGACATCGTTCAAACTTATGGGGCGGTAATTAGCTGGGTCGAGGGGGGAAGCTTTCTTGTGAATGGGGATTATTTCGGCTCCCAACCAGGTTTCCGGGATCTCCAAACCCTGCAAAATGGCATTAAAATAAACACAAATGTAGGGAGCCCAAACCTTAAGTTCGCTACGGTAGAGGTCGCCGGGGATCCTATCCAGACCCGGGGCTTTTCCTAGTTTCAAACTACCAAGGGCCATCTGTAATTCATGGACAGAGCAAGGTGGACAGGCCAGGGCTGGTGCTTTCAGGAGAGCCAGTTCTGTAGGACGATTTTGCAGTGTGGCCTCCTCATGATGGTCACTATGGCCAGATGAATACAAGGGCTTAAAGTGGTCTAGCCACACATCTTCACTCAGATTAGGGATGATGGCAGACTTCCCCTCGGCAGACCCAACTCGCACAAGGATCCAGAATGACCTGAAGTCTCGGCTACCCAGTGCCACTCGAATATTGTCCCACCTGCGGCTTCCCACTCAGCCCTAGCCTCCTTAGTCAAGGTGGAAAATTGCTCATGTGTGCCACACTCAGAGAAAAATGGACGTACTAGACGGTCAGTTCCTCTACAGGCAACACGGGGCATGGGAGCAGGTGAACCTATGAAGAACGAGGTATTGACCACCCTACTGATGCATAGAATAAATAGAAAAGCAGTGACCTACATGCCCAGGGCATTGGCCCCCCCTACTTTTTATACCCAGACGACACTGAACCAGAAACGGGAGCAGAAGTTAAATTGGGAGTTTCCAGTGAAAGAATGGGACTGAATATTGGAATACACAAAGAAAGGGAGTAGAAACCCCCACTATAAATACACACAACTCAACTATCGCCACTGTACATCTGTGTCCCCAGCTCGACTTGCTAAGATTTACCCTGGGCATCGGCCGCTGTATCTGCCATGTCAAGCAGCAGATATCAATTTTTTTTCATATGGTTTGGGATGGTGTACACATAAGGACCTACTGGAGGACACTACTGGATATTCTGTCGGAAACGACAGGCATAACTCTGCCTTTGCCAATAGAGGGGTGCTTACTGGGGCGCTTTTCGATAACAGTGGAAGCTAAACACAGAAACAGATTTTTAGATTTGGCACTACTTTTAGGCATAGGAAGTACAGCCATGAACTGGAAGACTGGTGTGGCCCCTCGATATTAAAATGGGTTCGGGACGTCAAGGTGGTGCACAGAAGAAATCATGGTTCTGGAACGCATGCACCAGGGGATGGGAGGAGGGACACCCACTATGGACTGGGACTTATTGTTGGCACTGCAGGCCGAGTTGGATGAGATGCCACCATGAATGACAATAGGATTACCACACCACCACTTGGCCTTGCATTAAGGTCTAAACGCATGACATACTTGGGAAGTCAATGGGCATGCAATAGAGGACATTTTACAAACTGTACTTAGACCAGTTATTGGAGGCAAAGGACTTCCATTATACTGAGATGCGAGTTACGTGGGTACTGTTGTTGTTTGTTATGACCACATTTATTGCTCCGGAATACAATGAGATGGGAATGTTTGATGTTCCACTACCGTGACACTCTAACAAATGCTGTAATTCACATTGATTTCTGCATTTCATTGTAGAAAGCCTTGTGGAATTCAGTAATAAAGAGCTATTTAAAAACAAAACAACAAAGAATATATATATATATATATATATATATATATATATATATATATATATATATATATATATATATATATATATATATATATATTTTTTTTTTAACCAAAGGACCAACGCTTCGGAGAGCACACAGTTCCGAGCATTTTCGCCGCACATTAGTTTTCCTCAGTTCCGGCACATATCAATCTTGCCTAACGCGTTTCGGAGCCCTCGCGCTCCTTGATCACAGGCTTAAGCGGACATCACAGAAATGAAGGAGGCATTACCTGACGTATCCTTTTATTGCGTCATGTGTCAGCAGTTCATTTACATAACATTGCATGCTGGTCTTATGAGTCCTTATTTATTTCCTGTAGTAGGCTTCGGTGCCTCCTTCATCAATTATTCACCTTAGTAGGTTCCGTGTATCATCCGTTTTAAAATGTTTAGTCTTTGTTCATCCCTTCAGTGGGTTGGCAGAAAACCGGTAAACCAGCAAGGGTGCTGCTCGAAACTCCCAAGAAACTTGGCATGGTTCCATTGTTTCTGTGGCCCTGAGTTTGTGGTGGTGCCTCTCCGCGACACGGACTGCCGCCATTAACATTTTTTAACCAAAGGACCAACGCTTCGGAGAGCACACAGTTCCGAGCATTTTCGCCGCACATTAGTTTTCCTCAGTTCCGGCACATATCAATCTTGCCTAACGCGTTTCGGAGCCCTCGCGCTCCTTGATCACAGGCTTAAGCGGATATCACAGAAATGAAGGAGGCATTACCTGACGTATCCTTTTATTGCGTCATGTGTCAGCAGTTCATTTACATAACATTGCATGCTGGTCTTATGAGTCCTTATTTATTTCCTTTAGTAGGCTTCGGTGCCTCCTTCATCAATTATTCACCTTAGTAGGTTCCGTGTATCATCCGTTTTAAAATGTTTAGTCTTTGTTCATCCCTTCAGTGGGTTGGCAGAAAATCGGTAAACCAGCAAGGGTGCTGCTCGAAACTCCCAAGAAACTTGGCATGGTTCCATTGTTTCTGTGGCCCTGAGTTTGTGGTGGTGCCTCTCCGCGACACGGACTGCCGCCATTAACATTTTTTAACCAAAGGACCAACGCTTCGGAGAGCACACAGTTCCGAGCATTTTCGCCGCACATTAGTTTTCCTCAGTTCCGGCACATATCAATCTTGCCTAACGCGTTTCGGAGCCCTCGCGCTCCTTGATCACAGGCTTAAGCGGACATCACAGAAATGAAGGAGGCATTACCTGACGTATCCTTTTATTGCGTCATGTGTCAGCAGTTCATTTACATAACATTGCATGCTGGTCTTATGAGTCCTTATTTATTTCCTTTAGTAGGCTTCGGTGCCTCCTTCATCAATTATTCACCTTAGTAGGTTCTGTGTATCATCCGTTTTAAAATGTTTAGTCTTTGTTCATCCCTTCAGTGGGTTGGCAGAAAATCGGTAAACCAGCAAGGGTGCTGCTCGAAACTCCCAAGAAACTTGGCATGGTTCCATTGTTTCTGTGGCCCTGAGTTTGTGGTGGTGCCTCTCCGCGACACGGACTGCCGCCATTAACATTTTTTAACCAAAGGACCAACGCTTCGGAGAGCACACAGTTCCGAGCAATTCTTACCGGCCGGCCGGTCGGGGGGATGGCACCATCGACTGCAGCAGCGGACACAGAGTGCGGCAGTCTGAGGCAATTCGCTTCCACACGAGTTGGAGGTTTGAGCACAGGACTCCATGAGAAAACTAGCGCACTGAACCGCAAACACAGCCTACAAAGGTATGAACATTAGCTTCACTTTTCAAGAAAGACTTAATGAAAACTACATGCATCAAACGGACTACCTATCCCAGAAAGCATGGAATGACGATGTACTGAACACACGCCTACCATGGGTGTGGTTAAAGCAATGCCCGGTAAATATGAATGCATGAACAAACATTTCTTGAAAGCAGCCCCTGATGACGGGAAAAGGCTCCCAGAAACGCGTCGGGCAGATGATATGTGATGTGAAACGGGGAAGTGCGCGGAGAGAGAAGCCCGCAGGGCGGAGGAATGTCGAGTGCCTCCCCAAAAGCTTAGGCACATTGGATAACAAAATTCTTACCGGCCGGCCGGTCGGGGGGATGGCACCATCGACTGCAGCAGCGGACACAGAGTGCGGCAGTCTGAGGCAATTCGCTTCCACACGAGTTGGAGGTTTGAGCACAGGACTCCATGAGAAAACTAGCGCACTGAACCGTAAACACAGCCTACAAAGGTATGAACATTAGCTTCACTTTTCAAGAAAGACTTAATGAAAACTACATGCATCAAACGGACTACCTATCCCAGAAAGCATGGAATGACGATGTACTGAACACACGCCTACCATGGGTGTGGTTAAAGCAATGCCCGGTAAATATGAATGCATGAACAAACATTTCTTGAAAGCAGCCCCTGATGACGGGAAAAGGCTCCCAGAAACACGTCGGGCAGATGATATGTGATGTGAAACGGGGAAGTGCGCGGAGAGAGAAGCCCGCAGGGCGGAGGAATGTCGGTCGAGTGCCTCCCCAAAAGCTTAGGCACATTGGATAACAAAATTCTTACCGGCCGGCCGGTCGGGGGGATGGCACCATCGACTGCAGCAGCGGACACAGAGTGCGGCAGTCTGAGGCAATTCGCTTCCACACGAGTTGGAGGTTTGAGCACAGGACTCCATGAGAAAACTAGCGCACTGAACCGTAAACACAGCCTACAAAGGTATGAACATTAGCTTCACTTTTCAAGAAAGACTTAATGAAAACTACATGCATCAAACGGACTACCTATCTCAGAAAGCATGGAATGACGATGTACTGAACACACGCCTACCATGGGTGTGGTTAAAGCAATGCCCGGTAAATATGAATGCATGAACAAACATTTCTTGAAAGCAGCCCCTGATGACGGGAAAAGGCTCCCAGAAACGCGTCGGGCAGATGATATGTGATGTGAAACGGGGAAGTGCGCGGAGAGAGAAGCCCGCAGGGCGGAGGAATGTCGAGTACCTCCCCAAAAGCTTAGGCACATTGGATAACAAAATTCTTACCGGCCGGCCGGTCGGGGGGATGGCACCATCGACTGCAGCAGCGGACACAGAGTGCGGCAGTCTGAGGCAATTCGCTTCCACACGAGTTGGAGGTTTGAGCACAGGACTCCATGAGAAAACTAGCGCACTGAACCGTAAACACAGCCTACAAAGGTATGAACATTAGCTTCACTTTTCAAGAAAGACTTAATGAAAACTACATGCATCAAACGGACTACCTATCCCAGAAAGCATGGAATGACGATGTACTGAACACACGCCTACCATGGGTGTGGTTAAAGCAATGCCCGGTAAATATGAATGCATGAACAAACATTTCTTGAAAGCAGCCCCTGATGACGGGAAAAGGCTCCCAGAAACGCGTCGGGCAGATGATATGTGATGTGAAACGGGGAAGTGCGCGGAGAGAGAAGCCCGCAGGGCGGAGGAATGTCGAGTGCCTCCCCAAAAGCTTAGGCACATTGGATAACAAAATTCTTACCGGCCGGCCGGTCGGGGGGATGGCACCATCGACTGCAGCAGCGGACACAGAGTGCGGCAGTCTGAGGCAATTCGCTTCCACACGAGTTGGAGGTTTGAGCACAGGACTCCATGAGAAAACTAGCGCACTGAACCGTAAACACAGCCTACAAAGGTATGAACATTAGCTTCACTTTTCAAGAAAGACTTAATGAAAACTACATGCATCAAACGGACTACCTATCCCAGAAAGCATGGAATGACGATGTACTGAACACACGCCTACCATGGGTGTGGTTAAAGCAATGCCCGGTAAATATGAATGCATGAACAAACATTTCTTGAAAGCAGCCCCTGATGACGGGAAAAGGCTCCCAGAAACGCGTCGGGCAGATGATATGTGATGTGAAACGGGGAAGTGCGCGGAGAGAGAAGCCCGCAGGGCGGAGGAATGTCGAGTGCCTCCCCAAAAGCTTAGGCACATTGGATAACAAAATTCTTACCGGCCGGCCGGTCGGGGGGATGGCACCATCGACTGCAGCAGCGGACACAGAGTGCGGCAGTCTGAGGCAATTCGCTTCCACACGAGTTGGAGGTTTGAGCACAGGAGTCAGACTCCATGAGAAAACTAGCGCACTGAACCGTAAACACAGCCTACAAAGGTATGAACATTAGCTTCACTTTTCAAGAAAGACTTAATGAAAACTACATGCATCAAACGGACTACCTATCCCAGAAAGCATGGAATGACGATGTACTGAACACACGCCTACCATGGGTGTGGTTAAAGCAATGCCCGGTAAATATGAATGCATGAACAAACATTTCTTGAAAGCAGCCCCTGATGACGGGAAAAGGCTCCCAGAAACACGTCGGGCAGATGATATGTGATGTGAAACGGGGAAGTGCGCGGAGAGAGAAGCCCGCAGGGCGGAGGAATGTCGAGTGCCTCCCCAAAAGCTTAGGCACATTGGATAACATATATATATATATATTCACTGAAAAAACCATAGGTTATAGACCATATATAGTTAGGAATTCGCATTTACAAAACCTTATTTTACTCACACAAAACCATTGAAATTCCATATATAGTTAGTTGCACTAACTATATATCGCGCACCCGCAATCCACTGCTGATGATGTCACATATTACATTATTCATGACATGGTCAGTGACATCACTGATGACATCACTGATGACATCTCAAATGACATCACTGATGACATCTCAAATGACATCACTGATGACATCACTGATGACATCTCATTTGACATTACTGATCACATCACTGATGATATCATTCATGTGATAATACGATGAACCTCTTCAGACTCTAATATAACCTTAGATACAATCAGTGTAAACAGACACTCACAGACTGTCACTCATCCATGGAGTTACTCACACACCTAGTCAGTCATGCAAAGAATCAATCACACCTCCATTTCCTCAACTATACAGTTATACAAACTTTACTTATTCAAACATATACTAACACATATTTACTCTCTTATACAATCCCTGATACAAGTTCACAATGATCCATACAGCCACTCACACATTCACTGGCTCTTATGCACAGTTATTTATATAAGTCAACTCTCACATGTACTGTGTTTTACAAATGTACTTACTTTGACATGTAGCACTGAGATATCCATTCACTCACCAATACACTCATGCACACAGTCAACCGCCCATACAGCTGTTTCCACATGCACTTTTGAAACCATACATCTAGTGAATCAACTGCTCACACATCTATGCACAGAGTCATACACCTCCCAGCCACCCACACAAACACTCAGACTCCCATACAAATACTTGGGCAACCAATCAATAACCCATATAGTTACTCATATAGCTACTTATCAACACATGCAACAGTTTACAGAACAACAGACATAATGATGCACAAATTAAGACAGTTTAGTCACTAACCCATGCACTCAGTGAGACACATTTAATCACTCACTCATACAGTCAGTCATGCACCTACTAAATCCTTCATCCATACACTTATACATCCACTCATTCTTCAATATGTAAGACATATTTTAACTTTACAGAAACATACAGTCACTGGATGTTGTCATCAGTGATGTCATCAGTGATGTCATTTGAGATGTCATCAGTGATGTCATCAGTGATGTCACTGACCATGTCATGAATGATGTAATATGTGACATCATCAGCAGTGGATTGCGGGTGCGCGATATATAGTTAGTGCAACTAACTATATATGGAATTTCAATGGTTTTGTGTGAGTAAAATAAGGTTTTGTAAATGCGAATTCCTAACTATATATGGTCTATAACCTATGGTTTTTTCAGTGAATTTTCAAGGTTTTGTAAATGCTAATTCCTAACTATATATGGTCTATAACCTATGGTTTTTTCAGTGAATTTTCAAGGTTGTGTAAATGCTAATTCCTAACTATATATGGTCTATAGCCTATGGTTTTTTCAGTGAATATATATATATACATACATATATAAACATATATCATCTGTATATCTATATAAATACAAACATAAATGCATGCATACATGTACTTATATGCATACAGATGCATGTTATTTACATGAAAGTTGAAAAAACACTCATAAAAGCAAAGCTAAAAAGCCACCTCATTACAAACAGAATGGCTTTAACTTAAACGAGGGCGAGATCTATTGCATTTTCAATGCTTGTTTACTTTGGTTCCATCAAGAAGGCATTCAGATGTGTCACACATTTGCCATAAATTCTGAATGTTAGCACTCTAGTTGCACATTAGATCACTGTAGTAAAGCTACTGCTCACCAGGGACGTCTGCTGCTGGTATTCAAAGTGCATGTTTCAGTCTGCATGTCTGAATTTTTTTAATGAAATAGAAGAGGATTTGAGAAGTCACTCAAAATGATCCCTAATTTTTCTTTCTGAAGCACTAATCATACTTTCTATGGCAAAATTAACCCCCTCATGTTGTTCCTTTTTAAATTGAGTGTTTTCAGACTTACCACTTCATTCCAATCAAGATGGCTTCTGGTGTGCCATACTTTTGTCATAAGTAAGACTGTTAGCGCTCTAGTTGTTCTTTAGAACACTCTGTGACATTCTGTCATTGGGCTATACTTGGGGTACATCTGGGTGATATTTGGGCTACATTTAGGCTCTTTTGTCTCTTGTGGCCATCTTGGGAGACTGTATGTCAGAATTTTTTAATGAAATTGAAGAGGGTTTGAGAAGTCACTCAAAATGTGCCCTAATTTTTCTTTCTGCAGCACTAATCATAATTCATATGGCAAAATATACCCCCTCATTTTGTTCCTTTTTAAATTAAATGTTTTAAGAGTTACCACTTTATTCCAATCAAGATGGCTTCAGGTGTGCCATACCTTTGTAATAAGTAGGACTGTTAGCGCTCTAGTTGGTCTTTAGAACACTCTGGGACATTCTGTCATTGGGCTATACTTGGGCTACATCTGGGTGATATTTGGGCTATATTTGGGCTCTTTTGTCTCTGGTGGCCATTTTGGGAGACTGCATGTCAGAATTTTTTAATGAAATAGAAGAGGATTTGAAAAGTCACTCAAAATGTGCCCTAATTTTTCTTTCTGCAGCACTAATAATACCTTCTATTGCATATTATACCCCCTCATTTTGTTCCTTTTTAAATTAAATGTTTTAAGAGTTACCACTTTATTCCCATCACGATGGCTCCAGGTGTGCTATTCCTTTGTAATAAGTAGGACTGTTAGCGCTCTAGTTGTTCTTTAGAACACTCTGGGACATTCTGTCATTGGGCTATACTTGGGCTACATCTGGGTGATATTTGGGCTACATTTGGGCTCTTTTGTCTCTGGTGGCCATTTTGGGAGACTGCATGTCAGAATGTTTTAATGAAATAGAAAAGGATTTGAGAAGTCACTCAAAATGTGCCCTAATTTTTCATTCTGCAGCACTAATCATACTTTCTATGGCAAAATATACCCCCTCATGTTGTTTCTTTTTAAATTAAATGTTTTAAGAGTTACCACTTTATTCCAATCAAGATGGCTTCAGGTGTGCCATACCTTTGTAATAAGTAGGACAGTTAGCGCTCTAGTTGTTCTTTAGAACACTCTGGGACATT
The DNA here is from genome assembly GCF_964263255.1 of Lissotriton vulgaris. Lineage (NCBI taxonomy): Eukaryota > Metazoa > Chordata > Amphibia > Caudata > Salamandridae > Lissotriton > Lissotriton vulgaris. Next base: position 159,298 of record NW_028248064.1, read on the forward strand.
CTGTCATTGGGCTATACTTGGGCTACATCTGGGTGATATTTGGGCTACATTTGGGCTCTTTTGTCTCTGGTGGCCATTTTGGGAGACTGCATGTCAGAATGTTTTAATGAAATAGAAAAGGATTTGAGAAGTCACTCAAAATGTGCCCTAATTTTTCATTCTGCAGCACTAATCATACTTTCTATGGCAAAATATACCCCCTCATGTTGTTTCTTTTTAAATTAAATGTTTTAAGAGTTACCACTTTATTCCAATCAAGATGGCTTCAGGTGTGCCATACCTTTGTAATAAGTAGGACTGTTAGCGCTCTAGTTGTTCTTTAGAACACTCTAGGAGGCTGCAGTAGAACACAAAGGAATCAACTGACAGTCTCTGTCCTTGTTGGATGCACATGTTTTACTGAGAATGCCAGACTTCATTTTCACATGACTGAGAAAGATAATGTGAATTTACAGAAAATATGCTTTCAGTTTAGCTTATAGATCCCCTTCCAAACCACTGTGGGAAAATCATGAGATATTAGTTTTCTTTCAAACAATATTCATGATATCACAGCAGAAGGTTTTTTCACATGGTAAAATCACCTTAGAACCCACCACAATTCCTGAAACGAATATGGTACCATCAACAAATGATTTATAATGTAACTAAAGTCCTAAAACCCTCTATTAACTACAATGCTTTTTAATGAGGTGCTATCATGTATATTGGTCCCAAGATGGCTGCCAACACTTCTTGGATGAAGTGCTGACAGCCAATCAGATCAGATGTGTGGTTAGGCTCCGCCCAGATATATATCTTTCTTTGAACCTAAATTACTCAAAATCCACTGGAGCACATATATTGAGACCTAGCAAAGGCACATCGGGCTAACAGTCCCTACAATTTTGCCAAGTTTCGTGCAAATCCATTCAGCCGTTCGAGCTAAAAGTGAAGCCAACCGCCCTATGGAAATTAACATGGGAAAAACGCGTTTTGGGACCCCCCTTTTTTCTTGGCCCCCCCTTGATGAAACCCCCCCAAATTGTCAGGGGCTGCTCAGAAACAAAATGTTCCATTTTCCTGAAAATTTCAGCCAATTCCGTCCACAAACGACAAAGTTATTAGACATAGAATTTTCAAAAATCCCATAGAGAAAAAATCCTAACTATATATACCTACTGGCGACCGCCAGTAGGTAATATATATATATATATATATATATATATATATATATATATATATATATATATATATATATATATATATATATATATATATATATGTATGTATGTATGTATGTATGTATGTATGTATGTGTATATATATATATATATATATATATATATATATATATACACACCAACTGACACCTCTAAAACGGCAAATGTTTAGGCACTAGCATATTTAGACTTTACACAATTTAAAATGACCTCTAAATTTTTAGAACTGGAAATTTAAGACAAACGCCCAAAAACTTCAAAATGCCCACTGTGGCTATGCATATAGCTCCCTAATTAAGGACAATAAGCCACTGCTTGCATTTTTTTCAAAAACACGCCTGGAGACGAGCATTTTAAAAGAACCAAAGAGCTGCACTTTTTCCTGTTCCCGTAGTGACATGCCCGACCTGTTAGAGAATTTTTATGGCACTCAAGTTTACACCTCTCTGAAATACCAGATATGGATTTTTTTTATAAGAATAAAGAACGTATTCCATATGTAACGCCTTAGCACGATCTGTGTCTGGTAGACAAGGGCTGTCGTAAAGAACGTTTTCCAGTACAAGCTACAACCCGCATATCGAAAAACTCGACAGCACAACCTTTACCCCTACCAACCACCTCCAAGCTCCCAAACTCCTCAAAGACGTATGTATCTACAAAGAACGTTTCACATACTGCAGCGCTACCCATCCCCCACATACTACTGCGAGGCCATCAAGGACATTCTGTGAGGGTCTGATAACACTCAGGGGGCCCAGTGACATGTGCACACCAGCCCCTTCAACAACAGGTGTAGCGGAAGAGATCTGCGCACAGGACCCATCAAACGACAGGTTGACAGCTTGCACCTACAGGGTTTAATGAGGTTGGGGGGCAGAGAAAGTTTGTTCCAACAAAAGGTTTATGGAAACTATAAGCAGGGGCAGGCATTAAAAATACCCCCACAACCAAAGCTCTACAAGGGAGGGGGGGGGGGGCGTTCAGAGCACACAATCCCAGCCCTTCCTAGAAGCAGGCACTGGCAAACACGTGGGGACACCAAGGGCTCCAGTGTGTCCCTGCCCAGCACGGTCGCCTTCAAAAGCCGTGTAGCAGTCCAGTAAGCCGCCGACCACGCTTCTCCCCTGGAAAGTGCCTCCAGCTTCATCTGCGCGTTACAGGGGCTGGGCTCCGGCGCTTGTAAAACATTGTTGTAAATGAATCTTGGACCCTAGTATAAATTTCCAGATTCATGCCCTTATATAGGTATACTTTATCATTTCCTTATATAGGCATAGAAATCATTACCATATTTGGCCTAAACCATACAGCCCAAATACGGCATGGATACTTCCACTAAGCTCCAAGAATTAATAACGTTTTTTTGGAAAAACCCGCCTTCAGCAGCTCAGGACTTCCCCCTGCTTGAATATTTAGTTCTCCTAGAACTCCTGGCGTTTTCCAAGAAATGAGCCTTTGAATGACGTTATTAAGTCCAAACATGCGTCAAACTCTGCACCTTCAAAGTATAAATATGCCTTGATTTGCCTAATCAAACACACAGTGGTTTGGAGCAGATTGACTATCTACTTGCCCGACGCCCTGCAGCAGCAAGTGCCGAAGGAAGCCGACCCTCCAGCAGATGCACTGCAAGACTCTGTCAGTTTCTCCTGCCGAGAAATCCAGCTCCAGTGTTTCCAGGCTACCCTTGCGGGTATCTGGGAAATCGAGTCCAGACAACGAGACCTCCTTCATTCTAGAACAAAGGTACGGAGCGGATTAGACCTCTTAGAGAATTATCGGAATCGGATTCCTGGCAGAGAACTCCTAGACTTAAACTCCTCTTCTTATACTCCCTCCCTCTTACCAGACTTAGGTTAGGTACACCAGGGTAGGCATATTCTAGAAGCACCAGTTGAGTATTTTAGTCATCCTTTTATCGTTGTATGTATTTTATGTATTTTATACATTTTATGCACTTTATGGCTTAGAAACCATATCATGCTTTTACAGTACTACTTTATAATACTGTTCGCATTATATGAATTGCACTTCATAGTAAGCTTTACTATTGTAGCAGTTCATTTTCAATGCTTGAGAAAGAAGACTGTTCAATAAATACCTTTTTATTGAAAACGCCCGTCTCTCTATTTCTCTTGCACCTCTGGTGAAACTAAGCATGCACGATTGACTGAGTGAAATAGTTATCTATTGTTTCCGTGACTCTAGAGATTTGATTTCTTATTCTCGGGAAACAGAGTTGTCATGTTTTATGCGGTTGTCAGAAACGAATCCCTTCTTTTTTATTCAAGAAAGTTTCTAGTGACCTCTGAGCTAGCTGGCACTCACAATTAAGTCTAATATAACCGGTAGAGTCCTAGTAGACCTCAGTCCTACGTCTAAGCTACAGGATACATTATTCCAATGCGCAGAGCCTATTGGGAATATAGGAACTACACTACAACATTATAACACCGAACTGTCAAAAGACCCCTGCAACTGGGCCAAAAGTCAAATACTGAAAGAGCACCCCCACACCTCATTTTAAAAGCCCCAAATAGGTCAGGGGAATTTCTGTTCCTTGAACACCCCACCCTCTGTACCTGAGTCCGGCCTGTCTCCAGAACACCACCATCTTTGCTACCGGTGGAGCTGCAGTATGATCTGTTCGTGTGATGGTGGACAGGCAGGGGGCGGGACTCGGCCAAGGATAAAAGGAGGAAAGCTCTTCAATCAACAAATCAGACAATGCGCGGTCGGCATGAACATAAAATAAATACTGCAGAATCCAGCGGAAATACAGGTTAGAGTGAAAGGCAAATCATATTGCAGTAACAAGCATTGCGCCCCGCCCCCCTCCATACATATTAGCCAATTTTGCCTCCATGTCTCCGTTGTCGGTGGGTGGCGTTGAGACAGCCAGCAGAGGGTGGTAAGGCGGTGGGCACCGCAGGTTCTGGCATGTAAATAGCAGGGAAGGAAAGAGGACAGGAAACAAGAAAAAACAAGCAGCACCACCATCTTTCTCCGAGGCGAGGCAGAAAGGCCTCGGAGAAAGCATCGTCTTTTTTAGATTCGGGGTGTGGTTTTCTTTCTCTCCTCTTCCCATTGGCTGGAAGGTAAAATTCCAGCCAATGAGAAGAGGAGAGGAAGTAAATAGAAAGATGCTTAAAAAAACGCCCCCGAATCTGAAAAAGACGGAGCTTGAACCGAGTGACGCCCCTCTTCTCCAATAGCTGGCCAGCATTTACTAGGCCAGCCAATGGAGAAGAGGGATGGGTTCCAAGCCCCCTCTAAGAAACATTAATTCTTCAGGCTCCGCCCACACTGCTTACGCAGTGCGACGGAGTCCTCGACCTAAAAATGAACTGGTCACCTTTCAGTTCCTGATTGCTTTATTCAGATGTTAAACTGGTACAAATGGGGTGACACTTTTTTCCCAAGCGCTATAAATGTGAGTTAAATTACAGAAAAATTGCAAAATTATACTGCCACATAACATGCTGCATTATGCTGCATCATTTGTCTTTTCTTTCTGTGTAATTTTGAGAAACCTGCTGCACAATTTCCCCATGGGTTCTGCACAATTCCATTGCCCCAGCAATTATCCACTGTTGTGCAGGGGCTGGTGCGGTGGGAGGGCTTTGCAGGCAAACAGGGACACAAAGAAGAAATACAGGATCGCCTGCAGGCGCCACTAGAGCAACAAAAGTTGAGGGGGCCACCCTGCAAACTACATGGAGCCCCCACTACCCCTCCAAACTCAGTCAGGAGCTCTCAGGCCAGGGTACTGCGCTGAGCCCCCTCCTCTGCACCAGGGGGCAGCGGGGGCCTATGTTACGCCACTGCTGAGACGCCGCTCACCTCTCTGATGCAGTTCCACGGTCAGGAGGCAAAGATGGACTGCGGTCAATTATTCTCGTTTTCCTTGGTAATCAATTTCAGAGAGCACTTAATCAAACCGCCCGTGTAATCTATTCTCAATTAACGCGCAGCCGTAAATAACACGCGCATAAAGCAGGGGAGGGATGAGCAATAGCGCGTGCCTGGGAGACATTAGGCCGCCCCTTGTACCAGGGCAAAGCTATTTGCATCTGGGCCGCAGTCGTAATTCACTCCTAAGGACTTACAGTGCAACAAAGTAGCAAACAAGGCCGGGCTTGTCTCCATTGGCTGAAGAGGAGGAGGGGTGTTGATTGAGGCACGGCTGAATATTGATCTCATGTGGTTTATCACACTGTCGAGTTGCATTATTGCTCAGGAAAAATGTAAGAAAAAAATCTCAAATAACACCTCTTGATTTACTGCGCATCAGAGCAGGTGCTTCGAGGTTGGCGGTGAAACAAGCCGCTCCCACCAGGAAGGACCCCTCCTCGATTTGAAAGGGATGTCTGAATGACTGTCCTTTCTTCCTGGCGAATTACTAATGTCGGTATGAGGGGAGCTTCCGTTGGAAAATTAGCACCTTTCTGCAAACTTTTTCCCTGTGTGTCATTTCTTTTATGTTACTTGTGAGGAGAAGTTACCAAGGTATCTACTCACCTCCTAAAGGCTCATGAGATACCACTGTGATGCAGTTGAAGAGGACTCGCAAGAAAACAATAATAAACACAGGAAGTTTGCAAACAAAATGCTTCTGAGTTACCTTCGAGACATGGGTTCAGAGCCCACGGGGAAAAACTAAGCAAGGAATGCACGTGCACACAAAATGATGACGTCATTGCTACCAACTAACATTTGTGGCAGAATACTACTCACACGTATAGGTATGGGGAAAGGAGTACAATCTACAGGCTTCATTCATGTAATGTTGTGATTTTGTATATCCCAGCGGTGTTAGAGGCTTCAAAAGAGAGCAAAAGGAAGATTATGGATAGAAACCATCATGGACCAACCGGTAAGCACCGAGAAAGCGTCCAGGGGCAACATTTGTATCAGGATGGCTTTAAGTCAACAGAGGAGACACCAAGCACCGATCCTCGCTTTATCAAAGTGTCTCTCAAAGAAGAGAATTTTGAAATCCTTTTTAAATGCGGTCAGAGTAGATACTGTGGCAAGAGCTTAAGGGGGGGAAGGAGCGCCAACATCCTTGTTTCACTGCCAGAGAACGACTGATTCGCGGAATGAATGTCGGAGATTCAGGGAGGAGGGACTGAGCCCAAATAGGATGGTGTAGATATGTGCGGGGCTTTATGAGTGGTGCTTGCAGTCTTAAATTGGGCTCTTGCTTCAGTTATGTGCAGGTATATTATATATATTTTTTAACTTTTTTGGCAGTTTTATATAGCGCAAACTCGACTTGAAGGTAACAGAGCGCTTTATGGATTAACCCTGTGTTATGTAGGCATCACATTGAGTTTGCAGACCTACTTCCAGGTACGTTGGCCTCAGACAGATCCAGGCCCACGCATGCCAACGGGGACCTGCTATCTCCCCACTTTCACCAGAGGTTGAGTGGCTGATATTACTGTGCCAGGGGCACTCACCTGATGAACCTGTCATTGACCTGCCACCAGTGGGCAGGTCAGTGTAAACAGAGCTTCATACATTAGAGGTAGTGGGCAAAGGTCAGTCCCAGGGCAGTAGAACTGAACTCCAGTTCTGTTGGCCTGAGGAGGGAGACTCCGTATCCATGCCGTTGTTACTAGCTATATAGCCATCAATCAGCGTTCTGCAGTCAGCCTCCTCATCGACTTGGGAATTTGCAAGATGTACCCCAACATTATCACCAACAGAGAGGGCGCAGATTCATGAGTAACACTTTCCAAAAGCATGGCCCAGACGTCACCCCAGTATGCTTGAAAAGGGGGACAGAGGTATACCAGTTGTGTCCTATATTCAATGTATACAGCAGCTTATGGCCGTGATGAATGAGAGTAGAGGATGTCTGGGTGCATCAGTCCTGCAAGCGTTCACCCATGAGCGCATCCAGGTGTCTGGCTCCTAAAGTGTCATGGTAGGGGAAAGGTTATCTGCTGTAGAGGCACTGGTAATCCTGTAAAGTCAAGAGACCCATCTCCTAACAACTTGAGGTGCGACAACCTCCATTGGCTCATTGGAGTAGTAAAGGCCAAGGGTTTACACCATAGGTTGTTGTATAAAGACTAATGTCAACAAAGTAAACACAAGGAGATGATGGACGGAGCCTTAAAACTTTTCAGACACTCACCACCCGTCACAGATGTCAAATGTCAAAGGCTTTTGTATAGCGCAACAATTCACCAGAAGAGGTCTCAGGGCGCTTGGCAGAAAGAAGGCATCAACCTTGAGGGGAGCGAGAATATGGGTTGAATTCATCATCGTTCTTTAGCTCACTTCGCCACCTCATTTCAGACCCAGCTATATGCAAATCAGTCTTGACTCTGTGCCTCATGGGAACAGTCCAGCATGAACTGCCAAGCCAGGGCTTCCCAGAACCGGAAACAAGCATCCTGGGAGCAGTTAATGGGTAACACCCTTCATCAGCCAGGCTTGCTGGAATCCAGTGGCAAAGTGACCAAGGGACCCACATCTGGGCATACCCTGCCACCTTAGGGCGAACAAAGCAAACACAAGGAGATGATGGACAGAGCGCATAAACTTTTCAGACACTTACCCCCAGTTCAAGATCTGGGTTGAATCCATAATCATTCTTGAGCTCTCTTCACCACCTCAGTTCAGACCCAGCTATATACAAATCAGTCTTGACCCTGTGCCTCATGGGAACAGTCCAGCCCGAAGTACCAAGCCAGGTCTTCCCTGAACCGGAAACAAGCATCCCGGGACCGGTTTCTAGGTAACACCCTTCCTCAGCCAGGCAAGCTTGAATCGAGTGGGAAAATGAGCAAGGGAGCCTCATCTCGGCATACCCTGCCAACTTAGGGCGAACAAAGCAAACACAAGGAGATGATGAATGGAGCACTGAAACTTTTCAGACACTCACCCCCAGTCACAGATCTCGGTTGAATCCATCATCATTCTTTAGCTCACTTCGCCACCTCAGTTCAGACCCAGATATATGCAAATCAGTCTTGACCCTGTGCCTCATGGGAACAGTCCAGCCCGAACTGCCAAGCCAGGTCTTCACCTAAACCGGAAACAAGCATCCTGGGACCGGTTTCTGGGTAACACCCTTCATCAGCCAGGCTAGCTTGAATCCAGTGGCACAGTGAGCAAGGGACCCACGTCTGGGCATACACTGCCAACTTAGGGTGAACAAAGCAAACACAAGGAGATGATGGACGGACCGCTGAAACTTTCCAGACACTCACCCCCAGTCACAGATCTGGGCTGAATCCATCATTGTTCTTTATCTCTCTTCACCACCTCAGTTCAGACCCAACTACAAAATGCAAAGTGGGCCTGAGTAGCATGAAAATACTTTTTAAAGTATTTTTAACTTCGGATGAGAAAACACTCCTTTTGTTTGGTAACATGTTCCATCATAAGCTGGGTTGTGAGCCACTTTGAGATGGTTGACAAAGAAGTCCCGAGCAACAGGGATTGAATTATTAACAAAACATAGACAAATTTATGTAACACCACTTTTTTACTTAGGGCAACTCTATCAGCTATTGATAAAAGTACATATATCCATCTGTCAACCTGGGTTAATAGCCTCTCAATCACAGGGCTCTAGTTATCGAAATCACAAATTCATAAAATTTGTCAATCTTAACAAATAAGTATTTGATGCAATCAGTGCCCCAGAGAAGGAGGTATTCCATATCTATGGGCGAGGTAGCGACAGAGAGTGGGAACACCCCACATAGAGCATGGCTACCCTTAGGCTTCCCAGCGCTGGCTGTGGTCACGATCCGAGAACAGTTTATGCCATATTCTGGCAGAACCAGGTTTTTAATTGCTTTCTGAATGTGAGATGGTGTGTCAGAGAGCGTAAGTGGAGCGGGATTTTGTTCCATAAGGTTGACGCATTATAAGAGAACATGCGCCCACCCACTTGTACCCTCCGGACTTTGGGTAAAACTGCGTGAAAAAGTTTGGCCGATCTTAGGTCATGCAAAGGCTGGTAAAAGTTAATGTTTTGGCCCATGCCCCATAAGGTTTTATGTGCTATGCAGAGTAATTTAAACATGATGCGTTCTTTAATGGGAAGCCAATGTAGGGCTTTTAGTGCTGGTTTGGCTGATTATCTTTTTGGGGTGTCAAGTAGTAGCCTGGCTGCACAATTCTGCCTCACCTGCAGCTTCCTAGTGGTGGCCTTCGGGGTGCCCAGATACAGGAAGTTACAATAATCCAATCTAGACAATACCAGTGCCTGAACCATAGTCCTGCACGATGTTGATGACAGCAGTGGTAGAGTTTTCCTCAGTTGTCTTATGATGCCAAATCAGGTAGCTGCTACTTGAGATGCCTGGTAATCTAGTTTTAACAGCTATCTAGCCATATTCACAGGCTTTTAATCCTCTCCTTCGGTTTGAGAGGGGGTCCTAAGCATTCTGGCCAGTTCATAGAAGGAGAGCTGATGGAGTGACTACCTAGGATCATAATCTCTGTTTTATCTCCGTTGAGTTTGAGATACGACTGATCCATCCATGTGGCTACTTTTTCCAGGCAGTTAACTGACACCTCCTTTGGGTGGTTATCTGCCACCACTAACTGGGTGTCGTCCTCAAAAGTCACTATCTGGACCACGAATGGGAGGACTATCTCCGCCAGGGATCGTAGGTACAAGTTGAAAAGCATAGGGCTCACTGAGGACCCCCGCAGCAAATTAATGGGACCTTCCTCGAGGAACAGTTCCCTTCAAATACTTGGTATGAGTGCTCTGTTAGAAAGGATTTGATACAAGTAAGGGCTTTACCTGCTACTCCCACTTCTCTGAGTCTCTCAAGGAGGATTTTGTAATTAACAGTCGCTCAATTCAAGCATGATCGCCACTGATCCTCCTTGATCCTCCTTGATCCAAGAATTTCCTTGTTTCCTCCATTACTATCAGCAAGGCAGTTTCAGTGCCATGGTTAGGCCAAAAACCAGTCTGCGATGCGTGAAGCATCGAGTGCTTTTCCAAGTGATTAACTAGACATTTATTTATATGTTTTTCCACAATTGTACTGGTGACGGGCAGTAGTGAGATTGGTCGGTAGTTGCTCCATACCTCTAGATTAAGGTTGTTTTTTTAACAGTGCCCTCATCATGGCATGTTTCTATGTCTTGGGCACTTCAGAGGTCATAATAGATGCATTTAGTACTTCCACTAAAACCCGTAGTATTGTCTCCTGTACTTTGTGCATCATATGTACCGGGGCAGCATCAGACTGTGAACCTGATTTTATTTTGGTAAAATTTGGGATAGCGTATCTAGATCTAGAATGGGAAACTCTTCGAGAATTGCTAGGCCTCCAACCCCCTTCTCTGGTTCAGTAATCTAAATTGACTGAGGCATGGGTTGGTGGGAACCTGTTATATATGTCCAGAATCTTATTATTAAAAAATTCTGCTAATTCCGCACAACCCTGTGTGGGTTGACTCAACGGGCGGCTCAGGCTGAGGGCTGTTGGTCAGTTGTTTTGCAATTCTCTCAATTTCCCTGGGTGCGTTGCTGCTCCATTAATTTTCTCCTCCTAGAATAGGGCTTGAGCTTTTCTAATTTCAGCCTGATAAACTTTAATTGCTTCTCTGTATTTGTGTTTTTTTCTGCACTATAATCTTTTCGCCATGATCTCTCCATTTTTTTGCATTTCTGTTTAAATTCCCGTACTTTGGTGGTATACCAGGCTGATCGCTTTTCTTTGGGCAATTTCTTACTTCATTCATATAGCTGGATTGAGTCCAAAGATGATTTGATCCATTCATTAAAGTTATTCGATGCTCCATTAGGGTCAGGGTCCCCTAACATGAGTAGGTTCAAAAGTGTGGGTGCCCATTTTTCTGGATCAAGTTTTGCCCATGGTCTCTCCCAGCTTTTCTGGGAATGACTGTTAATAGTTAGTGTAGAAGGTTTCCAGCAGATCAAAATTAAAAAGTGATCCGATCATGGGACTTTGAAGGGAGTTCCTACCTGTAATCTTTCCATATTAGAGACTAATTGATCTAAAGTATGGGCATGCAATTTTTTGGGCGAGCTGTAACCCTTGAAAATTTTGAATGAGATTTAGAGCCTCTGATTTATTTGGATCCTCAATGTGCAGATTTAGATCACCCAGGATAGTGAAGTTCGCAGCCGTACTTGACAGCGTTGTAGCTGTATCCGTCAAGGATTCGATAAGCGACCCGCATGGGCTCGGGGGGTGGTAAATCAGAATTCCTGTTAATGATCAAGTGGGTGCTAAAGTGAGTGTTGCATTAATCTCCTGACTGTTGTCCCTGGCAGGGGGCTTACCTGGCTACCGCTGTTCCTTGAGCTCTGCTGTTCTCCCTCCTGCCGCCACAGCTAGACATCTTGCGCCCGCCGTGCGGAGGGCAGTGCAGGCTCCCCAGCCTGCACTGCTTCCAGCCGGAAGCCGACGCCGTTGTTCCCGCGCCCGGAGGCGCTTGAAATTACCGCAGACCCGGTGGAGCGGGTGTTGCATTAATCTCCTGACTGTTGTTCCTGGCAGGGGGCTTACCTGGCTACCGCTGTTCCTTGGGCTCTGCTGTTCTCCCTCCCGCTGCCGCAGCCAGACATCTTGCGGCCGCCGTGCGGAGGGAGACTACACTGCCCAGCCTGCACTGCTTCCAGCCGGAAGCCGACGCCGTTGTTCCCGCGCCCGGAGGCGCTTGAAATTACCGGTAGCCCCGGTGGAGCGGGTGTTGCATTAATCTCCTGACTGTTGTCCCTGGCAGGGGGCTTACCTGGCTACCGCTGTTCCTTGGGCTCTGCTGTTCTCCCTCCCGCCGCTGCAGCCAGACATCTTGCGGCCGCCGTGCGGAGGGAGACTACACTCCCTAGCCTGCACTGCTTCCAGCCGGAAGCCGATGCCGTTGTTCCCGCGCCCGGAGGCGCTTGAAATTACCGGCAGCCCCGGTGGAGCGGGTGTTTCATTAATCTCCTGACTGTTGTCCCTGGCAGGGGGTTTACCTGGCTACCGCTGTTCCTTGGGCTCTGCTGTTCTCCCTCCCGCCACCACAGCCAGACATCTTGCGGCCGCCGTGCGGAGGGAGACTACACTCCCCAGCCTGCACTGCTTCCAGCCAGATGCCAGCGCCGTTGTTCCCGCGCCCGGAGGCGCTTGAAATTACCGGCAGCCCCCGCGTCGCGGGACGCGCGCAGGTGGCGCCGGGCTAAGCCCGGGCAAAGGGCGGGCCGTCTGTGGCCGTCAGGGGCTGCAGGAGGCTTGGCTGGGCCCACCCTCTAACATTTCGTTTCGGACCCTATCCTGCAGTTAGGACTACGTGACAGTAAGCTGTTTTCTGCCTGACCCTCATCTTTTGTCATCTGCTAATCTCATAGTTATGGGGCTCTTTGTAAACTCGTATTTGATTTGACCATCCTAGATTATTGCCTATACCGATATCGACTTGATGACCCAGGATGTCTACATGTGTACCGAATTCCTTACCCTCTACTGTAGGGGTCTCTATACTTGGGCCTTTAGATAAGTTTTTTCGTTAGGGCTACTAGAGAAATAGATAGAGAGATTACACTGGCTGAGAAACGTGCTGAGCGCCGTTTTTCTATAGAACTTCTTAAAAATAAGCCCCCAATTTTGGCCCAGAAGGATATACCAACTTCACAATTATACAACAATACGCTGGTAGATGCAGATGCAGAGCTATTTAGCACCGAAAATTTCCCATTAATTTTTCAAGATAGGTCACCACCATTACCTATCATTGAAACAATTAATGATATTACTATTAATGGGTTATCTACTACATCGAACTCTTTAATAGATTTAAACTCCCCAATAGTGTTAGACGCAGTCTCTCAGTCTAACATAAATGCCTCATCTCCTGTATCTAAATTACCAGTAGAGGCTGTAGTATCTACGGAGATACAACCGCCGACAGCAGGTAGTGTATCTAACGAAAAGACAAAAACTAAGAAGCCCCAGGGAGCACATCGTTCTCCACCTAAAAAAAGAAGGAGAAAGGGAGGGGTCAGAAAAGGGGGTAAAACTTTAAAAATATTCTTACCACCTGTGGTTTCAACGAATAAGTTACCTGAGGAGCTAGGGAAGGATGCACTAATAGGGCCCATAACAAAAACAACTATGTTTCCAGAAGCCTTGTCGGTTAAAGGGATAATGGAGGCTATTGAATGCCTTCTAAAATCTTTTCTACTGCCACTCACAGAGAGAGTCAAAAGGCTGGGGGAAAAAATGGATTGTATCTTGGCAGCCTCCAATTTAAGTGAAGGCCCAAAACAAACCAACCCAAGGGAAACCTGCTCAGTAATCAAACATCCAATACAGAAAACATCTAGGCCACAAGTGAATAACCTCATATCTAAAAATACGCCTCTTCATACCAACCCTTCTAGATCGGTGGCCATGCAAGATTTACACAAAGAGAAGGTTAAACCAGGTCCCCCAAAAGCCCTTCCTACCAGAAATGTTCCTTTAACGAAGGCACCCAAAATGAATATAGTAAAATCTAATTTCAGAAATAACGTAGATTTACCACCAGAATCATCTAACTACGTCATCATTCTGACTGGAGTTCCGGTCGTGCCAGTAGGAAACATAGAATCCAATACTAGCCTTAAAAATAAAGATATCTACTGGCTGCGAAACAACAGACCTCTCCCATTACATTTAAAGGGAGACATAGGGCCATATGTATCATCAAACTATTTTGCATTTCCTAAATAGCGAATTTTAAGGAATCGCTATTTAGGAAATGCAAAATGGTATGTATGAACAAAATCGCTTTTTATTTGCGATTCCTTAAGCTTCCTTATTTGCGAATTCGCATTTTGCGAATTCGTAATTAAGGCATATTTTCCAATGCATTCCTATGGGCCAGGAGGCCCATAGGAATGAATGCAAAATAATTCTCAAATTGCGAATTCGCAATTTGCTAATCGCAATTTGAGAATTATTGCAAGGGTGCAGGGGTGTCTCAAAGACACCCTGCTGCACCCCTGAAAAGAACATGTGTGTGCATATGGCGCACATACATGCCCTATGGGCATGTGTGTGCATCATATGCCACCTTTAAAAATGCCAATTTGTGCATTTCTGGAAGAATTCGCAAGTTACCATCAACTGAAAGTTGGTGGTAATTTGCGAATTCTTAAACAAAATTCGCAAGCTAATATTGCTACATATATAGCATTCAAGGAATCACAAATTTGCGATTCCCTAAATGCTATGGAAAAATAAGGAATCGCACAAGTTTGCAATTCCTTATTTTGGGAATGTTTCATACATTCCAAAACGTGCAAAACGGCCGTTTGCGAGTCGCAAAGGCCGAAATTCTGTGAATTTCGGCCTTTGCGATTCAAAAACGGCATGATACATATGGCCCATAGTATCTGTAAGACGGTGCAATTGGGTGGGTCTTCGACCTAAAGATATTGAGGGGGATGTGGTGATAGTAAATTTCAGGGATCATAGAGTAGTCACGTACATCAGTGATTGGTTCCCAGGGAGAAGTGAGGGTAGCGTATCATCTCGTAATCTGAACTATTTCTACCCTGAAGCTCTGATGATGCCTCCTAATTACCTATCAACACTTGGTCGCTCTGATTCTCTGCAATTTCCCTATCGTATCCCGCACTCTACTGCTCCAAGACAGTATACAAACAATCTTCCCCCTTTTTTCCCACCTCAACGCCCAACTAGGGGGCATATTACCAACAACTAGCGATAATTATCGCTATGTTGGCTTAGCGGTAATATTTTTATCGCTGAGCTGCAGCGATTTTTTTCGCTTAGGAACCTTGCTATTATCAAGGTTTATCTCCTAAGCGATAAAAATCGGCCGAAATGCATGAATATCGCTGAAAAGTCAGCGATATTCATGCATTACCGAGCTAATGCCCTCAGCCATGTTAGCCACCTACCATTGGATAACATGGCTAAGAACTGCTCAGGGGCAGGTGTTATCTTTTGGAGATATTCGCGCTTAGCGCGAATATCTCCAAAAGTTGGTAATAGGAGATAACGATGTTAGCGACTGTTTCCAGTCGCTAACATCTTGGCACGCCCACTTTGCATGTCATTAGTGATAAATTTCACTGACATGCAAAGCAGGGCCCAAGATGGTCGCTATCTCCTACTAGCTGTCGCTAACTGGTGTTAGCGACAGCTAGGTAATAGGGAGATAATTTTATCTCCGCTTTCTTGGCTCTTGAAGCCAAAAAAGCGGAGATAAACCCCCTTGATAATATGCCCCTAGGTTCTTCCTTCCTTTTGGTAATAGTTATCATCCCACAAATCCAAATGAGTACTAGAATATCCCACTACACAACCTATTCGAACCCCTCTCGGGCTTAGATGTAAATGAACGACTCATTTCACCTGTTTCTCAAGTAGGAAGCACTCGCGAGTTCTTGAACAATTGTAAAACATCAAATGAACTCTTTATTGTTACTCCCATTCCTACGAGCAGACCGTCTGAGCCTCTACAAGACATGAGGGGGGATCATTGTGTATCAAAATTAGATCTGAACGTGAGTCTAGGGATTGGTACTGTGTCCTTGAATCTCACGATATTGCGAGACATGATGTTTTGTTTATCTCTTCACGAGGAGAATAATGATTGTATTGCTGGGGGTAATCCGTCACATAATAGTATTGCTATTTCGACTACTTCTGGTAAGCTTAGCCCCGGAAAATTTCCTAGCCCGTTTGAAAAACAACTGGAAGTCAATTCGGGGGGAAATGTTGGGATTCATGATATTTATGATTTTGCAACATCTCCTAAATCATGTTCTACTAAACATGGGGGGGAAAAAGGGGTTGTGTCTAAATATTCTACACTTATACCTGTTTGCTCCCCTAACTCTGTCCTTAATTGGAATGTGCAAACACAACAGGTGATGGACCGAATGTGGATCAATGTCACACACTCACCCCAGTCCAAAGATCTGGGCCCAAATCCATTGTGTTTTTGCACTCCACACCACCCTGGGTTAGACAATGGCGATATGCATATCAGCTCTGACCCTGTGCCCCATGGGAACAGTCCAGTCCGAACTACAAAAGCCATGTCCTTCCCAGAACGGAATCAAGCATCCGAGGACCGGACCGGTTTCGAGGTAACACCTCTCATCAGCCCGGCTAGCTTGACTCCAGTGGTGTGGAGTGCCTGGGACCCACGTCCTGGCATCCCCAGCGCACTTAGGGCGGAATATGCAAACACAACAGGTGATGGACCGAATGTGGATCAATGTCACACACTCACCCCAGTCCAAAGATCTGGGCCCAAATCCATCGTTTTTTTGCACTCCACACCACCCTGGGTTAGACAATGGCGATATGCAAATCAGCTCTGACCCTATGCCCCATGGGAACAGTCCAGTCCGAACTACAAAAGCCATGTCCTTCCCAGAACGGAATCAAGCATCCGAGGACCGGACCGGTGTGGAGTGCAAAAAACGATGGATTTAGGCCCAGATCCTTGTACTGGGGTGAATGTAAGACATTGATCTACATTCTGTCCATCAAATTGTTTTTTGTAATTTTCTCCCTGAGTGTACTGGGGTAGCTCAGACGTGGGTCCCAGAGCCTCCACACCACTGGAGTCAAGCTAGCCGGGCTGATGAGAGGTGTTACCTCGAAACCGGTCCGGTCCTCGGATGCTTGATTCCGGTCTGGGAAAGATATGGCTGTTGTAGTTCGGACTGGACTGTTCCCATGGGGCACAGGGTCAGAGCTGATTTGCATAAAGCCATTATCTGACCCAGGGTGGTGTGGAGTGCAAAAAACGATGGATTTAGGCCCAGATCCTTGTACTGTGGTGAATGTAAGACATTGATCTACATTCTGTCCATCAAATTGTTTTTTGTAATTTTCTTCCTGAGTGTACTGGGGTAGCTCAGACGTGGGTCCCAGAGCCTCCACACCACTGGAGTCAAGCTAGCCGGGCTGATGAGAGGTGTTACCTCGAAACCGGTCAGGTCCTCGGATGCTTGATTCCGGTCTGGGAAAGATATGGCTGTTGTAGTTCGGACTGGACTGTTCCCATGGGGCACAGGGTCAGAGCTGATTTGCATAAAGCCATTATCTGACCCAGGGTGGTGTGGAGTGCAAAAAACGATGGATTTAGGCCCAGATCCTTGTACTGGGGTGAATGTGCCCTCGGCCTGGTTGCCCCCACGCTCCCCGCCTGCTGCCTGCCACCTACCTGCTGACGCCTTCCCAGCCCGGCGCCCCAGCCACCGCAGGGCCGGCCACCTCGAACGCCGATCCAGCCCGGCGCCCCAGCCGCCGCAGGGCCGCCGGACTCGATTTTTGCGCCGGTTTTTTGCCGCGACCCCGCCCCCCCGCCTGCTGATAGGACAACGCGCTCCCCGCCTCACAGCTGACCCGCCCTCACGGATCCCTTCTTATGACGCCCCCTCAGCGACCGCGCAGCGGACGCGCGCAGCGGGAGCGCCGACTGAGCGCCGAAGGTGCGCCAAAGGTAAGCCCGTCTGCGCCCGTCCGTGCCTGTACCGCGCCCAGTGCCAGGACCCCTGGCCCCCGCAGTTCCCAGCCCACCCGCCGGACATACGACGCCGCCACCCTCAACGCACTCAACGACGGACGAGTCCCGGGATGCTACCGTGCCACCCCGAGACGCTCCCACGGACCCTTCTGCTGTACTGCCTGCAAGTTCACCTGCATCCGGACCTGCATCGCACAAGCACCCGCCAAGACGAACACCAGCAGCAACCACCTCAAGTGCATCCTGCTCTACACCCGCTCAGTCCACAGACACGCCATCGAACTCTGGAACCTCATCGACACCACTGCTCCTGACGTTGCCTTCCTCACGGAGACCTGGATGAACGCCTCCTCAGCGCCCGACATCGCCATCGCCATCCCAGAGGGCTACAAGATCACCCGGAGGGACCGCACCGCCAACCAGACAGGAGGAGGCATCGCCATCATCCACAGGGACACCATCCGCATCACGACCTACACCGATGACATCCTGACTACCGCCGAACACCTACACTTCCAGATCCACACCGACCCGAAGACCACCCTCAGAGGCACCCTGATCTACCGACCCCCGGGACCACGCACCCAATTCAGCGAGGACATCGCCGACTTCGTCAGCCCGCATGCCCTCCCCTCCGCTGACTACATCCTCCTGGGGGACCTCAACTTCCACCTGGAGAACAACAACGACCGCAACACCACCACCCTGCTCGACAACCTCGCCAACCTCGGACTCAAGCAACTGGTGACCACCCCCACCCACCTCGCCGGACACACACTCGACGCCGTCTTCTCATCCAGC
Source organism: Lissotriton vulgaris (assembly GCF_964263255.1). Classification (NCBI taxonomy): domain Eukaryota; kingdom Metazoa; phylum Chordata; class Amphibia; order Caudata; family Salamandridae; genus Lissotriton; species Lissotriton vulgaris. Next base: position 177,801 of record NW_028248064.1, read on the forward strand.
AAAGACATCGCCTTCAGCCACGCCACAGGACTCCACTGGACGGACCACAGCTGCGTCCACTTCACCTTCAGAAGAACAACGACCCACCACCACCAGCAACAGGTCGCCCGCAGAAGCTGGAGCAAGATCACAGCCGACCAGCTCGCCGCTTCCCTGAGCCAGCACCCTCCCGCCAGCTCAGCGAACCCCAGCCAGGCCGCCGACAACCTCACGAAGTGGATCAGCAACTGCGCGGACGAACTCGCCCCACTGAGGACCCCGCCCAGCAGACCCGGCAGCAAGAAGGCCCCGTGGTTCACCGACGAACTCAAGAGCTCCAAGAAGAACTGCCGAGCCCTCGAGAGAGCCTGGAGAAGGGAGCCAACACCGGACAACATGACCACCCTCAAGCTTGCCACCCGGAACCATCACCAACTGATCCGCGACACCAAGAAAACTGCATTCAAGGACCGATTGGATAACAACGCACACAACAGCAAGGAACTCTTCAACATCGTGAAAGAGCTCTCCAACCCCAACGCCGGAAACAACGACATCACCCCATCGCAAGAACTCTGCAACTCCCTCGCCTCCTACTTCCACAACAAGATCGCGGACATACACAACAGCTTCAACACCCAACCGACGAACGCCACGTCCAACTCGACCGAACCACCGCCCCCCACCACCACCCTCCGCGCCTGGACTCCGATCTGCACCGAAGAAACCGTCCGCATCATGAACTCCATCCACTCCGGATCTCCGACCGACCCCTGCCCTCACCACGTCTTCAACAAGGCTGACGCCGTCATCGCACCCCACCTGCGGGACATCATCAACACCTCCTTCACCACCGCCACCTTCCCTGAGAGCTGGAAGCATGCCGAACTCAGCGCTCTACTCAAGAAACCAACTGCGGACCCCACCGAACTCAAGAATTACCGCCCCATCTCGCTGCTCCCGTTCCCAGCCAAAGTCATCGAGAAGACCGTCAACAAGCAGCTGGCCACCTTCCTCGAGACGAACGGATCGCTCGACCCCTCACAGTCTGGCTTCCGAGCCAACCACAGCACCGAGACCGCCCTCATCGCTGCCACCGATGACATCCGAACCCTGATGGACAATGGAGAAACAGCGGCCCTCATCCTACTAGACCTCTCCGCGGCCTTCGACACCGTCTGCCACCGCACCCTAGTGCAGCGCCTCAGCAACGTCGGAATCCAGGAGAAGGCGCTGGAATGGATCATCTCCTTCCTCGACGGAAGAACACAGAGAGTCCGTCTACCACCGTACAAGTCAGAGGCCACCGAAGTCATCTGCGGCGTTCCTCAAGGATCCTCGCTGAGCCCTACCCTCTTCAACGTCTACATGAGCCCCCTCGCGGCCATCGCACGCCAACACAACCTCAACATCATCTCCTACGCCGACGACACCCAGCTGATCCTCTCCCTGACCAACAACCCCGCCGCCGCCAGAGCCAACCTTCACGAAGGAATGAAAGAGGTAGCCGAGTGGATGTCGACCAGCCGCCTGAAGCTGAACTCGGACAAGACGGAAGTCCTCATCCTGGGATCCTCGCCCTCCGCCTGGGACGACTCCTGGTGGCCCCCCGCCCTGGGCACCGCACCCAAACCGACAGACCACGCACGCAACCTGGGCTTCATCCTGGACTCCTCCCTCTCCATGACCAGACAAGTCAACGCCGTCTCCTCGTCGTGCTTCAACATCCTGCGCATGCTACGGAAGATCTTCCGGTGGATCCCCATCGAGACCAGGAAGACTGTCACCCAGGCACTCGTCACCAGCCAACTGGACTACGGCAACGCCCTCTACGCCGGATCCACCGCCAAGCTCCAGAAGAGACTCCAACGGATCCAGAACGCCTCAGCCAGACTCATCCTCGACATCCCACGACACAGCCACATCTCCGGACACCTAAGAGACCTGCACTGGCTCCCGGTCAACAAGAGAATCACCTTCCGTCTCCTTACCCACGCACACAAAGCTCTCCACGACCAAGGCCCGAGCTACCTCAACAACCGCATCAACTTCTACGCTCCCAAACGACACCTCCGATCAGCCAGTCACGCCCGCGCCGCCGTCCCCCGCATCCGAAGAGCGACAACAGGAGGAAGGTCCTTCTCCTACCTGGCCGCCAAGACCTGGAACTCCCTCCCGACCGACCTGCGCCTGACCCAAGACCACCTCGCCTTCAGGAAGAAGCTCAAGACCTGGCTGTTCGGGTAGCAGCAGCACCCCCCCCCCTAGCGCCTTGAGACCCTCCGGGTAAGTAGAGCGCTCTATAAATGCCTATGATTGATTGATTGATTGATTGAATGTAAGACATTGACCTACATTCTGTCCATCAAATTGTTTTTTGTAATTTTCTCCCTGAGTGTACTGGGGTAGCTCAGACGTGGGTCCCAGAGCCTCCACACCACTGGAGTCAAGCTAGCCGGGCTGATGAGAGGTGTTACCTCAAAACCGGTCCGGTCCTCGGATGCTTGATTCCGGTCTGGGAAAGATATGGCTGTTGTAGTTCGGACTGGACTGTTCCCATGGGGCACAGGGTCAGAGCTGATTTGCATAAAGCCATTATCTGACCCAGGGTGGTGTGGAGTGCAAAAAACGATGGATTTAGGCCCAGATCCTTGTACTGGGGTAAATGTAAGACATTGATCTACATTCTGTCCATCAAATTGTTTTTTGTAATTTTCTCCCTGAATGTACTGGGGTAGCTCAGACGTGGGTCCCAGAGCCTCCACACCACTGGAGTCAAGCTAGCCGGGCTGATGAGAGGTGTTACCTCGAAACCGGTCCGGTCCTCGGATGCTTGATTCCGGTCTGGGAAAGATATGGCTGTTGTAGTTCGGACTGGAGTGTTCCCATGGGGCACAGGGTCAGAGCTGATTTGCATAAAGCCATTATCTGACCCAGGGTGGTGTGGAGTGCAAAAAACGATGGATTTAGGCCCAGATCCTTGTACTGGGGTGAATGTAAGACATTGATCTACATTCTGTCCATCAAATAGTTTTTTGTAATTTTCTCCCTGAGTGTACTGGGGTAGCTCAGACGTGGGTCCCAGAGCCTCCACACCACTGGAGTCAAGCTAGCCGGGCTGATGAGAGGTGTTACCTCGAAACCGGTCCGGTCCTCGGATGCTTGATTCCGGTCTGGGAAAGATATGGCTGTTGTAGTTCGGACTGGACTGTTCCCATGGGGCACAGGGTCAGAGCTGATTTGCATAAAGCCATTATCTGACCCAGGGTGGTGTGGAGTGCAAAAAACGATGGATTTAGGCCCAGATCCTTGTACTGGGGTGAATGTAAGACATTGATCTACATTCTGTCCATCAAATTGTTTTTTGTAATTTTCTCCCTGAGTGTACTGGGGTAGCTCAGACGTGGGTCCCAGAGCCTCCACACCACTGAAGTCAAGCTAGCCGGGCTGATGAGAGGTGTTATCTCGAAACCGGTCCGGTCCTCGGATGCTTGATTCCGGTCTGGGAAAGATATGGCTGTTGTAGTTCGGACTGGACTGTTCCCATGGGGCACAGGGTCAGAGCTGATTTGCATAAAGCCATTATCTGACCCAGGGTGGTGTGGAGTGCAAAAAACGATGGATCTAGGCCCAGATCCTTGTACTGGGGTGAATGTAAGACATTGATCTACATTTTGTCCATCACATTGTTTTTTGTAATTTTCTTAATTGGAATGTGGCAGGTCTTGCAACTAAAATTGGTTCCCAATTATGTTTGGATTTGGTGAACAGTTATTCCATTCTATGCTTCCAGGAAACATGGGCATTAAATCCTGTCCACCTCCTAGGGTAACAAACTTTCCATGTACCAGCTTTAGTAAGCAATCAGGGAAGAAACAGGGGTGGTGTATGCATCTACATTAGTATTGCTAGTGGATTAACTGTGTTGAAACACATTCCTACGGAATTTTATCAGGTTGTTTTGATTGGATGGGGTAGTTCACTTAACCTCATCTTAGTAAATTTTTACAACAATCTGGTGTCAGAAGCTTTGAAATGAATTTTAAATGAATTAAGTCACACAATTGTCACACTAAAAGAATCTATAGGCAGGGAGTGTGTGCTCGCCTGGCTGGGTGATTTCAATTGTAATATTTGCCAGTATGGTCCGAAGGGAATTTGTGGTTTTGAATTCTCCATGGAAGACACCCTGAACCACTTTACCCATTCCAAAACAGGGGATATTTTAAATAACGTCCTTTTTTATTTTAACCTGGATTATGTAAATGACTTATGCTCACCATCCATACCTTTCCACCCAACTTTCCATGGGAGAGGTTCTAACACCGCGATTGATTTCACGTTGTTTTCTAAATCACATGCTTATTTACTCTCATCATGGAAAACGTTGGATGATATTTATGGTGATCATTATGCAATAGTATTCAATATAAATAAGCATTCACTAAAGCAGGCAACTAGGGAAAAAAGTATCATCTATCAACAACCTATCTCCGTTGGATGCACCAACGGTTACACTCTCAAATGGGATAAGGTGGTTCCTGAGGTTTTACTTGACACTTTATTTTCTGCAAGAAAGGCAGAGATTGACATTTGTCTATCTCCCCTAGAAGATCCTTTAAAAATCTTGGATTCTTTTTCAAAGATACAAGAGTCATTAAAACTTCTACTTTTTCGTCAGTTTAAACCAGGACCTAATAAACCCAGAGGCTGGTTTGATAAAAATTGTACTTCTGCACTAAAATCCCTAAAAAAGGCCTTACATGCCATGCCTAGATCCCCAATGGAGATCCGCCAGGCCAGACACCAGTATCGCAGTGCGATTAAGAGTAGGGAGAAACCCTTGAAACATGAGGCTTGGCAAGCCTTATTTTTTCTTCTAAAAATAAAGATCCAACTGCTTTTTGGAAGGTTGTAAATGCACCTTTTGCCCGGGGAAAACAACCCGAGATGTTAGATATAGCAATAAACGGGGATACTTGGGTGGCCCATTTTCAAAATCTGTACGGTAACTCTGTCCCCTCTTATTCATCTCCTTCGGGTTTTATTACACCTTCCAATAACATTGGATCTTCTTTGGGAAACCTCCCGTTGGACATCGTCTTTACTTGCGAGGAGGTCATCCTGGCCATAAGAGAAAGTCTCTGGGCCCCTTTACTAACCATTGTGATGAATTGTGCTAATACCCTTGGACTAATACCAACGTGGTCAGAGGCGATAGTAGTCCCTATATTTAAAAAGGGGGACAGACACGATCCATCTTGCTATCGCCCAATTTCCCTCATCGATGCCTTAATGAAGGTAGCTTGCCGTATTATTTTAAAACGTGTACAACAATGGATCGAGGATGCCAACATCCTATCGATCTTCCAATAAAGATTCCGACAAGGCATGGGGACGGTTGAGCAGAGTCTAAATTTATATTTTTTAATTTCTAAATACATCGATGCCAAGAAAGGGAACCTTTTTATAACTTTTATTGATTGGGCTCAGCTTTTGATTGTGTTAATCACAATCAGTTATGGTCTATGTTAGAGGACCTCGGCCTGGATCTTTCAATCCTTAATTTCATCAAGGAAATATATAAGGATGCAGGGGCAAGAGTGCGTTTTGGTCAACGAGGGGAGTGCTCGTCAAGATTTTCCATCAAGAGGGGGTGACACAGGGGTGCATCTTAGCCCCCCTACTCTTCTCCCTGTATATAAATTTGATTGGCGACCACCTCAAGAGTTTTCAATATGATTACCCCCGAGGACAGGGCCATCCCGTCCCCATCCTATTATATGCGGACGATGCCGCTATTATGTCCTAAACCAGGCTGGGCCTACAAAGGCCTGTCTCAAAGTTCACACTTTTTATGAGGGAAAAGAGACTTAAGGTTAATATATCAAAAACCTTTTCCATGTCTTGTCGACAAGGAACAAAGAAAATACCCTGTCCCATTTTTATAGAGTGCAGAAAGATAGAGACTATAGATCAATTTCCCTATCTTGGGATCTCCTTTTACAGGAAATGCTCGTGGCACACAGCAATTAAAGCCAGAAGATTAGTGTTCTCCAAAGCGATTGGAGCTCTGCAGAACTTTGCGACTAAAATTGGGGGTAGACCCGTTAAGGAGTTGATTGTTATATACAAGGCAAAATGTGTTGCCACGGCCACCTATGGTTCTGGTATATGGGGGATCGATTCCTCAACTTCCATTCAACAAACTGAAAATTGCTTCCTCAGATACCTCCTGGGGTTCCCTAAATCAACACCTAGCTACTTCGTACACATAGAACTGGGTCTCCCCTATATCTCCGATATCATAATGACCGAGCCCATTCTGTTATGGCATAAGTTGTGGCTAACCCCAGAGACAGTCTTTAATCGAAATATAATATCTGATTGCCTACAACTTGATGGTATAAAGCAAATTAAATGGCTGTGTTTTGTGGAAAAAATGTTGACCGAATTTGGCCACCCTGAGTTTTTTAAAAACCCATCTAGTATGGAAACAATATCAAGGAAAGTGTTACGTAAATTGGCTATGGACCACCTAGTGAACAAAAGATGGTCCACTGAAAAACTGAAAAAATCAGTGCTAGCCTATCAACAAATTACCACAGAGAACAGGGTCTGCAATTGTACTTTGTTAGTGACACTAATTGTTATGCCAGAATGCTTCTCTCAAGGTTCAGATTGGGTTCTTTTTTTCGTTTAATTACTTTCCCAAACTGCAATGATTGGTCGAGAGAAATGTCGCCTTGTCCCTGTGATGATCTAGCCCCTCAATCTAATCTGCATTGCATTTTATTCTGTAAGTTTTATCAAGTTCCAAGAAAGATCCTACTAAACCAATTCTCAAGGAGTGGGGTCTCCGGTCATGTAGAAATGCTTTTTTAAGACTACAACGGTTGGAAACCTTGGAAGTGATCCACACTCTAGTTAAATTTCTGAAACTTTTGGTAAAGTTTAGGAACTCCATGTAATATATTAATTGTCTATATGAATTTTAGAAATTTTTAAAATGTACTTAATTCTGTTTTTATATATATGCATAAGTGATTTTCCTATATTTCCCCAGCCTTTTTAAAAATGGTAATGTATAAGCATGGGCGAATTTTGCGAATCTGGCGTTCGCAAATTTTGCGAACTCGCAATCCGCAAAATCCGCTAATTCTCGCGAATTTGTGGATTTTTTTTTTTGTGTTCGCAAGGATTTCTGCCAGTTCGCAAGGATTTCTGCCAGTTCGCGAGGGTTTTGTACCAGTTCGCAATTGCGAACTTACATGTCGGCTCGCAACGGTCGCGATTATGTTGTTTCTACGTCTGGTTCATCATCACAGGTTCCCAGCACCCTCTGTTTCACCCATGCCACCCTCTGGTACATCAATGCCACCCTCTGATTCATCATCACTGTAGATTATGGGGGGAAAAACCAAGCACACCTGCCTGCTTCAACTGACATGAATTAATTTGGGGTTGATTTATTAATGTGTCACTGTTTTAAAATTCCAGTCTGGCACCTGCTTCCTCATCTGTAATTTGCTTTCTGTTGCAGTGCAATTTTTTTTTCCAGGACCTTTGTGGCCTACTTGTAGCTATTCTATGAGCCTGCTGTGAGGGTCAGAGCAGGGTCATACAATTGTTGCAACTAGCAACTGAACTCTGGAGGGGCCCTTGTCAGGAAGCACTACAGGGAATGGTTACTAATGATGAGTTTGAACTTTTGAACCTGCTGAATGCTTTCACTTTTGCAAAACTCGTTTTTCTGCAGAACAGCATTACAGCAACTGTAATGCCCCAAACAAGCTTATATGAGAAAGTTGATTTCTAATCCAAAAGTTATCCAAAGAAAATCAAAAGGCCTCAAATCCAAAAAAGTGCAGGCAAATGTCAACCTGAGGAGTTATTCTGATAAAAATCATCATTTTCAGAAGGTCTATGCTGCTTGCTAGTAGATTTCTTGTGGAGAATTGCAATTTTTGTAATTTCGCGAGTGCGAGATTGTTGCTGCCCGCCGCACCTACATGTTCGCAATTGCGAACTTACACCGCACGCCGCAAAATTGTATCACCAAGAAAAAAAAATCCGCTGCGTGCGAATTTGCGGATTTTCGGTAAATTCGCGAGCGTTCGCGGATTGCGAATTTACCGAAAATCCGCAAAATCTGCGAGCGGAACGGATTTCCCGCCCTGCTTAGTAATGTACTGGCTTCTTGTGACTCATATTTGTTTTTGTCATATATGTCTTTTAACAAATGTATGCTTTTATGATACTATAGTTTATATCGAAATAAAGCTTTTTTGAATTTGAATTTGATTTTGAGTACAAATCTCATACTCTCATAGTCCTTAACAATGTCTGGTTCAATACATCCTGCATACTTAGAGAGAAGCATGCTAATATTGGCAAAAGTAGCCCCCTTTGTGTGTAGTATTCTCACAGATGACAAACTAACAGCTCTATCACAATGGCAGAGGCATCAAGAAATATCTAGACCTCCTCCAGCTCAGCATTATCTGGCAGATTAGAGCAAACAGAGTGCCTATGTTGGGTTCAATGGCGAAATATTGATGTAAAAATATGGGAGACAAAAATATCACCAAAAAACATTGATGACACAGATATCGACCTTGCATACTTGGTATGTGAAATGAAACATATAGACAACAAAAATACAGAAGACCACAATATTGTCAAATAGTAGGTAAGTATGTTGAATTGATCCCGATTTGTATGTTATGTTATGGTAATGTAATTTATAACACGCAAGAATCACCCCAGGAGCAGTATTGCGGCGCTACACAGATCATAGACAGGTGGTCAGACTAATTATGCCATAAACAATGATATTTCCAAAAGTTTTCCATATTTGAAATGATCTGTACATTGACGTATATGGAGTGGGAGCCCATTCCAAAACAGGAGGGCTAGGTATGACAAAGATCTGCCTCCTGATCGAGATTTCCTGATCCGTGGGACTGTGAGCAAGGGTTTATCACTAGATCTGAGAGATCTGCCTGGACGGTAGTGGACATGCTTTGAGTATAGATAGCTTGGGCCTTTTCTGTGCAAGGACTTGTGTGTCATACAGCATACTTTGAAAACAATTCTTTTAAGGATCAGCAACCAATGGAGTGAATGCGGAGGAGGAGCAGAGGCTGTCTGAGCCAGAAAATTATTTATGAGGTGTGCTGCTGCGTCTTGAATGACTTGCAGCTTGTTTAAGACTATCTCATTTATGGAAGCTGAGAAAATCATTGCAGTAATCCAGGAGGCTAATAATCAAAGCTTGGACCGGTGTCTTCCTAACTAAATATGGGAGGAGGGGAAAAACTCTCCGTAGCAGGCACAGCATATGGAAACAGTGGACAGTGGGGGTGTCAACCTGCTGTTTCATAGTGAGTGTTTGGTCATGACGAACACCAATGTTTTTTACAACCAGTTTGGGAGTTAAAGCTAGGGCCAATTCAGAGGCCCACCAGTCGGGTGTACAAAGCTGTTCAGCCTTTCCAAACAGCATGATTTCAGTTTTGTTGGCATTCACCTGGAGGCAATTAGCTGTCCTCCAGGTCACAATGGATCCTGCTGAGAAGCAAGCTTTGTATTGTTCAAATCTTGATCGAGAGTGAAGATTAGCTGTGTATCATCAGCATATGACAGTGGTTCAAAACCAAACTTTTTAACAAGCTTAGCAAGGGGGCCATGTAGATGTTAAAAAGTATGGAGTTAAGACAGGGGTCCTTTGGTACCCCCTTATCAAGGTTTAAATTATGTGATTTATAAGAACCCGGTTTAATAATCTGGATTCAGTTGGTTAGAAAATCCTTGAACCATGGTAGTTCCGTGCCATGGATTCCCGACTCCTGCAGTCTCTGTAGCACTCTCACATTATTTTTTATTGTTCTTGGCAAATAAAAGGAATTATGTCTTGATTGATTGAGAAATTGGCTTGTTGGATGACTGGGCTGTGAGCCCTAGTTAAGCAACAACCACAATTCTTGTCCTGGGGAGGCACAAGTCAACCCTAAATTAACCTGCACTCAAACCTCTGGTAGCTTGGCATAGACTTAAGTTAGAGGCAATGTGTAAAGTATTTGTTCAACACTTAAAAAAGTAAGAGTGTGAAAATACGACACAAAAAGGATCCCACACCGAGACTAAAACGACAAAAATTCAATCACTAGAACCAGTTTTGTGATTTGTTAAAGAATTTTGTGAAAATGGTGCAAAGAAGCACAAAGCACCAACTTAGGAAATCTGGTCATGGTGGACTGGGGCAAAGTCACACTGTCAGGCTGACTGCAACGGAGCGCAGGTAAACTAAGTCACCGGGTTAAGCCTGCTGAAGTTCACCTTCTCAAATTTGTGCCAAGAGTACTGTTCATCTTAGAGGGGACCACGAGGAGCAGAGAGAGTGCTCTGTTCACTCAGGCAGGATGACAGGAAGTCAGCAGGGTAACAATTCCTTCTGAGCAGCAGTCCAGTGGACTGACAGTCCTGTCAGCAGCACAGCAGTCATTTTTCCTGGCAGAGTATCCACAGGCCCAGAAGTGTACTGAAGAGTTGGTGTCTGAGGTCCAGTATTTATATCTAGCAGTGCCTTTGAAGTGGGGAGAAACTTCTAGAGGTATCCAGGCTCCGGACTAGCTATGGGGGTAATGCAGTCCCTTGTGTGGAGACAGGACACAGCTTATTCAAGTGTAAGTGGGGCTGGATCCACCTTCTCCCTCCCATCCTGCCAGTAAGAGCCCATTCAGTCACACCTAAGTTCCCGCTTGTGTGTGGCTGTCTAGGAGGAATACAAAAAGCCCAACTGTCAACTATACCCAGTCATGTGGCAGCAATTGGCTAAGGCAAGGAAATCTCAACTTGATTTTTGAAAGTCCAGTAAATGTTAATGCTGCTAAGCAAGGCAGTAATAGATATGGCAGAAAACTCAATATGGTGATGGAAATGTTCATATTCTACTCAAGAGAACAAAGAGAAGATGAGTGTATTGAGGAGTATGTGTAGGCTTTAGGAGCCCTAGCATCATCTTGTGAATTTGAAACAATAACCTATGACCAGGTTTTGAGAGATCAGGTCATGATGAAAACTAAGAGTAAAAAATCAGGAGAGACTTTGGGTAGGAACTGAAATTGTGCTTAATGCTAGTATGAGTATTGCAAAAAGCATTGAGCAATTGTAGAAGTTTGTGCAAGAGATCTGAGGATCAGCAGGAATGGTGGTGGGGATTGGAAAGATACAGAGTCTGATGCAGGAGTTAATGTTATTAAGAATGTCTAACAGGAAAGAATTATCAACTAGTTGTTATAGGTGTGATAGTAGTTTTCATCTTGGTAATTTTAAGGGGTGTGCTGCAATTGAAAAGTCCTGTAATCGCTGTAGGAAGAAATTACATTTTAGAAGAGTCTGCAAAAGCAAATCTGAAATTAGTGTTGATTGCGTATTGGAAGAGGATGATGATGATGGTGGCCTAAATCCTATTGCTAGTCTCTGTGTTAGAGGAGTGTAAATAGCTTTTTCAAAATGTATGATCAACATTAATGGGAAAAATTTGGAAGTCACAGTGGATATGTACACTTGGTACAGCATAATCAGTAAGTCCTTATGTGAGATGAATTGAAAGGATGAAAGGTTGTTACCTCCTGGTGTATGTCAAGGGGATTACTTGGGCCAAGCAACAACCACAATTGAATTATTGGGTTACTTTTGGACCAACCTTTGGTTTGTTGATAGAGTAACTCATGGTAAAATCTATGTTGCTGCCAAAGGTGATTTCATATTGGGGTGGCCTCATCAAAAGGAGTTAAACATAAAGTTAGATCGCAATGCGGTACTCCCAGTTTATGCTGTAGGGGGTGTGAATGATGAGCAGTTGGTGAGCAACATGTAAAGAGAATTTCCTGAGGTGTTTTGTGACAAGCTAGGAACATTTGTAGGATTTAAGCATTCATTTTTCTGCGGGACAATGCAGTTTCAGTCAGACATAAAGTTGGTAATGTGCGTCTTACTCACAGGGAAAAATTGACAAACAAGTTATTCAGTCAAATTGAGTCATCACCATGGATTTCACTGGTTGTCATTGCTTTAAAACATTCAGGTGAGCTCAGGTAGTGCGTAGGTCTTAGAAGCCTCAACAATAAGATGTGGATACATATACTCCACAGATATATCTCTGCTGTCCACGCTTCTCACTATTCCACCCTTAGAGAGATGGGAAGGAAACCTTGACTCTCAAATCACAGCACTTATGTCCTGGTTTCGGACCGCTCTGGATATGCTTGCCCCTGAACGAACAGAGAGGACCAGAGCAAAAGGAAAGGGAGCCCCTTGGTTCGATGTCTCGTTAAGAGAGAAAAAACAAGCTCTGCATCAAGCTGAGAGAAGGTGGAGACTTAATTATAGCCAGGCAGAGTCTGAAACCTATAAGGAACTTCTGTTGAAATATAAGGCAGATATACTGTTGAGGAAGGCAGCCTTTTATGAGGACAGAATTGGCCGTGCGGGGAATAAGCAAAGGGAGATTTTCTCCATCCTGAGGGAATTAACGCAGCTGGAGGGTAAAGTCCCAATAAATGACCGTCCGGACTGTGACACCTTCCAGAAGTTCTTTCTCCAGAAAGTGCAGGATATCATTGGGGATATTGCAAGAACTCCGAAAGACCCTATTCCCCTAGATACACCTAATCCCCAGGAGTTGGCGTGGAATCTGAACAGCATCCCACATTTGGATGAAGGGAGTTTGGCAACAATTGCGTACCAAATGAAATCAGGATCCAGCATGGACCCCTGTCCCCTGAGAATATTCCAAATGGCTTTGCCTGGTCTAGAAAGGCAGCTGCTGAGCCTATTGAATGAGTCATTGACTCAGGCTACCTGCCAGCGAATCTGAAGGAAGCCAGGGTCATCCCCCTCCTGAAAAAAGCAGGAGTGGATGTCAAGGCCTTAAAAAATTAATGGCCTATTTCCCAACTTTCGTTGATAGGAAAGATCCTGGAAAAGCAGGTCTTGAACACTCTGGCCAGCTATTTGGAGGAACATGGTCTACTCCACCCTAGACAGGCAGGCTTCAGGTCACAGCATAGCACGGAGCTGGTGATGGCTACGGTTGATGACGATCTGAGAATCAGGGCTGATAATAAACAGCCGTGCACCCTGATTCTTTTAGATCTGTCAGCAGCGTTCGATACGGTCAGCCATACCATTCTGTTGAATCGTATGTATCTCGAAACTAGGAATTACAGGGCAAGCACTCAAATGGCTTAAATCTTTCTTCACTGGCCGTACTCAAACAGTGCAAATGGGAGACCATCTATCCTGTGCTAGTGCGGTGACCTGTGGCGTTCCCCCCTGTCCCCACTGTTATTTAACATCTATCTCCAACCTTTAGTGGAGGAACTTATGCAGAGGAACTGCCAAATAAATTTTTAACTACGCGGACGACACTGAACTGCTAGTCCAGCTCGAGAACACCAGCCAGGCACAAGACTCTGTAAAGAATCTGCTTAGATTCACCATTACCTGGATGACAAACAATCTTCTGAAAGTTAACGCAGAGAAAACAGAGGTGCTGGTCATCACTAAACAAGAAAGTCCCTGGTGCGAGCTTTTCTGGCCACCAGAATTAGGGGAGGTGCCAAACCCAGGAAGAGTGGTCAAAAGCTTAGGATTAAAAATTGACGCAGACCTATCTATGGCCCCTCAAGTTTCGGCAGTGGTAGGTTCCTGCACAGGCCTGCTCAGGCAACTCCGGAAATTGGTGCCCATCCTCTCTGTCCTGACATTGCAATCTATAGTGTCCGCCACGGTTATCTCTCGGCTGGACTACGGCAATGCCTTGTATTTAGGTCTCCCGCAGAAACTCTTGAAGAAACTACAGGTGGTGCAGAATGATGCGGCCAGGCTGATTTTTTCCCTACCGAGGAGAACTCGCGCGACCCCCCTTCTCCTGAAGCTGCACTGGCTGCCTATCGAATATAGAGTGCAGTTCAAATGTCTTTGTATAGCTCATAAAGCCATCTTTGGAGAGGCCCCCAGGTACATTAAAGATTGTTTGAGGAAGTACATCCCGGGTAGAGCTCTGCGCTCTGGCAAAGCCTGTAAATTAACTCAACCCAGATTTAATCTTAAATCTAAGGGTGGCAGAGCTTTGTCGGTACTCCTTCCGCAAATCTGGAACGAGCTACCTGCAACTTTGCAAGGGGACTCAGCGCTATTCTCTTTCAGAAAGAAGTTAAAGACCTACCTGTTTAAAAAGATAACATCAACACCCTAATTGTCTGTTTGATGGCGGAGGGCATTCAGGTTGGCAGTGTGGTGTGTACTTTTTTCTGTGAAAGCGCTTAGAGACCAGTGGTGATATGCGCTATACAAAAACATAGTAACATAACATAACATAACATACCCCCATTACCAAATTTGTTCGAGCTAGTCTCTATGTTTGCTGAAGCCATAGTTTTCTTTACGTTAGACCTTGCAAGTGCATATCACCTAGTTGAGTTGAACGAGGAATATCATCATCTAACAGCATTTGTAACACCAGAAGGCATGTTCCAGTTTTGCAAAATGCTGTTCGGTTTATCCAGTGCTGCCTCTGTTTTCCAACGTTTAATGAAAGAGACGCTGAAAGGCATTGATGGTGCTATCGCATTTCAGGATGACATATTAGTCTATGTCAGGAATGAAGAAGAACATTTATTCAGTCTGAGGAATGTACTTTGTCTTCTGGGACAGAAGAGTCTAACTCTTACAGACTCGCAATGAAGATTAAAATGTAAAGAGGTTTAGTACTTGGGGCACTGTATTACCAAGGATGAGATTAAACCAAAGGAAGATCATGTACAAGCAGGTGTAGATGTCCCAGTTCCAAAAACAAGAAAACAGTTACTATCGTTTCTGGGTTTTACAGAATTCTTTTCAAGGTTTAGTGACAATTCGGCTTCCAAAGTTGAAGTTTTACGAGTCTTTGATAGATCCTGTTCTTAGAAAAGATTTTCCTTGAGGTGTAGAGTTCCTGATGCTTTTCAACTTTTATATGCGTCCATTAGCAGACATACCACAGTGATTTGGTTTACCCTTGTTGTCATATGCAGATGACACCCACCTGGTGTTCTCTCTAACTCAGGGAGAGGACTCACATTCTCCCACATTAGCACCATGTCAAAAGAGAGTAGCTACTTGGATGGCAGACACCTGCCTCAGACTAAATAGGGATAAAACAGAGCTCATGGTGATGGGTAATAACCTCATTACCCGCCTGATTGCTTAGGTGCCCTCTGCCTCCAAGGCCGTTATTAAAAGCCTGGGGGTATTGTTGGACAAATCAATAAGCATGCGGGCTCAGGCCACAAAACTTTCTGCATGTCGTTGTGTCATTCTTAGAATGCTCCATAAAATATTGCAACGACTCCCCCACACTCCAGAAGGCTTGCAGTCCAGGCACTTATCCTTTTGCGATTGGACTACATGAAGTCTCTCTATATCTGGGAGCCCAAAATTGGTCATCAGAAACCTCAAGTGATGCAAAACACATCAACACAAGTTATTCTGCCCATTCCCAAACACAATTCTGCCCAGCAGGCCCAGGCCACTTTGCACTGGATACCCATTGACCAAAGGGTAACATTCAAAGCCCTTTGTATATGACACAGGGCACTTTGGTGAACTCTGTGTCACATTGCCTACAGGTCGCGATGCTCTTTACAAATGCGAATAGAATAGAATAGAATAGAATAGATGTGGGAAGCAGTGAAAGTCATGGGAGGGAAGATTTGGAATTTGAGTAAAAATTCAGTTTGCAGAAGAGTCCGGTTGATCCCCCAAGATGAGCCTGAAGAGCGAAATGTTTTTCTTCATGTGCCTGTGTGTGAGTTAGGGCATGATTCAGATATTATTGATGACCATGAGTATGCTCTGAGAAGTGGAAAGAGTTTTAGATGTGTCAAAGATGGGTTGAGCAGGAGTTCACAAATCAGACGGTAACCTGTAAAATATTTGCAATTTGGAATATGTAAACTTATATAGTTTTTGCTATCGTATACATTTATGAATTGTATTTTATCTCTATTTTGTCTTATTGCTATGCTGTAAATTGGATTACTTAGTGTAAGATTTTATCATGTTTTTATTTATTGTGTTATTTTCTTTTGTTTATGATTTGTTGTTCTCTAACAGGAAGATGTGTGTTGTGTTCTTCGAGCGAAGACGTGTTGTGTCGGTGGTAGTCGTTGCGTCGGCTGCTGTTAGTGTATCAAATAAACACTTAGGGGCATATTTATGCCGAACTAGCGCTGCGTAATTATTTTGGATGTGGCTCAATCAGTGCTTCACACTGCTCCATGTTTACAAACTGCTGCATTGGGCCCAATATGTCAGTTTGTGGAGCCCTGAGTCACATTATACTTGCGCCAGGCATAATGTATACAGGGTGGGCATTCCCACAGTAAAAGCCATGTAGAACTTACGCAGTGAAATGTACAACTTTTCATTTCGTCACTCTATGACTTAACTACGTCAAAATAACCTACACCTTCTCAAACTAGGCGAAAGGATTGACGCAGGGCTTTTAACATGGGACTCGCCTTTGTGTTCTGACGCATTTCTGGAGTTGCGTCAGTCTTACGACCAAATCCAGCAATGCATCACTTTAGAGCCAAAAGATGCATCAAAATGTGTTGTAATGCAACTTCTTTTCCTTCCTGCTTTATTGGAAACATAATTAACCCTTGTATTTCTTTCTTCCTTTTACCTTCTGTTGGTATTTCCCTCTTCCCATCCCTTGGTTCACGACTCCACCCGCATTCCATTGTCTTGGATGAGGATTATTACAGAATTTCTGACGTATCCGGGAATCCTTGCACCATGGAGCACTGTATTATAAATACATCTCATCCATGGTGTCGTTAGGGCATCTGCAGCAGGCGCAAGAAATCTAACGCATCGATGCTTCAGTTCTTGTGAATGTGCCCCTGAGTTTTGAAATAAATCCAGACTCCATCGCAGACAGGTTATAGCTCACGATTCCGGATTGGAAGTTCGTGCACCCGCAATTTTTTCCGCATAACATTTTTGCCCGGTGAAACCTGCATGAATATTGTGGAGAATTTGTGTGCGGTAAGATTGAATCAACATTGGCTCCATGGAAAAACCTAAGGTGCAGTAATAGGTTTTGCCCCAGGGCAACCTTACAGCGTGGTAATTCCAAGTCTCTTGAAACGAGGCCTTTAAAGTTCTGCATGGGAGCTGCCTCTGTGGACTAAGCACTTTGACGCCTCGTCAGGGGTAGTAAGCGCTATATAAATACAATTACAGTACAATTTATTTATTTTTATTTTATTGAACTTGTATTGCGCACAGCTACCCGCAGTGGGTTTCCCGGCGTCAGGGACAGACTAGAGGGGAAAACAAGCAACTGCAAAGAGGGAAGACAAAAAACAGGACCGAAAAATTTAGAATAGAAAAGTTTTCAGTTTTTTGCGGAAAGCAAGAAGACTCGTTTCTGCTTTTAGCGCCAACGGGAGAGCATTCCACATCTTGGGTCCTAGATATGCGAATGAACGGCCTCCCATTTTTGCCAGTCGGATTCTGGGAATCACAAGATTACCACTGTTAGATGACCTCAGAAGGCGGCCAGGCTGATATGGCTGGGCAAGATTATGCAGGTAGATAGGAGCAGAACCTTGACGAATCTTAAATAGGAGGCACAAAGTTTTGAAGGCCACACGATCCAAAATTTTTAACCAGTGGAGGTCGCGCAGAGCTTGCGTTGCAGACGTTCTCCGTGGAACATTGCGCAGCTGGCGAGCAGCTGAGTTCTGTACAACCTGGAGTTTATTGATTGTGGCTTTATCTGCTCCTAGATAAAGCACATTGCCATAGTCGATGCGAGACATCACAAGGGCCTGTACGACAGTTCTACGAGTGGACTCAGGCAACATCCATATGATCTTCTGCAACCAGCGTAGAGTATTAAAACAGATTGCAGCGACCTTAGTTGCCTGCTGCCTCATCGAGAGTTTGTCGTCGATCAGGACACCGAGGTTACGGGCAACAGGCACGGGGGTAGGCAGTGGACCCATATCACTGGGCCAGTGTCTTGAGCCCCATAGATCTTTTTGTTTGCCTAGTATGATCACCTCGGTCTTATCTCCGTTGAGCTTTAACAGATGCGTTTGCATCCAAGCTGCAACACGAGAAAGGCCAATTTTAAGGGCAGAAGTGTCCTGAACCCTGCTGCTAGACAGAGAAAACACAATCTGCGTATCGTCTGCATATGAGTATATAGACAAGCCGGCGTCCTCTACGATAGAAGCAAGTGGTCTGATGTAAATATTGAACAACAAAGGGCTCAATATAGACCCTTGAGGGACGCCGTAAGCAGAGGAGTGAATCGCAGATTCAGCTTTGTTTGAGAAAACCTGAAAGGTGCGCTCATTGAGAAATGAGGCCACCCAGGCAAGCGCTGGTCCAACAACACCAAGGGAACAGAGAGACTCTAATAGGATGGAATGGGACACGGTATCGAAAGCAGCGCTTAAGTCAAGAAGAATAAGCGCAAAGGTCTCACCGCCATCGATACCGTGTCGGAGTCGCTCAGTTACCCCAAGGAGTGCGGATTCGGTGGAATAGTTAGCGCGAAAGCCTGATTGGGATGGATGAAGATATCCCACGTTTTCAACAAACTCATTAAGCTGGGTGTTAACATGACGCTCTAATATTTTGGAACAGGCTGGCAGCAGGGATATAGGCCTGAAGTTGGCAAGATTTGTGATGTCAGCACCAGATTTTTTAAGCAGGGGAACGACCATGGCATGTTTTCAATCCTGTTCCAGCCGAGATTCAGTGAGAGAGATGTTTAGTAGCCTCATTAGGAATCTCCGTGGTTCAAGGTCAAGTTGTTTGAGTATCTTCATAGGGACTGGGTCCCGCAGGGAACCTGACCTGATGCTTTTTAAGCAGGACAGGAAGGAAGAGTCATCAAATGGTATCCAGTTGTGAATGAACTCAGTAGGGGAGATGGAAGCATTGCAGAAAGGGCCAGGTTGAGAGAAATCAATTGGTGGTGGAAGAGAGGTCAGAGATTGATAAATGCCCTCAACCTTGGATATAAAAAAGTCTGCAATGGCATTACATTGTGTGCCATCTAAAGCCGGCAGCGCAGGGGTGGTATCAGCTCCTGTGAGTTTCTTAACTGTGGCAAAAAGAGTCCGAGGACAATTTTGCACTGAAGTGATTGTAGAGGCGATGTAAGAGGCCTTAGCACGTTTACAGTTTGCGTGGTAGAATTTTAGTTCTTCTTTGTAAATCACTTTAGAGGGAGCGGAGTAAGACGTCCTCCACTTCCTCTCCAGGGCTTTGCATTTGGCACGTTGGGAACGTCAATGTCCTTGAGTTGTATAGGAGAAAGTTGGAATCACTGCCGCTCGGCACAGAGATTGTAATTGTATTAAATCACAATATTTCGGGGGATGGGACTTTAGGTAAACAACGTCAGAGTGTTCCGGGTTCTCATATGGCATAAATGGGAGGCAGCAACTGTGAGGAGTGTAGAGTCCCCCGGTCTCTTCAGTCTTTAATATAGAAAGTCACATTTTTATTTAAAAAACGATTGTACCTTTTACATGAAATGGTTAAATCATAGATTTAGAGCCTGTATATTGCTTTTAATAGGCACAAAGAAAGAATGTCCTGCGGATTTAATAAAGTGAAAACAGAATTATCATCATTTTTCTTCTTCTTCTCTTCTCTGGTTGTGTTTTGGGTGATTAAGAAAAAACAATTTTCTGTAATTAAATCTTAACAAGAAATGTTATTAAAATCATGATGTCCCAGCTCCGGCAATAATTCTCTGCTACCCTGGAACGGTAAACACATCAGTACAGCAATCTGCAGGCTAATCAATGTGTCATTTTGATCAAATTTGACCTGCAAACTGTTTTTTTTTCTTTCGCAAGTCGGAAAATTCCTGCAGACAAATGATTTCGCTGTAAGCCTGGCATTCTGTTAAATAAGAGCAGAAATAGTGTTTTTTCAGTATATTTTAAATGCAATAACTTTGTGCATTAACAGGAAATGTGATATTCATCTGCAGCCATTTTGTTGGCGCGTGTAAAGCAACAGCAGCGTTCCTTGTCTACCACCCACTTCTTCTTTGGCATCTGGGTGGCAGCGTTGCCCGTTTGGTTGGCTTACCCAGGGCCGGCTTTAGCGCTGGTGGCGCCCAGTGTGAAGAAAATTTTATGGGCGCCCCCCATGACTTCCTCTGCAGATTCCCTCACTACCACGAGACTAAAGTGCCCCTCATCTCTCCATAGCCCCTCTCTCATATGCATTTCATTTGTTTTAAGGCGCTGGTAAAGGCTGACTTTACTAATCCACATAAAATACAGATCTGTTCTTTGCAGTAGGAATATAACCCTCTCGCTACTGTATGGCAGATGCGGCCCTTGCAGGTAAGAGTGATGGGGCCGGGTAGGGGGGTATTCGACAGACGACCCCGAGGGAAATTAAATAAAGAATTAATTTTCCCCTGTTGTGGTCTGTCGAAATCGCCCCCACCCGGCCCCCCGCTCTTACCTGCACAGGCCGATGCTGCTTTATGGAGAGTGAAAACTGTCACTACATAAAACTCCGCCCTCTCTCGCGCAGGAACATTAATCATAGGAGTTAACTTGCCATTTCTTTTTGCTGCCTGAAAGCTGGACGCACAGGTAACTCTGCAGCAGGTGTTATTAAATCGTAAGTTATTACTAAACACAGCACTCCCCTGAGGTCACAGCCCCCCTCCAGGTCTGCGCCCAGGCAAACCGCACAGGTCGCATTGCCCTAATGCCGGCCCTGGGCTTACCTGCGAGCATTGTGTCTTTTGAAATCTTTTTTGGGATACTTTTGCTTATTTGATGTCTGGAACTAACGCATTTGATCATATTGCCACACTGCAATTTAATCTGTCATGGTTGTCCTTCAACTTTAGGACTGAGTTCAAACCTTGCTGCCCAGTCTGCAAGCCCTTTGCTTCTGGGCTTATGAGTTCAAGATCTAAGGAGTCTCGCAAGAAGATAGTAGTTATTTAAAAATCTCCAGACTTTGGCGTGTTGCCTTTTCTTAACAGGCTTCCTCAGCGGCTACTGTTTGACTAGATTTTCACTGTTTCCTCATCCTCTGGTTTTCATGGGGCTTTGAAGAATTAGTGGCTGATTTAGAGATTGGCGATTCAGGGGCCTCATTTATGAGAAATGACGCATCGCTGCGTGAAAGCTGCGATACGTCACTTTTCACTGCGCCCTCCTTGCGACATTCCTGATGCGTCATATTTAATGTATGACGCATCATGTCGCAAGGAGTTACAGATACGTCAGTATTTCTGACATATCTGTATGGCGCAAAAGTGACGCATTGCTGGAGTGTGTCACAAAAGTGGCGCAACTCCAGCAATGTGTCCTTTCACATGGGGCAAGCCCCATGTGAAAGGGCCTGCGTCAGTCTTACGCCTGCTGTGAGGCAGGCGCAAGATTTTGATGCAACGGCGTCCTAAAAGTGACGCAGTGAAATCTCATAGATTTCACTGCGTCACTTCTACGACCCTTCCTTGCGTCAATACGCCCCCCTTGCATACATTATACCTGGCGCAGGTATAATGTGGCTAATTTTTTACGCCACTGGTGCGTCACAAAAAGTGACGCACCGGCGGCGTAAAAGTGACGCACAGCCTCATAAATAAGGCCCCAGGACTTTTGCCAAAAAAGCGCTAGATGTCATGTGCACCCTAATGAGAGCGTTTCATCACAAATTCACTTTAGATTGGGTGGACAGAACATCCACCCCTTTTGATGGCTGTCCTGTGTTTTCTGTTTCATTTCAGCCCTTCTAGTTTATAAGTATTCTTACATTTATCCCCAGTAGTAACTTTTTTCTTTTTGTATGCATTGAAACAATATACTCACCTTAAACCCTTTACACTGTCGTACAAGGACATGTGCACTTTTTAATCGATTTAAGATTCTCTACAGAAATCTTGCCCTCTTTCATAAATCCCTGTGCTTTCTACCTGCAAAGATGTTGCTCTAGTGGTCATGGCTGACAACATGGAGAGACCCTCAAAGGAAAACCTCATTCCTGTATTGCTTTAGAAAAAAAAACTGAAGACAAGGCAACTCCAGACTAGGAATTTGCTTCTGATAACAGGGATCAAAAGCAATGGATGGTGAGACAAATGCAATTAGGAGCTAGCCACTTTGGCAAGTACACATCTGAAGAATATCATAGAAAAATTCAGCTAACAAGCAATAAAAGCAATTAAGCTACACTAACAACTGAATAGATGTAGGCTCAGGTGTGAACATTAATTGCAGAAACTCATTAAAAATGATGTGCTGGATCCGCTGGGGCAAACCACATCATTAGGCATCTGAGCAGCGGCGGGTTAATGTGCTGTATCGCTTCCTCGCTCACCTCTGCACTTGTAGTTTATGATGCTACCAGCCCTCTTAATGTAGGTTCCAGTCGTGTTCTGCATGGGCGAGCATAGCTAATTGTATGTTTTATTGCCATCGACTAATTAAGCGGTGCCATTTGTTTATCGTTAGGTGGGCGCCATATGCAGTCCTAGTGGTTTGTGTATTAGGAGGCCATTTTCCAGTTCACACACTCTATTTATAGATGAAATGCAGAGCTCTTTTTTATGTGTACATTATTGCACTACAGACCTGCTGGCCACTTTCACTGCTGCTCGACATTATCAGCCAGCAGAAGGGAATATGTTCTACTCAGCAACATGGCTGATGCCCGGTGGGGCTGCTAGACAGCTAATGAGGAGATTGGCCCTGGTTTCCCCCTCGACGGTCACCTACCTAGCCGGACATTAGACACAGTTCTTCCTCGTCTCCCTGCTATGGCTCCTTCCTCCCCTCCTTTTCGACAAATTTTCTCAACCTCGTTGTTTGTTTACTGTACCTTACTACGCTATTGTAACTGATGTAACTTGTAACACAATGTTCCTCCGGTTTAGCGCTCTAATACATCCGGGTCTAGCCTGCGCTATATAAACCTTTTTAGATGTACATTGTAATGCAACGATCCTCTGGTTAAGCGCTCTGATACCTCCGGGTCTCGCCAGCGCTATTTAAACTTCTCAAATCAAATACATTCAAAACTGGTTTTCCTGAACACTGAGACCTGAGCAACATGGCCGATGCCCGGTGGAGCTGCTAGACAGCTATGATTGGCCCTGGTTTCCCCCTTGACTGTCACCTACCCAGCCGGACATTGGGCACAGTTCCTCCTCGTCTCCCCCCTATTAAACCTTCCTCCACTCCCTCCTATGAACTCTTGCAACATTGTTTATGTGTACTGTACCTTACTAACTGATGTAACTTTTAACGCAACAATCCTAAATGTAAAGCGCTCCGATACCCTCTTGGGTCAAGTTCACGCTATATAAAACTTTATAAATTAATACATAAATCGAACAATTGCATACATAGATGCTCCTGGCACATTTCTAATGCAAGTCTGAAACTGATTATTTCCTTTTAAAGCAGTGTTTGCAATGGCTCTAAGTATAAATAAAACGTTTATATGGGCAAAGCATTCTAATAACTTTCCTAGAACTGTGATGCACAAGAAGCTTTTAACCCTTTCGATGCTGATGACGAGCTCAGCTCGTCATCACCCACGGGTGTCGTGTGCTGATGACGAGCTGAGCTCGTCATGGTGCCACTAAAATGGCATTTGGGGGGAAAACGTCCAGCAGCCATGTGGTTAAAGGTATTGCCGGTAGAAAATGAGGCTCTATGCAACTAACCTATATTACTTGTTTGAAGCCGAAGTTCCACTGCGCATTGTTAGCTTTTATAATGGGCAGTTGCCCTTTTCAGGTGTGGCTACAGAGAGCTTCAGCTGTCTGAATGCTTCAGGTCTCAACTTCTGCAAGAAAAATACCCAAAGAAGTACAGAGAAAGAGTGGGCAGAAGCTGAGCCTCCCTCAGCCATTGGCCACCATGTAGTTTTTGTTGTTTACCATTGCTTAGATGCCTGTCTATCAAAGCATTTCATACGTACTTGGTTTGTCCCATTTTTAGGTCGCATCTAGACAGAGCTTGTGCTGTCAGGATGATCTGTTGTATGTACTTTGTGGGCTTCAACGCCTCCCATTGCTTGTGATTTGTTTAGTCGGTTGCCTTGTAAAAATCCTTGCTTGTTAGTGGGTAATTTGCCTTCCTGGTCCCTAATTTTTCCAAGTTGTTCACTCCCATGGTGTATCGCCCCAGGATTTGCCTGCTTCTGCTTTCTCTATATTACTTTCTGTTCATGGACTTTAAAAAAAAAAATCTGAGCAGCTCTTTATGCATATGATCGTGTTTTGAGTGGCTGGCTATGTACATAATTTGCGTGCCTTTATCTTGTTCCAACAAATATACACCATAGAACCATGGTTCGTATTACACCGTTACGCCCCTGGTCACAAGCAGACAACATCAATCAGAACCATAAATGAAACCCAAAAAGCCGAAACAGCACGCTGCTCGAAGTACGGATTTTTGTCGGTCAGTAGTTCTATCGGCTGCCTCTCACCCCTCCTGTTGCACTGCGCTTCCTCCCCCCTCAAACATCCCAAGAGTGCCACTAGGAGCCTGGTGACAGGTGAATGTCTCCTGTGCTGCGCCGGCAGTCCATTACTCGCAAGGTCCCTCTGCGGACTCCCTTGCTGGTCTTGTTTATCGTATATTTGTGGGATTTGAATAGGCCGGATACAGGTATAGGGAATGTATATATGTATATATGTCTGCTCGTGCAGGACGTGTCTATGACTTCCAATATCCTGGAAGCGCTTTCATACTTGGTGTGTTTTATAGTTCTTTTTACAGACTGGATTTGTTAATTTCTCGCCTGCCTCTGATCACCTTTCCGTCTGCTCGAAGTTGGCTGTCCGAAATCAAATGCCATGTCTCGTCGCCCCAGCGCCAGTGTATGATCACCTTCCCAGCTGCACACCATGGTTCCCCTTCTGTAACCTCTTGCTGTGAATGAATTACCCTCTCTTTCCGAAAGCTGCTCATATTCTGGAGTGGGGAGAGGGCAGGGTCAATGGCTCCAGGAGGATCTGCATGGGTTTATGGTGTGGGAGCAGTGTGGTCTGTTTTTAGGTCTCACAGACCTGCGTTGCACCACGCATGCACTGCTCACTCGGCGAGGCTTCATGTAATTGAGGAGATTTCAGAAGTGGAGTGTAAGCCCTGCCCCTTCTTTCCATTGCGTCATCGTTCATGCTAAACGCTAGCTTTCCATTGTATTGTAAATGAGACATCTTAGTCCCTCCTTGTTACCGCCCTGTCTCCTTTTGGCCCCGCCCACCCAGACTTGATCGTTTGTTGCGGCGTTACACCCACGGTCTCCATAAGTAGTTGAGCACTCTTTTTTTTTGTTAATTGCAGCGCGGTCCTCTTTCACTTGAGGGACCGCCTTTACAGCTTTCTATTGCACGAACTGAACTCGAAGGTTTTGGAGCGCTTTATATGAGCGCAAACTACATTGCACATCACATTCGCACCAGTTATGTTACGCAAAAGGTCAGATACATTTGTTTTTATTTGTTAGGCACAGGAGGACAGCCCGCTTCCTGTCGATTGCTCCCCATGCCATCCAACCAGATTGCACTATGCCCCTCATCATCGATTGATCAACCACGTTATTTAATTTATTTATTTATTTTTCACATTTCTAGAGCGCACTGTTACCCGTGTATCTGTGTCCCTCTCCCTCCCCTCTTATCTGATTTCCTCCTATTCCCTCCATGTCCTTCTTCCGAGGGAAATGCTGTGGATTGTATGTCAATACCCCCGCAGGACGCGCGAGCTGCCTCTTCTCACACCCCGGCACCTGAAAGGGTCTGAGGAATGCCAGATATTCAGAGCTAGTGGCACCACCCCCAGAGTCCCCCACTGATTCCAGGCTCTCTATCTCCCAGCGTGCAGGGGAGCAGGCTGCGGTGGTGACCTCAGGGTTGAGCAGCCCACTCTCCTTACTCAAATGTGTGAGCACTGGCTGCAATACTTCACCGCAGGGGTTTCGGAAATAAGGAAATATGCTCTGTTTACTCTGTGAAAAACAGCCGGCCACCCCTTGACCACAGGTCAAGCACGCTTGCCAGGTTGGTCCAGCGGCATGCATACCCCCGATTTTCGCATGCATATATCAATTTATATTTTTTCATGAATGTTTTTTCGAATTTTTGTAAGATGTGGCAGCTAGAACTTTTTTATTTCTCCAGTGGTTGGCTGGTGGCCTATCCATGACCGTTAATTCCAAAGTGTTTAAAATAAAGAGCTGTTGAAACCCCCAGGATCCAGTGTTGAGAGTAAACCCAAACCTCCATCCAGCAATTCACATAAAAAATCGTTACATACTTACAGCCAGATTCATCAACCAAAATTGTGATCGCAATAGCTGTGAATTAGCTATTGCGATTGCAATCAAAAGAAAAGCAATTCATGATTTGAAAAAGTCCAAAATTGCGAATTCGCAAAAAAATTCCGCTAAATAATCGCTAACGCAATTCATGAAAACTCGCAAATTGTGAAAAATCAGAAAATCGCTATATGCGACGCACAATTTAAGGAGAACGCAAACCAGGTTGTAACCATGAAGAAAAAAATAAATAAATAAATAAGGTGCAGGCCTGACCAAACACACTTAAGGAGACATAGTAGGAGCATGAGGACTCTCACAATGCCAGGACTCTACATGGTGGTCAGGCGGCGAAGGCTTCAGGCTGCAGCAAGGAACAGATGCAGGATCCAGGAGCGAATATTCCGCCAGCGGATCACCCTTCTGGGCCAAACTGCGGAGCAAATCTACTCCAAGTACCGCCTGAATGGGACAATGATCACTAAGCTGATCCGGGACCTAGACCCCCTGATGCAGCACCCAACAAGGAGGACCAATGCCGTGCCCACCCATGTCCAGGTCTTGTGCAGCCTGCACCTCCTGGCCTCCGGAAGCTTCCAGGGGGTAGTTGCCGTTCCAGGGGGGATCTCCCAGAGCACCATGTCCCGCTGCCTAAGGAGTTTCCTGGAGGCAATGCTGACCCGGCTACACCATTACATCACACTCCCGATCACCCAACAGGACTTGAATCAAACCAAGCTTGATTTTTAAAACATTGCGCAATTCCCACATGGAATAGGATGCATTGACTGTACCCACATCCACATCTGCCCACCTGCACAAACAGAATACATGTACCGTAACCGCAAGTCCTACCACTCCCTGAATATCCAAATGGTGTGCAACGCTAAGACAATTATCACGGATATAGTGGCACAATACCCGGGGAGCACACATGACTCCTTCATATTCCGGCACAGCGGCATGTACACACGACTGGCCAGGGGAGACTTTGGCGAAGGACACCTACTAGGTAAGTACACGGTGCACAATCAAAATATCGAATCCCTAATATCGACCTACAACAATATTGAGTTGTAAATATCGAAGGTGAGGAATATTGAGGTCAAGAATATCGTTGGACAGAATATCGACCCTAAGGTAAGTAATATCGAATTTTTTATATCGATGTAAGTAATATCGAAGTTAGTAATATCGATATCAATTATATCGATGTCACTAATTTCGATGTTACTAATATCAATATTTGTTTGTTGTTATGTATTTTATATGTATGTGTTATATGTTTTTGTTAAGTAGTTTATTTGTTTTCAATTATATGTGTACTATATATTATATATTAAAAATGTTATTTTTAATTTTATTTGATGTTTTAGTACTGGAGCGGGTTGTGGGTTTATAGGGGAATAGGGTGGGAAGTAATTTAATTATATTAAATTATTTATATATTTTTAGTAATTGTATATTAATTTTAATAAATTTTTGTGTTTAAGTTCTGTAGCGGGTTGTGGGTTTATAGGGGAATAGGGTGGGAAGTAATTTAATTGTAATTAAGAATTTTTTTTTTTTTTATTTGTATTGATAAATATATTATTTCTAATGAATTATTAATTGGTAAATATTATTTTAATTGCTAATTAATTTTATTAATTGTTAATTAAGGTTCGTAATTAATAATTACATTTTTTAATTGGTAATTAATTCTTTTAATTGGTTATTAAGGTTTGTAATTGGTAATTACATTTTTTAATTGGCAGTTACGTTTTTTTAATTGGTAATTAAGGTTTGTAATTGGTAATTACATTTTTTAATTGGTAAATAATTTTTTTAATTGGTTATTAAGGGTTGTAATTGTTAATTACATTTTTTAATTGGCAATTAATTGTTTTAATTGGTAAATAATGTTTGTAATTGGTAATTACATTTTTTAATTGGTAATTAATTTTTTTAATTGGTTATTAAGGTTTGTAATTGGTAATTACATTTTTTAATTGGCAGTTAAGTTTTTTTAATTGGTAATTAAGGTTTGTAATTGGTAATTACATTTTTTAATTGGTAAATAATTATTTTAATTGGTTATTAAGGTTTGTAATTGGTAATTACATTTTTGAATTGCAAATCATTTTTTTAATTTGTAATTGTTTGTCATTGATAATTACAATTTTTAATTGGTAATTAATGTTTTTTATTGGTAATGAATTTTGTGTAATTGGTAAATAATAATATTTATTGTTAATTTTTTTTTTTTATTTTGAAATTTATATTATTCATTTGTAAATAATTTTTAATTAAAATTAATTTTTAATCCAAAATAAATGTACTGTTTACCATTTTTTAATTGTTAATCAATTTTTCATGATAAATATGTTTTTTGTTCAGAGAAATATTTTAGTGTTGAATATTATTTGGTTATTTATATTTATTAATTAATATGTCTTGTATTTATTGTTAATTTATAGTTAAATAATTATTTAATTGTAATTATGTTTTTAGTAATTATCAATGCGGATTAGCAAATGATGTAGTTATTTAAAAAAATATTTTTATTATTTTATTTAGAACAATTATTTATAAGTTTTTTATATTTAATTTCTACACTATCCAATGCTTTTCCTACTGTTGCACTCTCTGGAGTGGGAATAGTAATTTTTACTCCTACGCTATCCAACGCTTTCCCTACTGTTGCACTCTCTGGAGTGGGAATAGTAATTTTCACTCCTACGCTATCCAACGCTTTCCCTACTGTTGCACTCTCTGGAGTGGGAATAGTAATTTTTACCTCTACGCTATCCAACGCTTTCCCTACTGTTGCACTCCCTGGAGTGGGAATAGTCATTTTTACTCCTACGCTATTCAACGTTTTATATAATTAATTTAAAAAATATTAAAAGTATATTTATTTTTTTATACTCTTTACATTTTATTTATGTTATTGTTTTATGTTTGTAAATGTATTTGTAATTTAGAATTTTTTTATTAATTTATAAATTAGTAAAATAATTATTACAACTTATTGTTCAGTACATATATATTATATATTTACTGTATATATTTAATTAATGTATTATTATATATGTATTATTTATTAATTTTAAACATTATTAGATCATGTTAACTATGTAGATTTTATTTATTAGTGTTATTTACTTTATTTTACATTTATATTTTAAAAGAAAAAAACACGATATTTTTAACATCGATATTTTTAACATCTATATATTTTTTTCGATAGGATGTCGATATTCTTGCCTTTGATATTTTTGACTCGATATTCCTGTAGGTCGATATTTTGTAGGTCGATATTTTGTCAGTGATCCTAAGTACACATACCACCAAATAGTACATTGTGACCATGTAGCTGCGCATAACAGGCACCCACCCTCTGCTCCTTTCATTCAGGTGACAGCGCCTACGGTCTCCGTGAGTACCTCCTCACCCCATACCTCAACCCTGCCACACCACAGCAACAGCGTTACAATGCTGCACACATACGCTCAAGAAATTGCATTGAGAGAACATTTGGGCTTTCGAAGAGCCGCTTCCGCATACTGCACAAGACTGGTGGGGCCCTCAAATACGAGCCTGAGGTCTGCTGCCACATTGTGGCCGTGTGTGCAATACTCCACAACATTGCTACCAAGCGCAGGATACCTGTAGAGATCTCTGGCAGTGAGTCGGAAGGGGACAACCGCCAACCTGCACATGTGAGTCATGCACGCGGGGAGAATCCTGCTGAAGGACACAGGCGCCGCAACCAAATCACAATTAACTGTTTCTAGTGCACCCACTCCCCTCACCCAGCACTTCACTCATGCATGACAATTGAAATAATGACATGAGTCAGATTAACTGGTACTGAATATATATTATTGTTTTTTTCACAATAATGTGGCATTTTTTCTTACAGTTACATGAGAGCTGTATTGAGTCATACATCCCCATGTATGTGAGGAGGGCATGCTTGTCTCATCAGCATGGCCCTGCATGGTACGAAATAAATTGTCAGTGGCGCCTCCGGGCGGACGCCCCCAGTCGCCTTTCCACCTCTTCCTCAGCATTTGCCCGTGACGCAGCAGTGGGCCTGGTGCTGCGGCGGGGTACTGTCACCAGTGGCAACGATTGGCTGCTGTGGCTTGAATTGTCCTTACTGGCGTCATCCCCCCCCTGCCTGGCCATGGCCAGTCGCCTGCAGACCCTGCACTGCAGTGGTGACTTGCTCCAGTGCCCTAGCGACATCCTGGCAGCATTGCACCATTTGTATTTGCATGGCCAACGAGCGTCCTGAGAGTTGGGAGGTGGCATTCCCTATGATGTAGTTCGAGCGTGTGTATCCAGACAGGCGGTTCAGCAGCTGGCGGTGGCGGCACCGGTTGACGTCCTGCTGGGTCAACATGGCCTGGGTGTTTTCCTCCACTGCAGCGGTCATCCTCTCCATTCTGTCAGAGAGCTGTCCCACATTCCTTGCAGTCATGTGCAGCTGCAGGTGAATGGCTGCAAGATGACGTGCCTGCTTCTGGTGTATGTAGAGCATACAGCACTCAATTGACAGGCCAGGTACCCGCACATTCACCCCCCTGCCGGCGCGTGGTGTTGTGTCGCGCGGCTCCCTCACCAGTCCGTTGGACTGTGTTCTCACAGTGGCTGTGCGCCTTGTTTGTTTCCGTGCTGCAGCTGTTGTTGCCAATGCCACTGGCATGGGTGTCACATGGTACGGTTGTGGCGCGCCTATTGTTGCTGAGGTGGCCCTGTCCACAGGGGCAGGTGGTGGTACTACTGCTGGTGCTGGTGCTTGCCCTGATGGTCTTGGTTGAGGGGAAGGATGGATGTCTCCCTCGGTGTACTTAGGATTGTCATCTATTTGCAGGGCCTCACTATCAGTGCTGGGTTCTTCAGCGCCACCTCTGATGTAAAGTGGAAGTTGATTAATGACATATATCTTGTACATGGAAGGTTGCTACATGCATACAGGCTAGCATTCCCTGACTGGCTGTAGGATTTACTCTCGCTGGACAGGTCTGGCTGTATGGTGCTAGATGCAAATTGTGGTCAGACTACATGTCCCACAATGCAATAGGGATTTTCTGGTGTGCATGGGCTGCATGACTGGGGTTTCTAATGGGTAGCTCTTGGGTCATGGCCATTGTTAGGGGACAGAGTCGCAGTCGCATGGCACTTACCTTGGGATTCTTGGGTGGGTCGGGAGGAGTCCAGCCGGGTTACCCCCACATATGCCTCGGGATTCAGGGTGTCCTCCACAATGTCCTCCAGTGGGGTGTTGGGTGGTACAGTGGGCTCTCCTCCTCCTGTTGCGACACGCCCCCCCAGCCTCTCTGCAATCCTCTCCTTGGCAGGTCCTCTGAGGTCATACCACCTCTTCTTCAATTCATCTATGGAGCGCTGGGTCACTCCCACCAAATTTACTTTGGCGCGGATGCGCATCCAAATGCGTCTTTTGTCCGCCTCAAGCACCCTCCTTGAGTCCTTCCCAAAGAGCCGGTCATGGTCTTTGCTCACTCCCTCAATTAGGAATTCCACTTCTTGCTCTGAGAATTTGATTTTTCGTTTCCTTCCTGAGGAACTGCTCCCTGCTGCTTCCTGGGACATTTTCTGCTGTGGGGTGTCTCCTGAATTTGAGCTGGAGGTGGTCTGGAGTGGAGCTCTGGACAGTGCTGCCTCCACTTCAGGCTCAGTATGCAGAATGAGGGAGGGAACTGCCTGCTTCCTGGTTGTGATGTCATCACTGTGCTCGAAATGCGACTTCCTGTTTTTGCGATCTCGCAATTAGCGAGATCACAATTTGCGATTTCGGTAATTGCGAGATCGCAATTTCAACATGGAAAACGGCCGATTCTGCGAATTTTATGCGATTTTGGTAAAATCGCAATCGGCAATTGCTGCCGATTGCGATTCGCTTTTTTTAATCACATTTGTTCATGAACCCCATTCTGCGAATTCTAAATTGCGATTCGGTATTTCTCGCAATTTAGAATTCGCAGAATTTGGGTTTGCTGAATCTGGGGGTTAGCGTCTGTCTGGCATCCGAGGTGTGTGATTGTTGGTGATGTGGGTTGCGTTTGTATTTATCGGAGAGGAGGATAATATTTACTGAAGTAAAACTCTTGCATGGTGCAGATTGGTTGCTGTAATGTTTTTTGGGTTTTTGGATATAGTGCTGAATAAAATAAACAGAAGGTGCATGCTCCAAGAAAGGTAATCACTGAAGATGAGCTAACATGCCAAAGAAAAACAAAAAAATGGTTGTTGGTACACTACCACCGACTTCGGTCCCAGGATCTCACTCTCCCCGGCAGCTCTGTTGTGCTGTGTGTTGCCTGCCAGCCCTTATGTGCAGGGTTCGATTCCACCCTGATATTGGTCTCAGTTTTGTGCTGCATTGTGCCTGATTGCGCTCAACCTTTACTGTTTTACAGCTTTACTCTGCCTGACTGTGTTCATTTTTACCGCTTTACTCTGCCTGATTGTATTTCATTTTTTACCGCTTACTCTGCCTGATTGTGTTAATTTCTTTATTTGTCACTGTTTTACCCTGTGATTCTCATCCATAGACCCACCTCAGTTTGCCCTTTTCCCCCTCTTCCTGACGTTTTTTCCACCGTTACTGTATTTACCCGTAACCCCTCCCTCTGACTGCCCCGCTCCCGCCTCCCAGCTACTAGTCTCTCCTCCTCCCCTACATAATGGCAGCCGCTGCGCAGTCTTACAGCTGGCGCGCCAAAGGGGCACCTAAAGCAAGCCTGTCTGCGCCTGTCAACGACCCAACCGCGGCCAGTGCCAGGACCCCTGGTTCGCCGAGGCCTCACCGCTATGACTCAACCACCCTCCATGCACTCAACCCCGGAATGCAAGGCGACTGCGCACCATCTTTGCCGAATAACACACACGGGCAGTTCTCGTGCAGATCCTTCGGCAAAACCTTCACCATTTAAGAGCCCCCACGACCACCACAGGAACACCCGATGCACACACCACCAAAGCCCTGACCTGCATCCTGCTCAATGGGCGCTCCCTGCACCGACACGCCATTGAGATCTGGGAACTGCTCGACACCCTCTCGCCCGACGTCACCTTCTTCACGGAAACCTGGACCAACGACACCTCCGGTCCCGACCTCGCCACCGCCATCCCTGACAGCTACAAGATCCAGAGAAAGGACTGCCCACACCACCCAGGAAGAGGACTTGCCATCGCACACAAGACCCACCTTCGCCTCTCTACATCCAGCACGAGTGACCCGCACTCCAACACAGAACACCTCCACTTCCAGATGCAGTCAATCCCCAGGTCCACTCTACACGGCACCCTCATCTACAGACCCCAGGATCTCGCACCCACCACATGAATACCATTGCCGAGCTCGCAGCACCCCACACCATCACCTCCACAGGCTACATTCTACTCGGTGACCTGTACTTCCACCTCGACAACGGCAAGGACACTGACTCCACTGCTCTCCTCGACAACCTCGTCAACCTAGGTTTGAAGCAGCTCGTCAACACACCCACCCACAGAGTGGGCCACACCCTCGACCCCATTTTCATAGGAGGAACAAATATCTGCTTCCGCCACACCACCCGGCCCCTCTGGAATGACCACAACTGCGTTCACTGCACCAACGCACCCAAACCCGCCCTGCACCTGCCACAAAGAAACTGGAGGAAGGTCACAGTGGATCTCCTAAACACCACCCTTCTCCAAGACCCCCCCATCGCCACAGCAGACACCAACTCCGGAGCCAAGGAATTCCACCGCTGGATCGCCTGCGGGGCCAACAAGTTCACACCCCTCCACCACCCCGCCAAACAACGCTCGTCGAAAGTTCACCACAGAACTTAAAGAAGCCAGACGCTCCTGCACACGCCTAGAGAAAACCTGGCAAAACTACGGTAGCACGGAACGACCACAAGAGCGCCCTGAAGGAATACCACCAGGGCATAAGAGACACCAAATGGGCCTTCATAAAGGACAAAGTCCAGACCAACGTGACCAACACCAAGGAACTGTTCAACGTCATCCAGCACCTCGCAAAACCCACCTGTGAAGCCACGGACGTCACACCTTCCCAGGAACTTGGCGACAAGCTCAGCTCCTACTTCCATCCGAAGATCAAGGCTCTCTTTGACAACTTCAGTGAACCAACGACAAACACCACCCCCTTACCGAGCACGGCCGATAAGCCCACCATCACGTCCTGGGAACCCGCGACAGTTGAATGCATCACAGCTACCATGAATAAAACCCACTCTGGAACCCCATATAAACCCCTGCCCCCGGCACATCTTCCACAGAGCCACCACCGTCATCACACCCGAATTGGGACGCACCATCAATGCCTCCCTCAGATCCCGCATCTCCCCAGACGTCTGGAAACCGGCAGAAGTAAAATCCCTCCTCAAGAAACCATCAGCCTACCCTACGGACCTGAAAAACTACTGGCCCATCTCTCTCCTCCCCTTTGCGGCCAAAGTCAGCGAGAGACTAGTAAATACCCAGCTGACCACCTTCATAGAAAAGAACAATATCCTGGACACCTCCCAGTTGGGATTCCGCAGCAACCACAGCACCGAGACCGCTCTCCTCGCTGCCACTGATGACATCCGCATGCTACTCGACCAGATGCACACCGCGGCCCTCATCCTTCTAGACCTCTCCCAGCCTTCGACCACCCTTTCACATTGCACTCTAGCAGCCAGACTACACGACGCAGGAATTCAAGGAGCCGCCCTCGGCTGGATCGAATCCTTCCTCTCCAGCAGAATTGAAAGGAGCCAACTCCACCCCCTTCCTCTCCGAACCCACATAAATCAACTGTGGAGTACCCCAGTGATCTTCACTCAGCCCCAAGCTCTTCAACATCTACATAGCCCCCCTAGCCGCCATCGTCAGACAGCATGGGCTCAGCATCGTATCCTACACTGACGACACCCAGCTCCTCCTCTCACTCACGAAGAATCCTGAAGACACCAGACCCTGTTTCCAGGAAGGCATGAAGAACGTGGCAGCCTGGATGAAGGACAGCTGCCTGAAGCTAAACTCAGAGAAGACTGAGGTCCTCATCCTCGGTCCCTGCACCTCCGCCTGGGACAACACCTGGTGGCCCTCCACCCTCGGGAGACCACCCACCCCCACAGACCATGCTCGGAACCTCTGTATCATCCTTGACTCCTCCCTCTCTAGGAACCGCCAGATCAACGCCGTCGCCTCCACCAGTTTCAACTGCCTTTGCATCCTCCATAAGACTTTCAAGTGGATCCCCTCCAACTGCGGAAGGACCGTCACCCACGCACTCATCACCAGCAGACTATACTACGGCAACGCCCTCTAAGCCGGAATCAACAAAACCCTCCTGCGTAGACTCCAGACCATCCAAAACACAGCAGCCAGACTCGTCCTCGGAACAACGCGCCATGAGCACATGACCCAACACCTACGAGGCCTCCACTGGCTCCCCGTCGAGAAGAGGATCACCTTCAAACTCCTCCCCCACGCCTACAAGTCCCTACACAACATCGGACCCAAATAACTCAACAAGAGAGCTTCCTTCCACGTACCCAAGAGGAACCTCTGCTCTGCTGACCTCGCCCTGGCAGAGGTCCCCCACATCTGTAGACACAGAACCGGTCGGAGAGCTTTCTCCTACAACGTAGCCAAGACCTGGAACGAGCTCCCTGTCAACATCAGACGCTTCCCAAACCTGCACATATTCAGGAAGGACCTCAAGACCTGGCTGTTCAACTGATTCCGGAGCCCCCCCCCAGCACCTTGAGACCCTCAAGGTGAGTAGCGCTATATAAACCCCCTGATTGATTGATTGATTGACTTGAATTAAAATGAGCTACTGGTAATTACCATTCGTAATGTATCGTGTTTTACCCTCTACTGCTCCAAACGGAGGTTGGCATGCACATGTCTAACTTGGTCCTATTCTAGTACACGCATTTGTAATGCAATGCAATAGGTCTTGCATTTACCCGAGTTTAAGCTATTAGCATTGTAAATGACAATGCCTTTATTTATGTTTTAAAAATGAAAACAAAAATAAAAGGCATTGTTATTTACAATGTAAATAGGTGAAACTCGCGTAAATGCAAGACCTATTGCATTGCATTTGCTTGTTAAAATCTGTTGTTGGGAGCAGACACCTGGGGCACCTTTACAGGCCAGACTCAAGCTGTGCAGATTCTGGCTGCCCTAGCAGTCTCTGGGTAGAAGCTGGCTCCTGTGGCGCTTGCTAAGAACACATCCCTGCAGAACACTTATAAATCTATACAGCAGATGGTGCAATGCACGAGTTACTGCAGACAGAGAGGGGTGTAATCCACACTACACACCGAGAACAGCAGGCTTTAGGAGAATGAATCTCAAATGAAAACGTGAGTAACTAGCAGAAGAGCCTCCCACTGACCTCCAAAGCCACCGCCCTTCAAAACAACCTCAAAACAACAGCTTTTTGGGGTAGTGCGCCGTTGTGTTTTTTAATGTGTTCATTGTCTCCCTATCGCAGTTTCACTTTCAACACTCCTACCTGAAGAAAAAAAAATTCCTTGTATTTATTAGGCATGGTCTAACTCTTTTCTCAGCACACAATGTGGTGGAGAAATTCCCAACCTTTGGCACCATTGTTGCTGTGACCTCCTCCAATTTCAGCGGAAGTATGTTTACCCCTCATGGGGTATCTCTAATATGCTGAAGGGTCAGGAGCCTCTCTGCCAGTCAGTTGTTACATTAGGCCTTCTCCAAACACGGTGTGCACTTTCCATGTGTCTTCTCCTACAGCCTGTTGTTCTCAGTGTAAATAGTACGCACTTTACCCTTTTCCATGCATTGGCCAGCCGCTGGGCTTCCGACGTCATGGTGGGTGTGTGCGGAGGAAGGCGGGGGGCCATCCAATCGCGGCGAAGTGGTTAAGACATGCTGATTCCCTGCCAGCTAAACAGTTAATTACAGACCCAGAAGTGTTTCCCACAGGTGTTTTAGGACTGAAAAAGCGATACCTTTATTCTAAACAGAGTTAGCCAGGGGTACTATGCCTTGTGATGTGGACAGCAGAGAGGATTGGGAAAACAGTCTGTGTGATACAATCTGTGTTGGTGGGGCATGCACGTGTATTTGACTAAGCTCAGCTACTTGTTGTCCCTCGTTATGTGGTGGCTCGCAATTGAATACCACTCAACTGTGATAGAGCGCAAACTGAACAAAAATGCACGAGTGCACCATAAGCACATGTTAGTCGCACAATTATAATAGAAGTGCCTGTAAGTGTTGAAGATATATTCACCTATGCTTAGACGTGTGTAGTTTACATAGAAAATTCATATAGAAGTGGGACTGATGAAGAAATGTGTGGAAAATGTATTCTTATTAGACGTGATTAATCATGATCCATGTTATGTAGCTGCTAATGGAGGAATGTCATGCTGCAAGGCATCGAAGGGAGCAGGCCTCATGGCCAGGGCAGAAGGGTTTAGAAATGAACACCCATACATAAACATGGATTGCACTGATGTTATAGTGATTTTGTTTACTCGTTAGATTTATATTCCATAGAAGTGTTTTCTTATTATCCAAGAATAAGATGCTAACATGTTATTTCAGTTTAACCTCTGAGAAAAGGGTTGTAGGCCTGAAAAGAGAAAAAGGTTTTCTTATTTGCACGTGCTGATACATGTCGAGTTGTATTGAGAAATAAGTTGCAAAACTTCTGTTAAAAGTCTATGAGAATTGGGATTCAAGCTGCGGATGTCTGTCTGCAGGTGCGAGGGGGTTTCGATTAAAAGTTTAATGAATAGAGCTCTGTTCGAGTAGACTGGTACAGACATGGAGGAGGATTCAGGAATGTTTAGGGGGTATCAGCGGGCCGGAGAAGAGCCTGAGAAGCAAGGTCAACGCTGAACACAAGGCCCAGAGGAAGATCATCATGGAAAAAGCCAGAATCGACACCACGTGAGGGGCGTCTCGTGAGGGGCATTTCAACTGTAAACTATGTTTTGTATTAGGGTCAGCACCCCTGGGTGGAGTTAGAGCAGATGCCTGAGGACCCTTCAGAGAGCGGATGGGTAGGCAGAGAGGGGTCATGACTGGAGATCATAGGTTTTCACCTAAGACTAAGAGTGGGTGATCTTCTTAAGAAGACATTCACAGCTGACACCTTTGATAGGTTGGGATCTGGTTAAGTAGGGATACCATCTAGTACAGGGTAGGGACAGCCTAACCTGATTCTTTCCTTCCTTTGCAAATGTCGGATAGATCGCAATTCGTGTCTATGCTTGCATCCCTGCTGATTCTGGAGCTAGTCCTAGTAGTGTTCTTTGCTCGCTTAAGAAATTTCAGAGAACACATGTTTGTATTAGTGCCTCTATATCTTTTGAATCTCATTTTGAGATGCCTGTATTTGCAGTTATCAATGACTCTGTAATAAACCTTTAAAACTTAGAAGTAGTCTGTGGTTTTTCAGAGTCGAGCCCATTATTGATTAAACTAACCTGGTATTGATGCACTTCTTTCCTCAATGACAGGCAATAAATATTCAGTCGACCAGAACGGGGTTTAGATCTAGAGTGATAAGATAGAGATCAAAAATCCCGCCCTCCCAGTTGGTAGCAGAGGATGGTTGCCTTCTTGAGGAAAGTGATCTAGGCCAGGTTAGATTACCCCAAGGCCCCTAGTGATCGATGATCGGAAGAACCGCCCGCCGAAGAGGGTGCTGACGGCGCGAGAAAGAAAAGCAGCAGTAACGGTCGAGAGTGAGTATAAAGGGTCATGCATGTTAGATTGCGGTGTTTTTGTGTTGCATCTATGTTATAATGTCTTGCGGAGTTGAATGCCTGTAGAGTGACTGTGGAACAGGTTGTGAGCGCGCGCAACCGGTGCAAATCTTAAGTTCAAAAGAGAGCTTAAGTGGTTCGGGTGTATCGGACATCCAAAGTAATTGTCACCCAAGTGTGAAGGGGGTCATGAGGTACCATTGATCGCCCGCAGGACCGTGATAGGGGGAACGTAAGAGTGAGCGTGTGAGTAACGGACGCTGGTCGGAAGTTACTGTGTGTAAGCAACCTATCAGAGAGACGATTGCCTGGAAAGGTATTTCGTCAGTTGTGGTGACAATTACAGATAGACTGTGGACGTACAGTCAAGAAAAGTGATCGCTTTGTCGGAAGTAGTCATTTTTCGGTGTATGAATGGGACGCATGCGTGACCGGGAGACGAGCTGAGAAAGGAGGGGAACTGCTGCGAGAGGGAGACGAGTGACGTCAGGATTGGCGGATTGTCACCAGTAAGTAAACAGAATAGCGAAGCAGGACATTGTGCGTTTAATCATGAAATGTTTTAAATGGATAAGAGCGGCGTTTAAGAGAGAGAGGCGGAGATCTTTATGATGGGGAAGAAGCCCCGCCGGAGGGTACGCCGGCAGATTATATGGCAACGAATGTTGGGTTGCATACTATATTGTGGATTTCAAATTGGAGTAAGATTACAGAAGGGAATGAGGAACTGACGTTTCTAAAGTACGGGACGTTTAGATTAGAGGTATTGCATCGATTAAAAACAGTTATGACCGCAATGAGACCTCTGCCTAGACCGACCCAGTTTGAAGCCCTCAATGCATGGATTAGGGCGGTGCACGATAGAAACCAGAACAGGCGCCAAGAAAGGGTGAAAAGATCGGTAAGAGCAGTGCAGGACGCCAAATGGGACGCGGATGCTAAAAGATGGAGAGTGCATAACCTTACGGTAAACAAACTGTACCCAGTGATAGAGGTGGCGGAAAACAAGAGCCCATTCGAGGAAGATGATGAGAGCGAGATAGAGGACAGCCTGATAAATAGGTTGCTAACAGATAGACCACCCCCGTATCATAGAGAGACAGAAAATGCCGAGCCCAGCAGAGAAGGGGGGGCTGGCATAGGGGAGTATAGACCGCTTCCTAGCACAGATTGGGATCCCACTGCAAGTAAAGTATTGCCTCAACCTAGTCCGGTGCAGAGGGTAGTCGGAAGGTTTGTGGTACAAAAGGCGCCAGAAACGGAGCGTGCCACATCCTATGCACTGCCAGACGCCCTGCAAGTACCTGTTACTATAGGTCCTATAGTATCGATTTATGACCCAGAGAGAGCCGGAGGGGAGGAACAGGTACGAGTGGACAGGGAGAGAGTAGAAGTGGCGAGGAGGAACGATACGATCCATTCCCCAAGACAGTTGCCAGGACCAAGGGATTGGAGCACCCCAGTACACACAGCAGTAGATCCCACAAGAGATCAGGGGGGCCCGAGGTGGCCGATGGATCTGAGGGGATCAGGGCCGAAATCCTTCCAGGAGTTAAGAGAGTACCTGAAGGAATGGGATGCGACAGTAGAGGCTCACAAGAGCCTGATAGCAGCGGAAGCTGAAAGGGAAAGCCAAGATAGCAGGATCCGGACTC
Source organism: Lissotriton vulgaris (assembly GCF_964263255.1). Taxonomy (NCBI): domain Eukaryota; kingdom Metazoa; phylum Chordata; class Amphibia; order Caudata; family Salamandridae; genus Lissotriton; species Lissotriton vulgaris. The sequence goes on from NW_028248064.1 coordinate 218,611, forward strand.
ACTGCGGGGCTGGCGAAAGCAGTCCGGAGTGGGACGGGAGGAGTCAGGAAAATAGAGAAGATACTTGTCGCACCAGAAATGGAGGTAGACCAGTAATGGAGAATAGGAGCCCGGAGTGTGGGGGGGTGTCCCACCCCATTCACAGTGAAGGGGATAGGAGAACGCAAGAGTACAGGGACAGCTTTAAGTGTACACACCATACGTCTGGCAATAATGGACAAAACGAGAGTTGCGAGAGGTCTCGCCATGACCCCTGTGGTCACGGACATGAACGGAATCCGGGGGACATGGGGAGCCGAGAAGGAGCCTACCAGATATTGAGTGACACTAGACAAAGAGGGAATAGCGACAGAGTGGAGAACAGCAGAGAGTCCTATCATGGGGCCAAGGAGAACAGGCAAGATGGACCAAATGAAATCGGACGAAACAGGGCAATGTTTCACCATCCTCCAAGAGAGGATGGCCGAGCATGGGACTTGGAAAGATGGGAACAAGGGAGGACTCTCCTTAACACCCCTGAGCCTAGGCGTAGGACTCGGAGCTGGGATGGGAGAGAGAGCAATGAACACCCTAGGAAAGACATATTGCGAGCCGAGATAAAAGCAAAGAGACTTGATGTCGCCAGTTTAAGATCAGACCTGGATGACATGGTAGATGATACTTTGCCTTTGGAGAGAATGGACATGTACGAGCAGGACGTGATACTGTTCATGGCAAAGGATGTCACTAGGAAAGCGAGAGCAGCACATGAGAAATTAGTTGAACTGGCCGGAAAATACATGGTAGACTTGTCAAGGACCAAAGCATTACAGGGTAACCACCGGCTATATTATTCAGATCAGGACCTAGATGAGAGAAGAACAATCGGATTAAAAACACACATAAGGGAACTGATCACTGGAATAAGGACATGGAGAGCACTGGATAAATGGGAAGAAAGATGGTCCAAGAAAGGGACCGTCAGGAGGAGCATGCTTGGGATGTCCCCAGAGGGAGGGCTGCAGAAGATAGAGGCATACCCTTTGCGTGAGGTTGCAAACGGGAGCTACGTGCATGTGCCCTGGAGTAGGGGGGACTTAGCTGCCTTTACCAATTCCTTTCCTAAATTGAGGGAGAATCCAGTGGAGTGGTATAAGCAGGTAGAGAGGTTCGTAAAAATCTCCAAAGTACTCTGGATTGACCTGAACACCCTGTTTGACATTGTAGTACCAGAAGACTTGTGGTCAGCATGTAAGGTCAGTGCTGAATGGCCCACATCAGAACCAGAGAGGGATGCACAGACTAATGGGCCGTCTGAGACAGTAATGGCAAAATATGAGAGAGTGATGACTTGGCTGAAGGATAAGGTGCCAATGCAGGACATAGATTGGGTCAAAATAGATCGAACTAGGCAGGAACCCAAGGAGACAGTCCATGAATATTATGAGAGGTTGCTGAAGGCGTTTAAACAATATAGCGGGTTGGACGTAATGGATCCTAAAGACATAGGGCAGTTTGTGTCTAAATTTGTTTTGGGCTTAAGGCCAGATATTTGTTTAATGATTCAGCAACACTTGATTTGTTGGCAAAATAAACCTTTAGACGAAATTCTGAGATATGCTAGGTACTGCAGCGATGAGATAGATTCAAAAGCCAAGAAGCTAAAAGAAAAACTGATGGTGGTACAGATGCAGTCAGCTGGTAAGGGTGGACAACAGCAACAGGGAACAGGGACAGGGGGCAGGAGACCGAATAACCAGAACAAAGGTAATGAGGAGAACTCCAACCTCAGACCTAGGGTAGATATTGCGACATTGAAAAAGACGACCCGGTGCCACCAATGTAACGAGGTGGGACATTGGAAACGCGAGTGCCCCTACAACGTTGAGATTGGAGAACTAGAGATAGAGGAGGAAGAGGTTCAAAACACTCCAGGAAAAGGGGCAACAGCATACCAAGGAAAGGTGGTCAAAGGGGGGACCCCAGCACCACGAGCCCAGTTCCCTCAACCACCCCGAATAGCGATAGGGGGAAAGACCTATAGACAGATGCCTCTTTTCGTAGGAGGAGAAGAGTGTTACTACGTTGATCCCCTAACAGGACAGAGAGTGGAGAGAGAAGACTGTACCCTCAGGGCTGTCTTAGAAGTGGATCAAAGGGGACCATACGTTGAGGCCGAAGTGGCAGGGTGCCCCACGACTTTCTTAGTAGATACAGGGGCCACTCGATCCACGATAAGATCTGCCGTAGTTCCAGGTCTGCCAATGTCCGGAGAGACGATTCAAGTGGTGGGGGTCGCAAACAGGAGAATGACAAGCCCATTGACAGAACCAGTGCTAGTGAAAATAGGGAAATACAGCGATGAGCATCAGTTTGTAGTTTGTGATTCTAGTCCTGTGTGTCTGTTAGGAAGGGATCTATTGTGCAAGTTAAATTGTACAATATACTGCACGCCGCAGGGAGTGGAGGTACTGACTAATGATGATGACGCTGACTTTAAGGTCGCAAACTCAAGAACATGCGTGGAGCTGTATCCCACTTTGACAGTGGATGAGCTCCCCTGGGATCTAAGGGAGACCGTGGTACCAGAAGTATGGGATTTCACTGGGGAAGAGATTGGACTAGTCAAGGGAGTAGACCCAGTGAAAATCATAGTGAAACCGAATGCCGAGTTTCCGAGAACACCCCAATACAAATTGACCCCAGAAACGATTGCAGGTATAAAACCCGTGATCGAGTCCATGATTAAGCAGGGAATACTGAAGGAAATCGTGGGTAGTCCATGTAACTCCCCGATTATGGGTTTGCAGAAACCAAGTGGGAAATTCAGAATAGTGCAGGACCTCCGAAAAATCAACAACATAGTTGTTTCATGTTGTCCAGTGGTACCGAATCCATCAGTGATATTGTTCCAGATACCGTTCCAAGCTGAATGGTTCACAGTGATAGACCTTTGTCAGGCTTTCTTTTCAATCCCTTTGGACGAGGATAGCCATTTCCTTTTCGCTTTTAAGCTGGAAGGTCGCGTATTAACATGGTGTCGTATCCCACAGGGGTATACAGAGAGCCCATCGATCTTTAACCAGCTTTTGAAGAAGAATCTTGAAAGTCTAGTGCTGCCTCAGAATTCGGTTCTGGTCCAGTACATAGACGACCTACTTGTCGCATCAGAAACTGAAGAAGCTTGCAGGGAGGACTCCATTGCATTGCTAAATCACCTAGCTGTAAACGAGGTGGCACGATACTGTGCCGAGCAGGGATACTCTTTCACGGAGGTGGAAGTGGGTGGAATCAGTGTAAGGACCGAATTAGCTATGATATTGGAGACTGTAGATACTTGGGACGAGTTAAAATGTGTACAAGAGAATGCACCCGATTTTGAGAAAAGAACATGGGAAACTGCAGGATGTGTGATAGGCGACACCGACTTTTGGGTTTCATCCGATGGAAGGGCAGTGTTGCCAAACGAGTTGGGGAGCCCAATGGCGAGACAAATACATGGTCCAGTACACCTAGGGAGAGACGCTATGCTGAGAGTATTCAGACAAACCTGGTACAACCCTAAGTTCAGAGTAGCAGCCGAAGCAGTGTGCCAGCGTTGTGTGACCTGTCAGCAGCTGAACATAGGAAAAAGAACACCAGTTGCATTGAGTCACATAGGGAGGTCTGGAGGTCCATTCAATCGAATGCAAATTGATTTCATTGAAATGCCGAGGTGCAACCGCCTTCGATACGTGCTGGTGGTTGTTTGCATATTTTCCAGATGGGTCGAGGCATACCCTACACGCAGGTGTGACACCCTCACAGTAGCCAAGTTATTGCTTAGGGAGCTCATTCCACGCTTCGGGGTACCGGCCGCTTTGGAATCAGATAGGGGAACACATTTCAACAGCGAGCTTGTGAAGATGATTTGTGCAGCCCTGAACATAGACCAGAAATTGCATTGTAGCTATCGACCAGAAGCTTCGGGAATTGTGGAGCAGATAAACGGCACCATCAAATCCCGAATTGCCAAAATGTGTTCATCGACGTCTCTGAGTTGGCCCGATGCTTTGCCACTAGTTCTCATGAGCATCCGTAGTACCCCAGACAGAAGAACGGGACTATCGCCACATGAGGTGTTAATGGGGAGGGCAATGAGATTGCCATCAGTACCGACTGCAGCCTTGTTGAATATCACAGATGATATGATCCTGGACTATTGTAAGGGTCTGTCTGACGCCATTCATTCTGTGTCCCTTCAGGTGCAGGCTGCCGAGGTCCCGTCGTGCCAGGACTTGTGTCATGACCTGTGCCCTGGAGATTGGGTACTGATCAAAAAGCACGTCAGAAGAAGCTGCCTAGATGTCCGCTGGCGTGGGCCCTACCAGATCATCCTAATATCGAACACTGCTGTGAAAGTGGGAGGTCTGCCCAACTGGATCCACGCGTCACATACGCGGAGAGTTCCAGCACCTCTGGAAGAAACAGCTCCTCTCTCGGATGTAAGTCCAGCTGCGGACAGAGAAGCCACAGAGGGGGCCAGCCAAGCTGTAGAGGTGCAAGAAGAAGCTGGGAGTGTGTCTGACCAAGCTGAGGACGGTCAGTACAATAGTGAAACCGACGACGCCACAGAAGGAGGAAGTAGCTGGGAGTACGAATCAGACACGGGCCAAGCTGAAAGTGAGCCCGAGCGAAGCAGAAGGACAAGGAGCGGAGGGGCAAGGCGCAGAGAGGCTAGTTGGCCCCAGAGGAGAAGGTCAAGCCTGAGGTCAACTCCAGAGAGGACTCTTGCTCCAATATCCGAAGACTCAGATCCGGACGAATGTGCTCTGGGCGCTGAAGCAGCAGGTCCAAGAAGGTCAAGGCGAGTACGTGTGCCTAGCAGAAGATACGCCACTCCTGAGTGGACATATCTGGCGACAGATGTCTTGGGAACAAACAACAGGGAGAATAAGGGCGGTGCTAGTGGCCAACGTTGAACCCATCATCACAGTAGAAGTACAGCTGTTGGTGCCTGGAGTCGAAACAGAAGGGTCACTAACGTTCAAAGTCCCCAACCCTCCCTACCTGAGCAAGTTAAAGCACATGTTCTTCACCGAATTGCAATTCCCCGACTTTGGAACAACGATAACAAGTCATGAAGAACACATTCTTCGTTTGGAGCTATTGAACTATGCTATCCAAGCCGCGGGTCCAAGCCTCATTGTAGATGCTTAAAGACTTTGTAAATAAAAAGGAGTAAGAAGATAACCTAGCGCCTAGGAATGCAGAGAAAACTTAGGGGTTTCCTTTAAGTGGACGGAGAAGGGCTAGGGTTGTCTGAGATAACGTTGGAAAAGACTTTTGCAAAAAGAAGATTGCCAGCTTCCGGTTGTGTGGTTCTAAAGACTGAAGAAGAAATAAGAAAGACTGTAAAGGAACTCATGAGAAGGAACTTTGTGTTGAAAAAGAGAAAGGAACCATACCGTCTGAGGAACATGGAAGCCGGTAGTCCAAACCGCAGAGCCAAATGTATAATAGGCACACTTATAGTGTGAGTGATACTTCTTATAGCGTTAGTAGTTACCGTATCATATGTGATGGGACACGAGAGTGAGGCAGAGGTGCCAGATGCAAAATCTGTAGTGACACCAAAACCCACTGCTGCTGGTAAGAAAGGTGAAACCGCACAGGAGAAAGCGTTATTAGCAGCAGAAGCCCGTAGGTTACACATGGATGAGTCCCAAGGCGACTATAGGTCAAATGCTTATGCCAAATTATTATATGAATATGTCGATGCCATGGATGTCAAGGACTGTTACGTTTGTACGCAACTGCCTGCGTCTGTAGATGAAGGCATTAGGTATCATTACCTACCCCTGACTTATGGCATCACATGTAGCTTATTGCTTAGCATATTTTATGGTAGAGATAGTTTTGAGTATTATTTTTCTAATTATGATTCAGTGTTACCTGAGGTCCCAAATTATAAGCAAATGAATAAGTGGGACTATTATAAGAGTGAAGACAGATTGGCAAAGTTCTTCATTCCTTGGGATACTTTAGATACTTCACATGCCCGCAGAAATAATCTGACTTGCAAAGTGTCAGAAGTCGAGAAGAAGTTTATAGGGCAAGTGGATGATCGTTATAGAAGGCAAAAGATTCTGAAAAAATCAGGACAGTGGAAAACAGATTGGACCGAGGAGGAAAAAGATCACAAGAGGAAGGGTAGTAGTGGTCCTATAGCTTTGGATAGAACTCAGAAAGGGAAGTTATGCCTTCACAGAAGCAAAACGTACTACGAAAATGTATTCGTAGGGGAGGTCAGTTGCGAACATGCTTTTAGATTAGAATACTACACAAAGGACTTTTTGAAGGGAATGCAAGTGATTCCAAATGTATATTTTGTCTGTGGAAGAAATGCCCACGTGAGACTACCTGACAACTGGTACGGATCATGTTATTTGGCAATTGTCTTCCCCAAAATATATCACGCTCAAGACTTAGAGATCATAGAGGGCAAGGCCTCAACAAGAGGAAGAAGAGACGTAGGGGATGCAGAACTAGTTGGAGATGTATTCGGCGCTGCATTTCCTATTTTAGGACTGATCCTCAATGATGTCAAAATTAGGAGACTGGCCACAGTCGTAGACAGATTGTCTGCCAGTACTGCTACATCCTTAATGCTGGTGGAAGGAGAGATGCAATCGATAAGGGCCATGGTGCTTCAGAACCGTCTTGCGTTAGACGTTCTGCTAGCAAAAGAGGGCGGAGTCTGTAAGGCTTTGAAGGTCCAGGAATGTTGCACTTACATTCCAGACAATTCAAAACCTCTGGAGAAAGTTATCATGAACATAACTAACATTCACAAAGAGATCGAAGACCTGACTAAAGTAAATGTTTGGGAAAAAGTGGGTCATGGAATGGGTAAAGTTGGAGGTTGGTTCGCCAACATAGGGAAGAGCTTTGTATGGTACATACTGAAACCTATCATCATAATACTGATATGCGTGATCGTGTTGTGGGGATTGGTGAGGTCGTACCAATGGTACAGATCAAATAGGTTGGAGAGATCCAGGAGAGAACAGGAACGAAGATTAGCTGCCATGCAAGACAATCAGTACAAGAGTCTGAGGGCTCTAGAAATGCTGAAACGAGAAAGGATGGCAACTAGTTCAGTTTGAATTTTGGTGATGACCACGAGAGGTCATCAAAGGGGGGAACTGATAGAGCGCAAACTGAACAAAAATGCACGAGTGCACCATAAGCACATGTTAGTCGCACAATTATAATAGAAGTGCCTGTAAGTGTTGAAGATATATTCACCTATGCTTAGACGTGTGTAGTTTACATAGAAAATTCATATAGAAGTGGGACTGATGCAGAAATGTGTGGAAAATGTATTCTTATTAGACGTGATTAATCATGATCCATGTTATGTAGCTGCTAATGGAGGAATGTCATGCTGCAAGGCATCGAAGGGAGCAGGCCTCATGGCCAGGGCAGAAGGGTTTAGAAATGAACACCCATACATAAACATGGATTGCACTAATGTTATAGTGATTTTGTTTACTCGTTAGATTTATATTCCATAGAAGTGTTTTCTTATTATCCAAGAATAAGATGCTAACATGTTATTTCAGTTTAACCTCTGAGAAAAGGGTTGTAGGCCTGAAAAGAGAAAAAGGTTTTCTTATTTGCACGTGCTGATACATGTCGAGTAGTATTGAGAAATAAGTTGCAAAACTTTTGTTAAAAGTCTATGAGAATTGGGATTCAAGCTGCGGATGTCTGTCTGCAGGTGCGAGGGGGTTTCGATTAAAAGTTTAATGAATAGAGCTCTGTTCGAGTAGACTGGTACAGACATGGAGGAGGATTCAGGAATGTTTAGGGGGTATCAGCGGGCCGGAGAAGAGCCTGAGAAGCAAGGTCAACGCTGAACACAAGGCCCAGAGGAAGATCATCATGGAAAAAGCCAGAATCGACACCACGTGAGGGGTGTCTCGTGAGGGGCGTTTCAACTGTAAACTATGTTTTGTATTACGGTCAGCACCCCTGGGTGGAGTTAGAGCAGATGCCTGAGGACCCTTCAGAGAGCGGATGGGTAGGCAGAGAGGGGTCATGACTGGAGATCATAGGTTTTCACCTAAGACTAAGAGTGGGTGATCTTCTTAAGAAGACATTCACAGCTGACACCTTTGATAGGTTGGGATCTGGTTAAGTAGGGATACCATCTAGTACAGGGTAGGGACAGCCTAACCTGATTCTTTCCTTCCTTTGCAAATGTCGGATAGATCGCAATTCGTGTCTATGCTTGCATCCCTGCTGATTCTGGAGCTAGTCCTAGTAGTGTTCTTTGCTCGCTTAAGAGATTTCAGAGAACACATGTTTGTATTAGTGCCTCTATATCTTTTGAATCTCATTTTGAGATGCCTGTATTTGCAGTTATCAATGACTCTGTAATAAACCTTTAAAACTTAGAAGTAGTCTGTGGTTTTTCAGAGTCGAGCCCATTATTGATTAAACTAACCTGGTATTGATGCACTTCTTTCCTCAATGACAGGCAATAAAGATTCAGTCGACCAGAACGGGGTTTAGATCTAGAGTGATAAGATAGAGATCAAAAATCCCGCCCTCCCAACTGTATCAAAACCATAGGACTATACATGTTTAAAGTCTGCATTTATGTATTTTGCAACTAGATGAGGTGTGTGTGTCTGTAGTTGTCCTCTAGAACAACAGTGGTGTCACCTGTATTCTTTGTGTGGACAGAAGAGGTGGCAAAGCGTGTTTGCCATTATGGTGTTGTTGGTTAAGGTGACTGTGAGCAATTGTTCATACATATATGTGTGTGTGGGCGCTAGTATGCTGGTGTGGTTGTTCTTTGGACCAAAAATGTCAGGTTGCTATAATGAGTGTACTCCTCCCTTTCACTTCCCCATACTCCCCGCATCTACTAAAGTAGAAGTGGAGAACGCTCATTCTTTCACATCGCAGCAAAGACCTGGAACAGCCTCACCGCGCACCTCCGGACCATCACCTCACTTCCGGAATTCCGAATGGCCCTCAAGACCTGTATGTTCGAATAAGTCACCGGGGCCGGCAAGCGCCTGGATACCCTAGCGAGTGAATAGCCACGCTTTATAAATCCTTATTATAGCCTTATTGCCCGCCGTAGTGGGCTATACTGGCTATTAAAGGGCAGCTCCTGCGTTAAAGACCAGAGCCGAAGACGAGGGACTTCAACAAAGGACCGGGACTTTAATAGCCGGTATAGCCCTGCTATGAAGGGCCATAAGGCTATTAGAACATTCTGCCACTAGAGGGCAGAATGTTCTAACAAATAAAGAAAGGCCTCTCGAAGCTCAAGGAGATTTAAATTCCCTCGAGCTCGGAGAGGCATTTGTAAAACATTGGAATGTTGCTCTGCGGGCCTTTACCAGCCCGTAGAAGCATCAAGCACTCCATTGCCTGCAATGGAGCTCCCAACATTCCAATGTTCTAATGATTGATACTTGTGTGTGCGTGTGATTGATCGTGGTTTCTGTGTTTTTGGGTATGTTTTTGCCCAATAGTATCACTCTGCAGGACTAGATAATATATACTTTTTTAGTTAAATGACTAGGTGGTTCTAGGAGGTGGGGTTCTAATAATATAGAGACTGGGGATGCGGGGGATGGTTTCATCTTTGCTTCCATGTATGCGGGGCTTAACAGAGCATGGTCACTGAATGGTTGTTCACAGGAACGTAATTTAGTCAAAGTTAAAAACCGGTATGCTATGTCGAAATTGTATTACTGTGTCTTTTTAAAGTCCATTTACAGATGCAGAAGATATACAAGGTCTGTTGGCCGCAAGTGGTAGCAACAGTTGTCTAAAATTGCCTTCTTTTCAGTTTTTCCAGGAGCCATCAGGGGAGAAACTCAAGGTTTTGGCCGTGGCCGGCAAGTGTTCAGCATATACACGACCTGACGAGGGGAGAGCGCAGACACCTTTGTCTAAATGCTGAGTGATAGGTGGTGCTGTTTATGCAATAAGCACAATGATTGCACAATATGTTCATTAACCTGTAAACTGACCAAGTAGATCTGTTCATATTTTAAAGTCTTTTTGTCTCTCCTATCGGGTGATATGGCTAACCATTCCACCCCCTCAGCCAATTCTCACTCAAAAACTGTCAAAAGATGACCATAAGAAACAAGGGTGCATTGCACCTCAAAAGATTGCATTTAAAAGTGACCTCCTCCCTTAAACACATTTTCCCAGGAATGTCCCCAGTATATGGACTATCCACCCCACGTATACTGCCCACTATCTTCAAATAGTTCAAGCCAGACTCAAAGATCATGTATGAAACTCTTCCTGATCACTGCACTCACTACATTGGTCACTGAGTTTCCTTGCTTCTGCTGATTTCAGGACCATTGAATTCAGCGCAATCATTGTACATTGTGTAAACTGGAACTGCCAGGGCCTTAAGTGGGATGAAAAGGAGGGAGGGTCTGTAAGGGGCGTGGCCTGTATAATTAAGGGTGTGGCTTAAACATATACATTAAAATCAAGTGCCACTCTACCCACATATTTGCACAGAATCAGAACTGCAACTTGCACACCTGCCCATTGCTCTGTACTGTTTGCAGAGAGACCAAAGACTGGATGGCCACTTATTCTGAACATCTTTTTGCCCCTGACAGGCACTGCCTCCCACAACTCATTTGTCCCCAGTTAAAAACACCTGAATACGACTGAATTAAAATTATGCTCTACACGAGAGTAATATGCTGCCTGAAAAAAAAGTGATACAACATCCTGGAAAAAGCGAACACTCATAGGAAATGCAAGATTAAGTAAAGCTTGTGAAATATAAGCGGCAAGGACATGGATTACCTTAACGTTTTTAATACCCAATGTTCAGAACTAAATCAGTGTTTTTGCATGAAAAGTTAAAGAAATTAATACAGGTCCCGAAAGGGACCCATTTCTCAATATCCAATTTAAATACTGCGGGGTCTGAGAAAAGGAGGGACCCGCCCCACTCAAAGCCCTGCGCACTACTATTGCACCTGTCCTGTTTATTGCCTCACCCCAGAGTGTTTACCCAACTCCTGCTTATAGTTGTTAAGCTGTGTCGTGTAGTTCCTATAAATATATATAGAATCTGGTGTTTAGACAACATAAACTGTGAGAGTGATGTCCAGACTGATTCCAGACACCCCCAACGGATATTTCTAGAAAAAGGGGGGGTCCAAAAAAGACTCCAAGGCTATATCAGTTTTCACTTAGTTTGTGTAGGAGGGACACACTCAAAAACTCTGGACCTCTTGAGTTTTGAACAGATAAAGTCTTTACAAGGGTGGCGAGTGTGTTTACAACAATTCTTCTTTTCATCAGGCTGAATCCTTACTCATATAGATTGAGTCAAAAGTCAATTTTTTTATAGAAAGGAGAGCTTTATTGATTCAGGTAAAAACATGTGTAGATTTGTAAAGGGAAATCCCTCAGTTCCAAAGTCAAGAGCCCGCAGGTCGTTCTTTCAGCTTTCGCGTGTGCATCATATGCACACGCGAACGCGGAAGGAACGACCTGCGGGCTCTTGACTTTGGAACTGAGGGATTTCCCTTTACAAATCTACACTGTTGAAAAATCAGATGTTTTTTGGAAACCAGCGTAATAATGAGGAAGAACTGCAATGAGCAGACTCAGATGTAAATAGCCTTGAAAAAGCCCTGGCGCGAATCGCCAAAGGGGGCGAAACACGTGTCGGCTGTTCAAGTTTTTACCTGAATCAATAAAGCTCTCCTTTCTATAAAAAAATTGACTTTTCACCCCCAACGGATATGTTCGCCTGTATACCAGCTAGCTCACAGTGCCACTATGAACCCCTCTTACCAAAGAGAGAATAGATTCTGGCAACTATCGGACATGACAACCCTGACCCCTCAGGGATCGTGGAAACAGTACAGTACTTTTCACTCAGTCACTCGTGCTCACTTTGTCTCAGTGAGATACAAAGAATAATGATGGGGACGTTTTCAATAATCACTTATTGAACCAGCATCATTCTAAAGTAAAATACTTTTGCTGCAACAACCATAAGACAGAAACAGATGTATGTGGTTATAAGCATCAACATAGTAAATAGATGGTAGAATTCTAACATGGTGTTAAAACAATGGATATAAGTAGGCATATAAATACATAACAGTAGTAATGCGTACTCCTACGATGCTAACCCTAACTAGATGTACCTAAATGTACCTAGCTTGTATGTAGGTGTATAGCCAAGAATACCCCTAGGATAAAGCCAACCCCATTACCTGATGTGAGAGAACGAAGGACCCCATCTTGGTCTTGAGAGGGACACCCCGCGTTAGGGATGTCAGACTACTGCGTGCCGTAGTGTCTGCGTGCAGGAACCTCAGCGCCACGTGCCAGCGTGTCTGGATGGAAGTCTTTCTCCTCTGTCTGCCCCATCAAAGATATGGTGCTTATATAATAAAAAGGTACCCTCAGGGGCTCTACCTTGCTGTGTCATGTCGGCCGAGGATGACGATAATGATGAACCTTATACATAATTATTATGCAGAAGATGGTAATCCTTCTGTGATTCTGGGAATCCTTCTGCATAATAAATTAGGCTAGTTTTTGGAGGAAACCACACAATATTTATGCAGCACCCAACTGGGTAAAAGGTCAGCACCAAAAACCGTTATGTAATATAGATGAAAGGTTAGGATACTACCCAAGCCTTTATTGGGATACATTGCAAATCATAACAGCTGGAAGTCTCCTGCATCAATGCACAACTTTAACTATTGTATTATCCATAAATGTGCCAATTGGCACATGACTGATGCCTACTGTGGAGAGGATATGGAGCAGTGGCCAGAGCTGATGACTCGGGAGTTAGGAATCCAGGTTCGAGTCTCGGCGTAGGTTCAACATCCTATGATTCTGGGCAAATCACTTAATTTCCCTGTGCCTATGGACAGCGCCTGGATACCCTCACGGTTGATAAGCTGTGCTATATAAATCCAAAAATTAAAATTTTTACTTTTGTGTACCACCATTTTCCATTTGCCTCTACTTTATTTTGTAACACCAGATGAGCCTCTGTTGCACAGCGCTTTCTAACCCTCGTTGTTTTATTTGACGCCATTGCAAAAACTATCAACTAAAATTATAATGAGATCAGGGCGCATGAGTACGTACATTGAGGAGCCCACATCCATTTACTAAAGCTCTTCCCTGGATGTCACATTTCCTTTTTCCCTATTTTATGATGGATTATTCCTTTTTTTCTTTCAAATGCAGCTAAGAGCATGCATCCAAGACCCTTCAGCACCTTTAATCCTCACTGCATTAGCACTGACTTTCAAACCTCACAGAGACAGAGCAAGCTTTGAATCTTAATGGAAATATCCCTGTAATGCGTCCTACTTGGGAGGATAATCCTTGGAGTTCAACAATGTGTATGTTCTGCAGCGACAAGCAGGGCGAGTCGTGAGAAATACATACACACTGGTTAATGGACAAGGAAGACAGGCATGTCAAGGCCCCTCGTCCTTTGTCTTCCAAGCTTCTACATATGCTCATTTCACACAACAATTACTGCGTCTAGAAACCAACATTTAAAGTGTTCTACCTGCTTTTTAGGAAGCACCTGGTTTTGTTGAAATAAGGGTCACATGTACAACCATTTCATTTTGCGAGTCTCTAATTGCGATTAATTGCGGCTCACAATTAGAGAAATGTAATACTGTGTCTCAGACAACATTAGCAATTCCCAATGCGGTCCCAATGGACCTGCGTCATCAATATTCCTGAGGCAGGTCGCAATTTGCGACGCATTAGGAATGGACAATAACACAGGGATGGTGGTCTGCTGGGGACGACTATGTCTGTGTTTGCTTTTAAATAAAGCAACTTTGTGGCCAGTTTTCCTTAAAGGAAAATGGGATCCGTTTAAAAACAGAAAAATAACACGTTTCAGTTTCATTTTATAAGAGCACGTAGGGGTCTGTGGGACCACAGCCTGCTCTTAAAAAACATTTTCTCTGCCTGTCACAAAGGGGAACCCATTTGCAACTGGTTTACCACTTACTTGAACTAGGCCATAAACTGTGGTTGTTGTACAAATGCATTCCAGGCACAAAACAACTGCAACTCACTTTTAGGAAGGGACGCCCTTGGCATGCCCCTACCCAATAGCGACTCGCAAACCCTATTTTGTAAGTTGTTAATAGGTTACTGACTCCCAAAATAAGGTTTGTACATAATAAATTCACTTTACTGGTCGCAAATGGCCCGACGGGCTGTTTGCAACAGGTAAAATACGTAGTTCTTCTGGGCCTAAACAGTTGTAGCGCACATATCCTATTCAGTAAAACACCGGAGTGGCAATGAAGCCTAAAATAGTTTTAAAATGCACACATATTTTATTTAATGGGCTTTCAGAATTTTATGCTCGTCCTTAACTCTCTTGAAGTCACTTAGGCTTTCCAAACCAAACTGTTTAGTGCGCCCAGCGTTTCGTGATGTGCTGAGATTTCGCAATAACGCGATGACGCTGCAGCTGCTTTCTGTATCGTTTCATGGTATGAGAGAAGTGTTCCTTGTATACTGCCATATTTGATTTGGAAAAGGGAAGTATGGGTACTTTGTGGATGCAATGTTGTGTCATGAAAGTATGTCACGTTTCAACACGGTGGAATGTGTCAATAAACGTTTCCTGAGGCAAGCACGTAATGCATGACCCTGTGTGTAGTAATTGTATAGCTCCCACAACACCCATGACAATGTGCTGTTGGCTAAACACTTATAAGGACCCAATGGTGAAACCTATTGGCTATGCCAATGCTTGTTCTTCCTGCTTTGGAGATGCAGCCAGGGCGTGCTCTTTATTTGCAGTTATTGGGTGTTTTCATTGATGAAGGGCTTGCTCTTCGGGTGCATTAGCCTATTCACTAAACCTCCCTTTCATGTTCATTTCATTTACTTTGCTCCATTGATAACACGTTGCTACATTTACAGCTATTTGATCACAAAGCAAGACGTCGTTGCAATTAGGCTTTTTAAAGATGCAACATTAATACTGGACCCTTTGTCAAAAGTATCAACAATGCAATATTTGACTGTGTATGTCTTTTATATTCACGAGTTACAATGCAAGCACCATCTTCTTTCACTCTTTTCTCTCTTAGAGAGTACAGCTTAATTCTACTTAAGCACAGTGGCGGCTGGCATCTACAGGAAAGGGGGGCATGCGCAAACAAAGTAAAAAATTAAAATACTTACCTCACACGTCCTCTGCTCCAGACCTCTACTTCTGACTGCAGCGCCAGCACCAGCAGCCTCCCTTGCCCAATCCTGGCGCTGCTCACATGCAGCAAGAGAAGCTCCCTGGTTGGTGGGAGCGGCCTCTCTCAGTGCTCCGCAGCGCACTAGTGGCTTGCACTTGCTCTCAACCCTACTATCTTAAGACAGAGGGGTTACGCGATTTTAAGGTGCGCATGTCCTGCTGACTGTTGCAAGACGAACCCTACTGTCTTAAGCCAGCAGGGTTAAGAGGTTTAAGGTGCGCATGTCCGGCTGGCCATCGCAAGACGGCAGGCCAAAAAGACATGTACACTTTAAACAGTACACAGACAGCCCTCTGCCCACCACTTCTCCCTGCTGCCACTCAGCAGGCCTGCACGTTCCTGACACTCGGTTCAGGGTGGGATGATGAAAAATAAAATGGTAATGAATTTCCATTTTGTTTTTCATCTTTGGGGCTTTGTGGGGCATTTAAGTGGGGCGACACTCCTCTACTCAAACGGAGGAGCCGCCCTAAGCAGTCTGTTCAGCGAAGGGACCCTACCACCAGCCTCCATATTATTATAAACTTAATACTGATAAAACAGAGGTACTGTTTTTCAATCAAGCAAACCCCATGCCACCTACCACCTGGTGGCCAGCAGAACTCAATCCACCTCCCTCTCCGGTAAAAACGGCTCGCAACCTTGGCGTTCAATTCGACAATTAATTATCTTTTAAAACCCAAATCCAGAAAGTCACTTTGTCATGCTTTGGTAAACTACACATGCTAAGAAAGATCTCCCCCTTTCTCCCCGTTGAGGATATGAAGACAGTAACCCACGCCTTGATCACTTCGCATCTGGACTATGCGAATAATCTGTATCTAGGACTCCCTGCCTACCTACTACACAGGCTGCAGATTGTGCAGAACGCCGCAGCTAGGCTGATCTGTAAAGTCCCCTACCGCCACTCCATTTCACCCCATCTCAGGAAGTTGCACTGGCTCCCAATCACTGCTCGCGTCAGATTCAAGGCCCTCATACTAGCCTTTAGGGCTCTGAATGGTAAAGGCCCCAGATACCTTAGACAGCGATTGAAATGAGTCCATTCGTCTCTCAACCTCAGATCTAACCACCTCCGGCTTTTACTACCCCCCCCAGATTCCACCTTGCAAGGAAGGGTGGCAGAGCATTTGCAGTAGTTGTATCAAAACTGTGGAACTCCCTACCCATCAGTCTCCGTCTCACTGACACTGAATCTCAATTGAGGGGCAAATTAAAGACCTTTCTATCCTCTGGCTGCTAATTCCTCCCTCCAGCCGCTCGCAATCCTTAGCGCCGGGACACCCCCGTTGGGGGTAGCCACGCGCTCAATAAATGTCAATAATAATAATAATAAGAAGAAGAAGAATGGTGCTTTGTTATGGGATATTGTTTTTAGGACCACTGAAAGCAGCACAAAACAAAGCCTTCGTGACCGGCACCCTCCCCTACCTGGCTGACAAGTTCACCCTTCTCTGTGTCTCTTGGCACACCCACAACAAGGACACATCCAACCAGAAGCAAAGAAGGCAACAGGTCTTCTCCATCTTTGCACCCAGAATCTGGAACAACATCCCTGTATTCACCAGGACCGCCCATATTCAGCCCCAATTTAGGAAAGAGCTGAAGATGCAAATGTTTAAAGAAAACTACATCATGGTGCAGTGTCAGTCCAGTTCTGCTACCAGAACCTAGCTGTGCCTTCATTCATGTGTGTGATATATCTTTGCCTTTCTTTGACCCTTCTCAGTACTCGTTGTCTTTTGGCTCAGTTTGTGCTGCACAGACACAACATACAGACATATATACAAGCAAAAATGACATGTCTTTGCCGTGGAAATAATAAGACCAAACTTCAAGACTTTCAGGATCAGGAAAAAGAAACTAGCTGAAACATAGGAAACATCTAAAGTATTATAGACCACTGCCAAGCGGTATAACAGGTGTTAAAGGCCCTCTTCC
This sequence comes from Lissotriton vulgaris, assembly GCF_964263255.1. Lineage (NCBI taxonomy): Eukaryota > Metazoa > Chordata > Amphibia > Caudata > Salamandridae > Lissotriton > Lissotriton vulgaris. Next base: position 235,857 of record NW_028248064.1, read on the forward strand.
TAAAGTTAAATGTCCGAGATACAACCCGCTTACTGGTACGAGTGGAACTGGTGATCTTTAACAAATACCAGAAACATATAGGAGAGTAAGGGATTGCGTCCGTGGATCTTGGACGAGGAATACTCCTGATCCCCTGGTCAAGTTTTGTAAAGAACAAATGAAGGAGTATAACCCGATGAGAGGGATGAAGGCTTTCCAAACGTGGAATCAGTGTTCCTTGTTAATAAACCCCTCACTCACCACCTGGTGGGGACTTGCTTCATCATCGGGGCCCACCCAAGTGGCCTAGCGTCACTTGGGTGTGCTTCGACACCTGAGTTACAGTGGAGCAGGTTGTGAAGTGTGGATGCAAACAAAAAAGAGTTAGAGTGTTAAAAATTGTCCTGGTTTATAACTTTGTATTACAGTTTTAACAAAAAAGCAACTGGACAATATTAAAATAGAGGTGAGATACTGGAAGGGGAGTTACGACCTACGTATCTCAATTATGTGTTGGTCAACATGTTTCTACCATTTGGGGTGATCCCCGGTATTCTTCAGGACCAATAAAAGGAAGTGGGAGGTGTGGGTCCACTAAAAGACGCACCCTGTCCTAAATCCTTTGTCATCCAGAGAAAAAGTGTTTCACTGGGAAGACACTCCTAAAAATGTAGGGTGCCAATAAAAACTAGAGGATTTCTCCTGTTTGGCTTCAACGAGCAGGGGGTAGGTGCTTCACGTTTTACAACATATTAGTTGGCTGTCGTGGAGAGAGGCTGATCACCTACGTCTGCCGTCCACCGCTCGGCTAGGGGACCCACACCTCCCACTTCCTTTTATTGGTCCTGAAGAATACCGGGGATCACCCCAAATGGTAGAAAAATGTTGACCAACACATAATTGTTAGAACGCGATACCTTTACAATGGAAGTCATTAGATCGACTTGCTGTAGGGGGCGCGCTGGAGTTAGGAATAGTATCATTTACTATTCCAACTCGAGTCTGCGCGAGAGGGAAGGTGTTGGAACACTAATTTATACTATTCCTTAGGTTAGACCGTCCCTTACAGCAAGTCGGTCTAATGACTTGCTTTGTAAAGGCATCATGTTCTAATTACGCAGACATTGTATTGACCTTGTTGTAAACGAAATGCGATGTAATGACTGCGTTGTAAACGCTGTCTCCCCAGTAACACATATAATTTACAAACATTTTGCTCAGTGGCAGCTGCAGCCATTGCAGTTAAGACCGGTGGGTGTGGGGGTGGGGTAGGGTGGGGAGGAGTTGACAGGCGACGACCAGGAAAAATACAATTTAAAAATAGAAAAACACTTATCTTGTGCTCGCCGACACCACCCCACTGCTCTTACCTGCACCGGCTGGGGCTGCTTAGTGGATTTCTAAACTCTCTGCTAAATAACCAGAGAACGAGTCAGAGACACCTGGTACATGACACACCGTGAACTTACAAACTAGCATGCAAATAAGGCTCAACGTGAAAGGGCCATGTTTAAAGGTTTGCACTGGCATTATGGTCACACTCACAATGATTAATATGAAAAGGAATAGTCCCACCTCATGCTTCTTTCATCCACCACCAGACACTCTCTGTCTCTTTATCTAACAATTGCAGGTCATTTTGCTCCCTGCTTTTTCCATTTGTTTTCCATTGTTCTCTTCCTTCTTCGTTTCCCCTTGTGTGTTTTTCCTCTCTTGGTCTGGTTTAAAGTCTGATAATGAAATAAATCCTGGTTGCTGAACAAGAGTAAGGGTGGACCCCACCTGCAAGCACTGGCTGAGATTACGCACTGCACACTCATCTATCCATCCATGCATCCTCTCTCGCAGCTGCGGAGAGAGGTGTCTGGGCTGGGGCGCTTTACAGTTTGCAGCACACCATCAATCTCACCACGGCACTGCCGCGGAGCCTTTTAATGTCACCAGAGGGATCTGATGATCAAAGACACAAGCTGATGGCACTGAGCACTGTTAGGATCCAAGGACTCTGCAGCCTCTGAACAGTGAGCAGAGGATCCCTGTGCTGAAAATGGCACAAGATGCTCGATGCCGTCATGGGTGTGGGATGATGGTCCAGACGGCCATGTAGAGGTAAAGCAAGATGCATGTGAGGGCAGGAGGATAGGGGTGAGAAGAATGGAAGAAGATAAGACAATTACTGCATGAACAAGGATCCATTCTTAAGAGTAAAACCATAGGGAAAAGGGATAATCCTATGGTTTATTAGGGATTGTGGCTCAGGTGCACTCTAAATAGACAGTCTTTAATAAATGATGAAGGGTACAAAGGTTGCTGTGGTCCTGATTTCTGTAAGCAGGGAGTTCCAGAATATGGGGGCAGCTCCTGAGAATGATTGATGGAGGGCAGTTGAGGATCGTAGTAAGGGAATTTATAGAAGGAGGCTGTCTTTCCTTCTAATTTCCTAGTGCTTCCTGAGATCTTGAACAGACTGGTCAAATAAGGTGGGGCTTTTGAGTGGTTTGCTTTGAGGGTTAGACAGCTAGCTTGAATTTGATTCTGGCCTAATTGGAAAGCCAATGCACTGCATTAAGGTTTGGGGACATGTGGTTGAACTTCCTTGAAGAGGGTAACAATGAAAAATGTCCTAGCACCTGTAACGGAAAGTTTCAATTCTATTAAGAACACGGAGCCACGATTATGCTCAAACTATCAATCCTTTATTCATCTCCAGCACACTTCAACAATTAGAGAAAAACAACACCTTTCTCATAAACCCTAGGGTAAGGGACTACAACAGTTCAACCAATCGGAGTCTCTATCTGTCCTCATGATGCACCACTCCTCCTGGTACTTCCTCTTTCTTTCCTGCTCCAGCAGGCAGATAAGTGCTCTCGATCTTTATTTCATTATGAATTGTCTGGTAATTGTATTTGTCATTATTGCTTGTTCTTTTCCTGTAGTGTTTGCTTAGGCCGCAGGACCACACCTCAGCGCTCCTGTTGCGGCTTCTTAGAACCTTCAGGTTCATTAAACCCATGGTCGCGCTAGGACAGTATGCGGGGCAGACCATTAGCGGGCACATTCCTTTGTGGTGATACTCTACGTGCCGCATTCCTGCTCGGCTGATGCATGCATCATCAACGCTTGAAGCTCCATCATTGCCACGGAGCCTAATTCCTGAGGAATTCTCCTCCTGGGACACCTGGAAGTAGTATATCAATCAATCAATCAATCAGGGAATTGTAAGTGCGCTACTCACCCATGAGGGTCTTGCGGGGAATGAGATTTTAATATCTTTTTATGATCGATTTAATAACTTATCTCATTCGTCAAGTTTGGATCGCTTGTTTTCTGTCATTGAGTAAAAGACAACCCCCGCATAGGTTAGATAAACCCCATAAACTGACGCAACTCTGAAGAACCACTTACAACTGATAAAGTTTAAAAGATTTAATATAAAATTAAGAAAAGTTGCAAATACAATCCTCTCAGGATAAGATTCATCAAATATACAGGAACTAAAAGGAACATATATTCCCTAAAGAACCTCAGTCTACAAACGAATACACTTAAAGTCAGCTCGAGAATCAACAAATTAAAAGCATAGATATGATGTGGTTCCGTTGCGTTATCTAAAGAAAGAGAAAAATAATCAAGTTAATCTGTCCCTACTCTATACTAAGTGACATCCCTACTTCGCAAGTTCCTAACCTAAAAAAGGTGTCAGCAATTTGACTTCCAAAGAAGTACAAACTTTCTTAGCCTCTAAAGGTAATTTCTATCGAGAAGCAGTACCCTCTCTGCCTACCCATCCGCTCTCTAAGGGTCCTCGGCCTACTGCTCTCTTGCGCTCTGATCTCTCTCAGCGCATCTGCTCAAGTCATCTACTCTGAGCTCTTCGCCTTCGCCTTCGCTCTCGCAATTCGCTTCACCCTTCGCTATCTTCTCCCCGGGGTGCTGTCCCTAAAATACACAATCACCGTGTGGGTGGAACGCCCCTTCGACGTCCACCGCGGACTTTCCCCATGATCTCATTCTTTGCTCTTTTCCATGTCTTCATCTCCTTCCGTCGTCCGTTAAGTTGACCCTTCTCCTTAGGCGCCATCTTCGTCTTCTTGCTGGTGACTTCATTGACATATCAGTTGTCCTTTCGGAGCAAAAGTCTATCACCTCAGCAGAACTTTACTCTTTACAACTATATGCATAACCTTTCTTGGTCCTGTGAATGGTCATTTCAAAACAAGACTCAAATTCCAAGCGCCCCTTATCACGTTTAGGCCATAAACTCCGTCCAGAATTGTCACCTTAAATCTAACAAGAACTAGACCCCTTGGCTCGCACGTTCACATCAAGGCTATTCACGACTCCTGTGAGCCCACTAAATTACAAACAGCGGACTACACTCCTGCGAACCCTTGGTCAGCTAGGTTAAAATCACACATGACCTAAACCCTTCTAACATTCTTACAAAAAGCTTTCTACACAGTATAACCTTTAACACACATTTATATATATAATCGCATTGGGTAAATCGTTTGCTTGAGTGAATACATTTTACATAGAATATAAATTACATAGAATATAACTTTATATTCCCATTCGTTACATCGTTATGTATGTTCTCTGCACATCTCTCCATGTTATATTTCTCGCCGTTTCTCCATTTAAAGTTACACATGTACATGAATTCCACTTTGCACGTTCTTCAGTTCATAAGCATTTCTACACATTCCTACGTTAGCCCACTACGTATACGGGCCTTCTAAATCTAATGCATGTTCAAGAGTAAATACAGTTATATTTCCTATATTACCTTGATAACATCGGTTAATTATATGCTATAAGTGTTAACTTCACGTTGCAGTATACATTTCATTCCTACGTTATACGATATGCTTGTAAATATGGCTCGGATATACGTTTTATTCAAATTGCGCTCTCTCAGTTCCCCCCTTTGATGACTTCTAGGAGTCATCACTAAATGCAATTTGAATAGCACCCTTACACAGAACTAGTTACAATATTCCCTCTTTTTATCGTTTCGAGAGCTCTTAAACTCTTGTACTGTTGATCTTGTAAAGCAGCTAATCTCCTTTCTTGCTCTCTCATGGATCTTTGTAACCGGTTCGACCTATACCATTTATACAATTTCACAAACCCTAATAATGTGATTATGCAAATCAATACTATCAATATAGGTTTTAGTATGTACCACACAATGCTTTTACCAAGGTTGGCAAACCAACTTCCAACCTTTCCTACTCCATGACCTACTTTCTCCCAAACATTTGTTTTTGATAAATCTTCGATTTCTTTATGTATCTGTGTAATGTTCTGTATGACTTTCTCAAGTGGTTTTGAATTGTCTGGAATGTAAGTACAACATTCTTGGACCTTCAAAGCCTTGCAAACTCCGCCCTCTTTTGCTAGCAGTACATCTAAAGCAAGTCGGTTCTGAAGAACCATTGCCCTAATCGACTGCATCTCTCCTTCTACTAGCATTAATGACCTTGCAGTACTTGCAGATAATCTATCTACGACTGTAGCTAGTCTCCTGATCTTAACGTCGTTAAGTATTAAACCTAACATAGGAAACATTGCTCCAAATATGTCTCCGACTACTTCTGCATCTCCTACTTCCCTTTTCGCTCTTGTCGAAGCCTTTCCTTCTATGATCGCTAAATCCTTTGCATGATATATTTTGGGGGAGACAATTGCCAAGTAACACGAACCATACCAATTGTCAGGCAGTTTTACATAGGCATTTCTTCCACATACAAAATATACATTAGGAATCGCTTGCATCCCTTTCATAAAATCTTTCGTATAGTACTCTAATCTAAAAGCATGTTCGCAATTTACTTCACCTACAAATACACTCTCATAATATGTCTTGCCTCGAGTTAAACATAACTTCCCTTTCTGCGTTCTATCCAAAGCTATTGGACCATTGCTACCTTTCTTCTTGTGTGCTTTTTCTTCTTCGGTCCAATCTGTTTTCCACTGTCCTGACATTTTTAGAATCTTCTGCCTTCTGTTTCGGTCATCTACTTGTCCTATGAACTTTTTCTCTACTTCTGACACTTTGCAAGTCAGATTATTTCTGCGTGCATATGATGTATCTAATGTATCCCAAGGAAGAAAGAATTTAGCTAGTCTATCCTCCTTTTTATAATAGTCCCACTTATTCATTTGTTTATAATTCGGAACTTCAGGTAGCACCGAATCATAATTTGAAAAGTAGTACTCAAATCCTTCCCTACCATAAAATATACTAAGCAGTAAACTACATGTTATCCCATAAGTCAATGGGAGATGATGATATCGGATGCCTTCGTCTACGGAAGCCGGCAATTGCATACATACATAGCATTCTTTGGCCTCCATGGCATCGATATACTCGTACAACAATTTGGCATATGCATTTGACCTAAAGTTTCCCTGTGATTCGTCTACGTGTAACCTACGAGCTTCATTCGCCAGTAACGCCTTTTCACGGATGACATTGCTCTCCTCCTCCTTCCCAACAAGAGCAGGTTTCAAAGTCGTTACAGGCTTTACATCTTCTACTTCTTTATCCCTTTCATGTCCTACCATGTATGATGTGGTAACTACTGTAATAATAAGAAAAATTACTACTGCTATTAGTGTACCTATTATGCATTTGGCTTTTCGGTTTGGGTTGCCGTTCTCCATGTTATCAAAAACAGCGCAACTCCTTCCTTTGCGAGGAAAGTTTTTCTTTTCAGTCTTTGAAAGTGCTATTTAACAACAAAAGTCTCTTTTCGCAACAATGTCTTTTTCTCTTTAACAACAGACAACCCTAACCCTTCTCCGTCCTCTAAATGTAATCCCTAAATTTATTCTTCTTTCCACTCGGCTCTAGGTTATCTTCTTCTTTATAGCTTATATACAAAAGTTTTTATGCATCAACAATTATTCTCGTACCTGCAGCTTTAACAACAAGTTCCAATAGTTCAAAACGAACAACTTTTTCTTCTTCTTCTGAAATTTGATGACCAAAAGTCGGAAACTGTAATCGATTTAGCACTAGATCTTTGATCCGACTTAGGTATGGGGGTATGGGAAGTGTGAAAGTCAGTAACCCCTCAATCTCGAGTCCAGGAGTCAACATCCATATCTCCACTGCCACAAATGGATCGAGATCGATTACCTTCACTTCTTTCACTCTCCCAGATTTCTGTCCCCAAGACATCTGCTAGATAGGTCCACTCTGGGGTGGCGTACCTTCTGCAGGGCACACGTACCCTTCTCGATCTCCTTGGACTCTCAGTGCCTGAGTCTGTAGTTTCTTCTTCTTGGTCCGACTCTTCAGCGATCGGGACAAGGGTTCTTTCTTGGTCTGCTTTTAAGCTTGGCCTTCTCCTTCTCTCCGGCCAACTAGCTTCGTCACTCCTTGTCCTCCTACTCCTTGTTCTGGGACTTGTCTCTTGGTCACTCTCAGCTTGTTCGGTATCTGATTCGGACTCCCATGTACTCTCTTCTTCTGAGACGACTTCGGTCCCACTGGTGTCCTGACCATCGTCGGCCTGCTCCGACACCGGCTCAGCTTCTTCGATCACCTCTACAGCTTGGCTTTCCCCCCTCTATGGCTTCTCCGCTTTCTGCTGGATTCTCATCCGAGAGAGGAGCTGTATCTTCCAGAGGTGTTGGCACTCTTCGGGTGTGTGAAGCATGTATCCAGTTTGGCAGGCCTCCACACTTTACTGCAGTGTTCGTAACCAATATGACTTGGAACGGTCCTCTCCAGCGCACGTCTAGACAGTTTTTCCTAACGTGCTTCTTCACCAGGACCCAGTCCCCCGGACACAGGTCATGGCACAAGTCTTGTGCTGATGGAACCTCCGCAGCCTGGACCTGGAGGGACACAGAATTAATGGCATCAGATAGTCCCTTGCAGTAGTCCAAGATCAAATCGTCTGTGATGTTCAACAACGCTGCAGTCGGAACCGATGGCAATCTCATAGCTCTCCCCATTAGCACCTCATGTGGAGAGAGACCTGTTTTCCTATCTGGTGTGCTACGTATGCTCATAAGAACCAATGGAAGTGCGTCTGGCCAACTCAGGGATGTTGATGAACAAACTTTGGCGAGTCTGGACTTTATCGTGCTGTTGATTTGCTCTACAATCCCTGAAGCTTCTGGTCGATAACTGCAATGGAGCTTCTGATCGATACCCAAAGCTGAGCACAACATCTTCACTATTTCGCTGTTAAAATGAGTTCCTCTGTCCGATTCCAAAGAGGATGGCACCCCAAACCTCGGTATCAACTCTCTAAGTAACAACTTCGCTACTGTGAGTGTATCGCACCTTCGTGTTGGGTAGGCTTCAACCCATCTAGAAAATATACAGACAATCACTAAAACGTATCTGAGTCTATTGCATTTAGGCATTTCGATAAAGTCAAGCTGCATCCTATTGAAAGGCCCCCCAGACCTCCCAATGTGACTCAATGTGACTGGTGTTCTCTTTCCTACGTTTAGCTGCTGACAGATCGCACATCGCTGACATACTGCTTCTGCCGCTACTCTAAACTTCGGGTTAAACCACGTTTGTCTGAATACTCTCACCATAGCATCTCTACCTATGTGTGTTGATCCATGCAATTTCCTTGCCATTGGATTAACAAGCTCGTTTGGTGAAACTGCTCTCCCATCTGCAGAGATCCAAAAATTCATTTCACTTTTTGTACATCCAGCTGTCTCCCAACCCTTTTTCTCATCATCTGGTGCATTTTCCTGAACACTCTTTAGCTCATCCCACGTGTCTACAGTGTCTAACAACATTGTCAATTCAGTTCTTTCCTGTATTCCCCCCACTTCTACATTGGTGTGAGAATAACCTTGTTCTGCGCAATAACGCGCTACCTCGTCAGCATAACGGTTGCCTTGCGACACAAAGTCTACGTTCTTCGTGTGCGCGGCACATTTGACAACTGCTATGGCTGACGGACCTTGCAATGCCTCTAACAATAATCTCACGAATTCTCCATTCCTAATTGGAGAACCCGAGGAGGTCATGTAACCTCTTTGAGACCATAACTGCCCATAGTCGTGAACTACCCCGAAACCATACTGGCTATCGGTGTATATGGTGACTCGAATTTTGTTACCGGCTAAGCAGGCACGGGTCAAAGCAATAATTTCAGCTACCTGAGCGGAATGTACTCCTTTCAGGCAGGCGGCTTCCACAATTCTGGTAATAGTACAAACTGCATATGCTGCTCTCAGCTGACCAATATCGTCTCTTACACATGAACCATCAACAAAGAATATTTCATCGGGGTCAGTCAATGGCTCATCTACGATATCTGGTCTCGGTTTGGTGCATAGTTCAGTCACATCAAGGCAGTCATAATCTGTACAAATTTCATCATCAATCTCATTTGGAAGTGGCATCAAAGTTGCAGGATTCAAGACGGAGCATCTCTTTAGGGTCACATTCTCGGCAGCCAGTATGACTTGCTCGTAGCGTGTGAGCCTGCTATTTGTCAGATGCTGAGTCTTAGTCCTGGTCATTAACAATTCTACAGAATGCGGTACGTACACCACTAACTGATGTCCCATTACCACACTTTCACATCTTTCAATGCTGACACCCGTTGCAGCTACGGATTTGAGACATCCGGGCAACGCTGCGGCTACTGGATCTAATGTAGCCGAAAAATAAGCAACTGGCCTACGCGCATTTCTGTGTATCTGGGCCAAAACTGCTAAAGCGCATCCCTCTCTTTCGCAGCAGTAAAGCAAAAATGGTTTTGTGTAATCAGGCATTCCTAAAGCCGGGGCACGACATAAGTCCTCCCTCAGCTGCAAAAACGCCATCAAACAGTCTTTGTCCCATGGTACCGGATCACTTACTCCTTTGTGCGTCAGTTGTAGTAACGGTTTTGCCTTCAGTGAGAAGTTGGCTATCCACTGCCGACAATAACCGACCATGCCTAGAAACATCCTGACTTCTCTTTGTGTTGTAGGCGCGTTCATTTTCATGATCGCCTCTATTCTGTCTGGAGACACCTTCCGCTTTCCCTTTTCAATCCTATGGCCCAAGTATTGCACTTCAGTCTTACAATACTGCAATTTACTTGGAGACACCTTGTGTCCGTTCTCGGCCAAGTGATTTAGTAAGGTAATGGTGTCTACTTTGCAAGCTTCCTCAGTTTCTGACGCAACTAGGAGGTCGTCTATGTACTGGACTAGAACCGAGTTCTTGGGCAGTACTAGACTTTCAAGATTCTTCTTCAGTAGCTGGTTAAAAATCGATGGGCTTTCTGTATACCCCTGAGGGATACGACACCATGTTAAAACGCGATCTTCCAGCTTAAAAGCGAAAAGATACTGGCTCTCTTCATCTAAAGGAATCGAAAAGAAAGCCTGGCACAAATCTATTACGGTGAACCATTCAGCTTGGAACGGTATCTGGAATAATATCACTGATGGATTCGGTACCACTGGACAACATGAGACAACGATATTATTAACCTTTCGTAGATCCTGCACAATTCTGTATTTTCCACTAGGCTTCTGTAAACCCATAATCGGGGAATTACATGGACTTCCCACGATCTCCTTCAGTATTCCCTGTTTAATCATGGATTAGATCACGGGCTTTATTCCTGCAATCGTCTCCGGTGTCAACTTATATTGTGGTATTCTCGGATACTCGGCATTGGGTCTTACCATGATCTTTACTGGTTCTACCCCTTTGATCAATCCTATTTCTTCTCCTGTAAAATCCCACACTTCAGCTGAACACTTTCTCCCTCAAATCCTGTGGAAGCTCCTCCACCGTTAGTGTAGGATATAGTTCCACGCATTCCTGTGAGTTTACGACTTTAAAATCAGCATCCTCATCATTGGTCTGCACTTCTACTCCTTCAGGTGTGCAATGTATTGTGCAATTCAATTTACACAACAGATCTCTTCCTAACAGACACACAGGGCTAGAATCACAGATTGCAAACTGATGTTCATCACTGTAATTCCCTATCTTCACTGATACTGGTTCTGTCAGAGGATTCCTCATCCTCCTGTTTGCGACTCCTACCACCTGAATCGTCTCTCCCGACATTGGCAGACCTGGGACTACCGCTGATCTCAACGTGGATCGAGTGGCCCCCGTATCCACCAAAAAGGTCGTAGGACATCCAGCTACTTCAGCCTCTACGTAGGGTCCTCTCTGATCTACTTCCAGGGCTGCACCTAGAGTACAGTCTTCTCCTCTATTCACTCGTTGCCCTGTAAGAGGATCAACGTAGTAGCATTCTTCTCCTCCTACGAACAATGGCATTTGTCTATAGGTTTTCCCTCCATTTGTAATGCGAGGCGGTTGAGGAAACGGGGCTCGAGGAGTCTGATTCCCCCCTTTGATAAACTTTCCCTTCGGGATTGCTGTTCCCTTTACCATGTTGGGTTGAACCTCATCCTCTTCCTGTTCTAATTCCCCCGTCTCGACATTATATGGACACTCGCGTCTCCAATGTCCCACCTCGTTACACTGATGGCACCTCGTTGTCTTTTTCAGTGTTGCGATATCTATTCTCGGTCTCGGTCTTTCTTCCTCCTCTCTATTTTGATTATTCTGTTTCTTTACTGGTGTTCCTGTTCCCTGTTGCCGCTGTCCACCCTTTCCAGCTGATTGCATCTGTACCAACATCAGCTTTTCTTTAAGTTTCTTTGCCTTTGAATCTATTTCATCGCTACAGTACCTCGCATACCTCAGAATCTCATCCAAAGGTTTGTTCTGCCAACAAATCAAATGCTGTTGAATCATTAGGCTTAGGTCTGGTCTCAATCCTAGAACAAACTTCGACACAAACTGTCCTATGTCTTTAGGATCCATGACATCCAACCCGCTATACTGTTTGAATGCTTTCAGCAATCTCTCGTAGAACTCGTGAACGGTCTCTTTAGGTTCCTGAGTTGTTCGATCTATCTTAACCCAGTCTATGTCTTGCACTGGCACTTTCTCCTTTAACCATGCTATTACTCTCTCGTACTTTTCCATGACTCTATCTGATGGACCATTCGTCCTGGCATCTCTCGGAGGCTCACAAGCGGGCCATTCGACACTAAGCTTGCATGCCGTCCACAAATCTCCGGGTACTACGATATCGAACAAGGTGTTCAAATCGATCCACAGCACCTTAGAGATCTTCACGAACCTCTCTACCTGCTTGTACCACTCCACGGGGTTCTCTCTTAACTTGGGGAAAGAATTAGTGAATGCCGCTAAATCCCCCCTACTCCAAGGTACATGAACGTAGTTTCCGTTCGCGATTTCTCGCAAAGGGAAAGCTTCCATTCGCATTAGGTCTCCATCCTGGGACTTCACAAGTGCACTCCTTCTGACAGATCCCCTCTTGGACCATTTTTCCTCCCATCTATCCAGATCTCTCCATATCCTAATACACATGATCAGTTCCCTTATGTGTACTCTTAGCCCAATCGTCCTACGCTCATCTAGATCTCGATCTGTGCAATTCAGCCTATGGTTGGCCTGTAAGGCTTTAGTTCGTGACATGTCTATCATATACTTGTCTGCTAATTCAGATAATTTCTCATGAGCTGCCCTTGCCTTTCGAGTAACATCTTTAGATAAAAACAGTATTTCATCTGGTTCGTACAGCTCTAACCTTTCTATTGCCACTGTGCCATCAATTATCTCATCCAAGTCTGCTTTTAAACTCATTACATCAATCCGTCTTGCTTTTATTTCAGCTCTCAGTATGTCAGTCCTAGGTTGTTCTCTTACATCCCTCTCACCTCAACTATGCGCCCTACGCCTAAGCACAGGTGAGTTATGAGGAGTTTTTCTTCCATCTCTTTGTTCCCACCTCTCTAGATCCCAAGCCTTTCCATCTTCCCTTGGGGTGTGGTGGAACATTGCTCCATTCCCCATCACTACATTCCGTCTTTCTGGCTCGGTGTCTCCAGATACGATATAGGATCCACCGTGCTGTTCTAAACCATTGTAACTCGCTTGCTGTCTGGTGTCGCTCAACAACCGATAAGATCCTTCATGGCCCTCCATTCTCCCGCGATCTCGTTCGTGATCACCGGATGCATGGCGAGACGTTTCGCGACTCCCTATATTCTCATGACTTCGTTCGCGTTCACCGGATGCATGGCGGGACCCTTCGCGGCTCTCCATGTTTCCGTGATTTTGTTTGTGATCACCGGAGGCATGTCGAGACGTTTCACGACTCTCCATGTTACCGTGATTCCAATGTCGCGCATTTTCTTCTGGGGCATGGTGAGTGCATCTGAAACTATTTCGATACTCCTGCGTCCTTCGTTCTCCCTCACTAAAAGTGACGCGAGGCACCTCCCCACACCCTGTACTTCTGTCGTTACACATTTGCCTATTGCCGCTGGTAATATGGCAAGTATCTCCTCTGCTTTCTTGACTCCCTCTCTCCCACTCTGGGCTGCTTTCGCCAGCTCCACAATGAGAGAGGATCCTGCTATCCTGATCACTCCATTCTGCTCCTGTTTCCAATTTCTTATTCTCAGTTTCTTCGGCAGTATCCCATTCTCTCAAATATTCCCTTAATTCCTTATAGGATTTCGGTTTCGGTCCCCTTAAATCCATCTGTCCTCTTTGGTCCCCTTGTTCTACCCAGGGTACTCCGACTCATTGGTGCTAGTATCTGCCTCTGAGGATTCATCATCCTATTCCTATTCTCCATCTCTGCCCTTTCCCTGTCCCATTGTGCCTGTTCCTCCTGCTGGACTCCCTCCGGGTTATAGATTGACACTATAGGCCCTATGGTAACAGGTACTTGCAGAGCATCTGGCATTTGATACGACCTTGCATACTGCATTTCTGGCACCTTCTGGACCACGAATCTTCCTACTACTCTCTGTTCGGAACTAGATTGAGGTACTTCCTCACCTTTCTTGGCATCTCACTCTGATACTGGGAGCGATTTATATTCCCCCCATCTAGCTCCGTCCCCTTGTTGTAATACAGGACTTTCGGCTTCTCCGCTGTACGGAGGTGGTCTATCTGTTAATAGCCTCTCTATCAGATCCTCTTCTGTCTCGCTATCCTCATCTTCTTCTAGAGGTTTCTTTTCCCCCGTAACTTCTAGCATCGGGTACAGCTTGTCTGCTTCTATCTTTTGCACCCTCCACTTTTTGGCTTCATCGTCCCATTTAGCATCCTGCACTGCTTTTACCGATCGCCTCACTCTTTCCTGGCGTCTCTTTACGCTCTTTTCGTGTGCTGCTCTAAACCATGCGCTAAGGGCTTCGAACTGTGTTGGCCTTGGTAGAGGTCTTGTTGCAAGCATTACTGCTTTCAGTTGGTTCAATACTTCTAGCTTAAACGTTCCGTATCTCGGAAACGTCAGTTCCTTATTCCCTTCCGTTAGCTTATTCCACTCGGAGATCCATAATATCGAGTGTAAGCCTACATTTACTGCCATATGATAAGCTGGTGTGCCTTCTGGTGGAGCTTCTTCTCCGGCATACAAGTTTCCTCTATCTCTCTCAAAGATCGCCCTTAAACGTTTAAAACACCTCATTTTCGATAATCTTCAAATTTCCTCTACTCTCTTCCTTATTTACGTCTCGATGACAAACCAACCAATCCCTACGCGACTCTCGCTAATCGGTCTATCCCAGCGCGACTCTGCGCTGACCGACCAATCTCAGCGCGGCTCTACGTTGACGTCACTCGTTCTCTTTGCAGCAATTCCCTTCCGTTCTCAACTCGTCTCACGATCTTGCATGCGTTTTCATTCATACGCTGAAAAATGACTACTTCCGTCCAAGCGATCACTTTTCTCTGACTGTACGGCCACAGCCTAACTGTAATTGTCACCTCAACTGACGAAACGTCTTTCCTCTCACGGTCAGACGATCGCCTTGACTGATAGGTTACTTACACACAGTAAACGTACGACCAGCGTCCGTTACTCATACACTCACTCTTACGCTCCCCCTATCATCGGTCTGTCGGGCGATCAATGGTACCTCATGACCCCCTTTCAATGGTAGACAATTACTCTGGGTGTTCGATACACCCGAACCACTTAAGCTCTCTTTGAACTTAAGATTTTATCCGGTTGCGCGCGCTCACAACCTTCCCTCAATCACACTACAGGCATTCAACTCCGCTTGACATTACAACACAGGTACAACACAAAACACCGCAATCTTACAACGCATGACCCTTATACTCACTCTCGACCGACTCTGCTGCTTTTCTCTCGACGCACCGTCAGCACCTCCTTCGGCAGGGATTCTTCTTCTGGTCGTCGATGACTAGGGACCTTGGGGTAATCTAGACCTGACCTAGGTTGTCTTCCTCAAGAAGAAAACCATCTTTCTCTGCTACCAACTGCGGGGAATGAGATTTTAATATCTTTTTATGATCGATTTAATAACATCTCATTCGTCAAGTTTGGATCGCTTGTTTTCTGTCATTGAGTAAAAGACAACCCCCGCATAGGTTAGATAAACCCCATAAACTGACGCAACTCTGAAGAACCACTTACAACTGATAAAGTTTAAAAGATTTAATATAAAATTAAGAAAAGTTGCAAATACAATCCTCTCAGGATAAGATTCATCAAATATACAGGAACTAAAAGGAACATATATTCCCTAAAGAACCTCAGTCTACAAACGAATACACTTAAAGTCAGCTCGAGAATCAACAAATTAAAAGCATAGATATGATGTGGTTCCGTTGCGTTATCTAAAGAAAGAGAAAAATAATCAAGTTAATCTGTCCCTACTCTATACTAAGTGACATCCCTACTTCGCAAGTTCCTAACCTAAAAAAGGTGTCAGCAATTTGACTTCCAAAGAAGTACAAACTTTCTTAGCCTCTAAAGGTAATTTCTATCGAGAAGCAGTACCCTCTCTGCCTACCCATCCGCTCTCTAAGGGTCCTCGGCCTACTGCTCTCTTGCGCTCTGATCTCTCTCAGCGCATCTGCTCAAGTCATCTACTCTGAGCTCTTCGCCTTCGCCTTCGCTCTCGCAATGCGCTTTACCCTTCGCTATCTTCTCCCCGGGGTGCTGTCCCTAAAATACACAATCACCGTGTGGGTGGAACGCCCCTTCGACGCCCACCGCGGACTTTCCCCATGATCTCATTCTTTGCTCTTTTCCATGTCTTCACCTCCTTCCGTCGTCCGTTAAGTTGATCCTTCTCCTTAGGCGCCATCTTCGTCTTCTTGCTGGTGACTTCATTGACATATCAGTTGTCCTTTCGGAGCAAAAGTCTATCACCTCAGCAGAACTTTACTCTTTACAACTATATGCATAACCTTTCTTGGTCCTGTGAATGGTCATTTCAAAACAAGACTCAAATTCCAAGCACCCCTTATCACGTTTAGGCCATAAACTCCGTCCAGAATTGTCACCTTAAATCTAACAAGAACTAGACCCCTTGGCTCGCACGTTCACATCAAGGCTATTCACGACTCCTGTGAGCCCACTAAATTACAAACAGCGGACTACACTCCTGCGAACCCTTGGTCAGCTAGGTTAAAATCACACATGACCTAAACCCTTCTAACATTCTTACAAAAAGCTTTCTACACAGTATAACCTTTAACACACATTTATATATATAATCGCATTGGGTAAATCGTTTGCTTAAGTGAATACATTCTACATAGAATATAAATTACATAGAATATAACTTTATATTCCCATTCGTTACATCGTTATGTATGTTCTCTGCACATCTCTCCATGTTATATTTCTCGCCGTTTCTCCATTTAAAGTTACACATGTACATGAATTCCACTTTGCACGTTCTTCAGTTCATAAGCATTTCTACACATTCCTACGTTAGCCCACTACGTATACGGGCCTTCTAAATCTAATGCATGTTCAAGAGTAAATACAGTTATATTTCCTATATTACCTTGATAACATTGGTTAATTATATGCTATAAGTGTTAACTTCACGTTGCAGTATACATTTCATTCCTACGTTATACGATATGCTTGTAAATATGGCTCGGATATACGTTTTATTCAAATTGCGCTCTCTCAGTCTCAAGGTGCTGAAGGGGAGGTGGGGGGGGTACGCAGGTCCATTCAGCCAAAGAGCCAGGTCTTGATGGTCTTCCTGAAGGTGTTCAGGGAGGAGGCGCGTATATGCCCTGTGTGGTCTATAGCCTTTGTCCAGTAAACATGCACAACGCTCGCTATCGTGCGGGTCTGTATTGCTCTGTCTGGCTGTCAATTCCATAGGCATGAACTTTCTCAGTGCTGCTGCTTCTAGGGGATCCGTTTAAGGGGGGGTTGTACCTTTTTGTAATACAGGGTGTTGTGGGCCCAAAACTCTCAAAATCGCAGGTTTCTTAGCATTCCCAAAATTGTACCTGGTGCCACTCCAGTGCCATATTACCAAACCTCAGGTGTATACAAAATATTTACTGCAACTGTGCAACTCAGAACTTCCCACTATAGAGTGTCTGCCATCAGCACTTTCAGTGATCGAGGACAGAAAGCAATCTGGAGTGGTCAAATATGTCAAAAGCTGCTGTAAGATAAAACAAAACTAGGAGGCAAGTTTCTGTGGATGTCGTCCAGAATATTTATTGATGCTGTTTCAGTTCCATGACAGTCTGAATCCAGACTGGTGTGCTTTCAGTAGGTTTTTGTTATTAATGGATTTAGAAAGAGACACACTTTTCAATAGTCTTTCCTAACAAAGGGAAGTTTGGGGATTGGCCAATAATCTTCTGCAAGGTTTGGATCAAGCGTGGATTTTTGGGAGTTAGAGAGAGATCAGGTCATATTTGAGAGAGTTAGTAAAGCAACCTTGAGTGAGGGAAGCATGAATGATTTAACACCACTGTTCAGAATAAAGGTCAAAATTCGCTTTGATGCTGGTAGCAGGGATGAGGTCATCTTTTGTGAGCGGTTTCAAAACATTTCGGGGCATATTAGCAAGGGCAATATCGCCGCTTTAGCTGCACTTTTTGCCGCTAAAGCAGCGATATTTTTATCACCCTATTAGCAAGCTGTCGCTAACAGCAATTAGCGACAGCTTTTAGGCGATAGCGAATGGTTTGGGGCCCGCTTTGCATGTCAGCGATATTTATCACTAATGACATGCAAAGTGGGCGTACCCAAACTGTTAGCGACTGAAAGCAGTCGCTAACACAGCTATCGCCTATTAGCAAGGCAGGCTTAGCGATGTAAAAAGCTACGCTAAGCGCGATTATCGCTGTAATCTAACGCCTGCTAAAAACATGACTTACCTGTTTATCCATTGGGAGGTGGATTGTCAGGTTAAGTCCCCATTGGCGTTAAAGCGTGAATATTGCTAGATTTCCAGCGATATTCACGCATTTCGCCGCTATCGCTGGATATTTTAGAACAATGGAGAAAAACGTTGCTAATAGCATGTTTTCTCCGCTAACATATCTAGCGATAGGCAACGATAAAAAAAAAATGCGCTAAACGCATTTTGCAATAAATATCGCTATTCCTTGCTAAAATGCCCCTTCAAGTGTTAGTTGACTTGGTTGTGATCATTGTAGAACAGTCTTTGGGTGAGGCACCTAAATGAAGCAATAGGATTTTGTAGGAAAATAGGTAAAGAATGCCTTGCTTTCATATATTTCCCAAATTTTATGCAGGGAAGTATTTTTTTTTTTTTTTAAATATATTTTTATTGCAGGAATCAGCTGAAATTACATGTTGGATCAGCAATACAATTGCAGGAATAAAAGAATGGATACATCCGATCCCCCATGAGAAAATGTCGTGGATACACAGCCATTCAGCCCACAACCCAAGGGTCGGGCGGCGTCTTCTTGTAGAGAACACAGGTGGGGATCTGGTAGAACATCGAAGCTGATCCGGATTATCCCACTGGCTTCATCTGCTTTTCTAAATCAACCTAACAGAAAAACTCCCCCCAACAACCCAGTGAAACAGGACCATCCCCCCACCCAACCCCGCCATCAGTGTGTAGTGGTATGTGTAGAAAGAGCCTGTGGGAACCCCCAGATGACTGTATTTGTATCCATATCGTGGACGACTATCGGGAACAAGGTTGTGCTGCATCCTCACCCTCGGAATCGCTGGAAGCGCAATAATCTCTAAGGGCCTGCACTAAGGTCTCCCATTCTAGAGCAGATTCTAGCGCTTTCTCGTTGTGCTGCCGCCCCGCTAGTTGGTATCGCAGAGTGCTCTCCCCCGCAGCCCATTTCAGAAGTTCGCTGTGCCATTTAGCTCCCGTGGGACCAACTCTTGCCTTCCAATTCCTTGTTATCTCCCGTTTAGCGAGGACAAGCCCCAAATCAATAAATTTACTCGAAAGTTTATTTTTAGGGGTATGCGGGAACCAGTGTAAGAGTCCCACCGCAGCGTCGACTGACAAAGTTCTCCCCGTTACCCTATTTAGAGTGTCCTCTATCAAAAGCCAGTTTGAGGACAGCGCTGGGCAGGACCACAACATATGAAGGAGGTCCGCCTCAGGCGCTCGGCACCTGGGGCAATCCGCTGAATCCGTGGCGAAGTACTGCTGAATCTTCGCCGGGGTCAAGTAGGCTCTATGGAGTATATAAAAATGGACCAGTTGGAACCGGGCATGGCGTGCTCCCTTCCAGGTCGTCTCTGGTATCTCTTTCCCTATGTCGGCCTCCCAACGATTCCGCAGAGTTGTCAGGGGGGGCAAGCCATCGGCAATCAATCTGTTATACCGGCACGTGACTGCCTTGACCATCCCCGCGGACATCATTACATACTGGCATACCGGAGACGTAGGTCGTTCCTCTAGCCCACTTTTCCAGTGCGCCTGAATCGCTCGGACCAGAGCCGTGTGCAAGAGGAAGTCGCCTCGGGGAACATCGAAACGGTCCAGAATCTCCTGGAAGGGCAGTAACACCCCGTCCTCATAAAGGTCCCCCACCAATTGCAACCCCGGGTCTTCCCATTGTCCTAGGCGTGACCAGTCTCCCCCGTGAGGCAGGGCCGTCAGCATCCCCAGCGGTATTTCCGGTGCATACGGGAGCCTCAGTTGTCCCCGGGCGTGGGCGCGATTCCAACATAGTCTAATGGTCTTTTCTTTGAGCGTCGGGTCCTTCAGGGACAAACGTTGGCGCAGTGCAATGAAGGAGATAACATGTCTAGGCATCCCCGTACCCCTCCCAATCTCCGGGCCACGAAACTCCCTCGCGACCTCCTGGGTGAAGGTCTGCAATTGCGCCGCCAGGTAATATTTCTCAAAATCTGGCACCGCAAGGCCTCCCTCCGACTTTGGTCTCATCAGGGTCTGAAGGGCTAGTCTCCGGCGGCCAGAGCCCCAGAGGAACCCCACCACCATGGATCGCAATAGCCGAAAGGTGGCCGGCGGGATCCAAATCGGAAGCGCTCGAAAGTAGTAGAGCAAGCGGGGAAGTGCTACCATTTTCAGTAGAGCAATCCGCCCCGCCACCGAAAGCGGCAGGGTAGCCCAAAATTCCATATTACCACGCAACGCGCGAGTACAGCGGGCTATGTTGCCATCCAGGAGGTCGGTGGGATCATGGTATATGTATACCCCCAGGTACTTGAGGCAGCTGGGTTCCCACCTAATTTCTCTGCCGGTGTCAGGTCTGGGCACTCCCCTGCGAACCGGGAACAGACAAGTCTTGGCCCAATTCACACGGAGGCCCGAGACCTCTCCGAAAGACGTCAGTGCCGCAGCAGCCCCATCTAGAGCGGCATTCGAGTCCTCGAGGAAGAGCAGCAGGTCATCAGCATACAGCGAGATATAATGCAGGCCAGAGAAGGTCCGCAAGCCGCCGAAAGAGACCCCGGATCGGATCAGCAGCGCCAGTGGCTCCACTGCTAGCGCGGAAAGCAATGGGGACAGGGAGCAACCCTGTCTCGTGCCTCGTTCTACTGGATATTGTTGGGAAATCAGCGGACCCGCTCTCACCCTGGCCGACGCAGAGGCATAAAGTACCGTGGTCCACCTGACAAAGCCCTCCCCTAGACCAAAGCGTAGCAACACTCTGCGCAGGTAATCCCATTCCAAACTATCGAAGGCCTTTTCTAAATCAACCGAAAGGACCACCGTGCACGGGGCCTCCGTGTGTGGTTCCCCCAGCAAGCGAAACAACCTGCGAATATTCATGGTCGTGTTACGCTTGGGAATGAACCCTGCCTGGTCCTCGTGCACTAAAGAGCTCATATGCCCCAGCAGCCTCGATGCCAGTATGCTGCTTAGGATTTTATAATCGACCGTCAACATTGATAATGGTCGGTAGGACCCCGGGTCAGTTGACTCTCTACCGGGTTTGAGGAGGGGAACTACCAAGGCCTCACTCATCGAGCCGGGAAGACGACCCAAGCGCTTCGCCTCTCTGTAGACTATCAACAGTCGGGGCGCCAATAGGTCAACGTAGGTGGAGTAGAATTCGACCGGAAGTCCATCCAGGCCCGGGGTTTTGTTCCTCGCCATCCCTTTAATGGCACTACGGATTTCTGCTAGTTCGATGTCAGAGCCCAGGGCCTTCACCACCTCGGGCTCTAGGGATGGCATCTCTAAGGGTTGCAAATACTCATCAATCAGGGCGGGGTCTCTGGTCGGGTTACTGCGATATGGCCGCTCATAGTAGCGCTGGTAGCAGCTTAAGATCTCCGGCTGGGTGTGCACCTCAAACCCGTCCGCCGTGCGCATGGACGTCGTCAGAGAGGTCCGGCGCGAGGGATTGGCCAACCACGCTAGCAGCGCGCCTGACCTATCCCCCTCTGTGAGCGACCTAGTGGTGTAGGCCTTATAATCGAAGCAGCGCAGTCTTTCGACTGCCGCCGCCACCGCCTCCCTCGCCACCGCCGTACGTTCCTGGAGTTCAGGATGCCCGGGGCGGCGAAGTTCCATCTCACGAAGCTTCCGATCAGCTGCGGTCAGGTCATCAAGGATGACCCGTCGCATGCCCACCTTTTTAGAGATACAATAGCCCCTAACCACCACCTTAAACGCGTCCCATTCCGACGCTCTCGAGCCAGCGGTGCCCCCATTGGTTGCAAAATAATCAGAGATTGTGCCCTCCAGGTCCGCCCTAAAGACTATGTCCTCTAAGATCTCCGGGCGCAACTTCCAGGTGGGCACACTAGGGACCCCGGGAAACCAACGGAAGTCCGCTAGAAGGGGGTTGTGGTCCGAAATGGTCCTAGTCAAATATTCAGAGCGGACCGCTGCGGATACCAACTCCGCCGAGCCCAGAAACCCATCTAGTCGCACGTGCAATTCATGTAGGGCAGAAAAATAGGAATAGTCTCTAGAAACGGGGTGCTGCGCTCTTCAGATGTCCGTGAGCCCCCAGTGCGTCTGCCAGTCCTTCCTCCCTTTAGCCACTCGGTGAATAGGAGAGTCCGGGAGGGGAGGGTGTGTGAGCGGTCGGCCTCCACGTCAACTACTGAATTAAAATCACCACCTAATAAAAGGGTTCCCGTGAGAAAGTGGGCCAATGAGCCCGATAACCCGGAGAGGAAGGCAAGCTGGTCCACATTAGGCGCATAGATACAACAAATATTCAGGTCCCTTCCCCCCAGTGTGCCCGAGACAGCTACATAGCGACCCTCCGGATCCACCACCGATTTTGTAACTTGAAAAGGAACCCCAGCCCTGATCCATATTAGCTCCCCCCTCGCGTAAGCTGAGTATGAAGTGTAGAAGACCTGCCCTCTCCATCTACGCTGCAACGCCGCCCCTTCCGCCTTGGTGAGATGAGTCTCTTGCAGCAGCGCTATCTGCACCCCTCTACGCACTAGATAAGCGTGAACCTTGTGACGTCTAGACATAGTGTGAAGCCCTCGTACATTCCAAGTGATGCATTTCACATTAGCGATTTCAGCCATTGTCCCACAATGTCCGTCCCTGACGTTCCCACCAAAGCTCAAACAGAAAACTATCGACAATCAAGTCAACACTGATGGCAGCCATTTTTCCCAACAAAGACCCAACACCCGTCTGAAACAAACCCCCTCCCACCCACTCCAGAACAGGACCCAAATAGCACTATCCAGTTCCCATCCAAACCTCTTACCCAACAACCCCCTGATCCCCGACTAATCCTGCGGTCGCCACCGCAGGGAGGCCTTAAGGGCTAGGTGCGGGCCGGGCGCCAGTAATGGGCCTTCGAGTCTCAGACTACCGAGACTAAGTCGAGCCCTGAGTTAAGAGATCGGCAGCCCGATCGGGGCCCCCCAACCCCCTCATCGGATCATGGCAGCAATCACCTCCCCACGACCCCCGCTGCAAACCCCCACCCAAATGGAAGTGCCTCACCCATTCATCCCTGTCCGTCCAGCATGCCCTCAGCTGAGTCTGGAGTGACCACTGGCAAGTGAACACTATTGGTCTCTGACTCCTCTGTGTCCGTTTGCGCCCCCTCGCCGCCGGGTTCCAATTCTTCAACAATGGGGCCACTTTGTGAACCAGACAGATTAGACACCATCTCCAGCACTCCTCGCCGCTCCGCCATTGTCTCCACAGTTGAAGGCTTGCCTGGTTTGCCACGGCGGCTTCGGAGTCTCTTGGAACGACGTTGTTGTCCAGGTTCCAAAGCCAACTCGGATGACGAGCCAAAACCATCCTTGCCAGCCCTGTAGAGTTCGAGCCAGTTACAGACTTCCTCCGGGGTATCAAAGAACTGAGTCTTATCGTCAATGATAATACGGAGCCTAGCAGGAAAGAGGAGTGAGTACTGGATACCCTCGCTCCGGAGCTCGCGCTTGACCGCCAGGAAAGAGGTCCGTTTTCGTTGGGTCTCATACGTATAGTCCGGGAAAATGTTCACCTGGCTATTCTCCACCTGATAAGGGCCATTATGCCTGGCGGCGTTGAGGAGCAAGTCCCTGTCCCGAAAATGCAATAAACGCGCCACCACCGGACGTGGGGCGCGACCCTGTTGCAGTGGCCTCGCCGGTACCCTATGTGCTCGTTCCAGGGTGTAGAAGGAGGACAGACCCTCTGGAGATACCGTGTCCCGGAGCCAAGCTTCCAAGTAGGCCACCATGTCGCCATCTTCGATCTTTTCCGGCAGGCCCACCACCCGAATATTGTTCCGTCTGTTACGCCCTTCAGCGTCCTCCGCCCGTTTTTCCAAGGCATCGATTCGGGACAGGGCATCCTTCATTGTCGCGGCCAGGGTCTTCTGTGCTTGTTCCAGAACCTTCACTAAGCTCTCCACCTCTTTAACTCTGTCCGAGAGCTTGCCGTGGTCAGCCCTAAGGAGGCCTAAGCTCGTCGCAACCTGGGTGATGTCTTGCTGTAGAGCTGATCGCGTACTTGCGATCGCCTCCAGGACCCGGTCGAATTGTTGTTGTAAGTGGGTACCTCCAGTGCTCTCTGGGTCAACTCGATCATCCTTGTCCGGCGCCTCCGTGTCCGAGGCGGCCGGGGTGGTCCCTTTGGGCCCCCTTGGTTTCCCCATGACGGCCGATTCTCGTGGAGAAAAGTTCGGTAGAGTCACTACCAAGTGTGGGCGTCGATTACGGCACTCCTGGTACGTGGCCGTTGAGTAGAGGGCCGTCGATCGTAGTCGCCAAGGTCTACCACTTCTCCGATTCTTCGGGTCGTGCCACCGCCGTGTCACCGGAGGCCAACGAGGGGCAGGCGGGGGAGATCGGCGCCAGTCTGAGTAGGTCCGCCGGGACGAGGAGGACCTCGAATGAGAATCACCAGCGCTGCCGGAAACTCTGTGGCGCCAGGGCGCCGTGCTGCCCATGAAATGCTCGGGGCTCCCGCGAGTTCAGGCACGCAGAAGGGGGCAGCCGGGCGTTTCCCGTGGTCTCGTCATACCGCTCAGGGCCTCCGGTCACCCACGAGCCGCTCTCGACCAACAGTCCATCTAGAGATGGCCACAGTGCCCAGATCCTTCCAAACCATCAATCGGACAATCGGTTCACGGAGGGATAGGATGCGGAGAAGGTACATGTAGCTCTGCTAGGCGCCCACGGGTCTGGGGTCTCGGCAAAGCCATCGAGAAGGTCCGGGCGCCATCTTGGGCTCCGCTCCGTGTTCCTCGCAACTTCGCTTTGTCGTCGGAGCCACCGGTTTTCGAGTGTCTCTAGGTGTCCCAGTATGTCCCCTCTGACCCGAACTTCGGTTTGTGGGGGTCGGGGTGCCCCACGGTCCTCGATCTACAGGATCAGTGCGGGCCCAGTCCCGGAGCCGAGCTCTCAGGCGACCATCGCCATCGGCGTCCAAGCCACGCCCCCTGCATGGAGGTATTTATATTGCCCAAAAAGGGGAAAGATATCTAAATTTTACGCATGGAATTTTTGTGACTCAAACTGCAGTCATTTTTTAACATACACTGGGTGCACTCAGTACTTGTGTATGGGTTTGTCATACATGTTTGACAAGCTCTCGGGCCACTGCTACCTGCACCCATGAACAGTACCCATTGTCTAATATTTTCACCCTCAAGAGCCATCAATCTCTTGTTTTGCTCTTGGTGTAATGCTTGCACATAATGTTTCTCTTTTAAGGCGCTCATTATTGTAAGGTGGCTAACATGTCTAATGTCACTGTTTATTGGGGTCTAAGGGCCTCATTACGATGTCGGGTGGTAAGCCTCCTTCCAACAGTCGGAATTTCCTTGACCACGTCGGAACCCTTCTGACCGACTCAGTCGGTTTACATTCCGACCGACCGGTTACGATGTTTGTGGTCAGACATAAACCAGTCGGTCATTCCAAATTGGTTCCGACTGGCTCCCTGTGTATCCATGTCAGTTGGAACCGCATCGTACACCTCTATGGACAGTTTTTCCGACCTCGGGATTACGATGTCGGTTTCCAACAGCCTTTCCGACTTGGCCTGTCCAACACGGAAAGGCTGTATGAAAGTGGATTTGGGGTCCCCTTGCAGGGCCCTTTTCATCCTGTGGCCTCTGGTTAGTGACCGAGGGGTACCTAAGGGACCCCCTGTAAAACCTTGTACTATGTGGCTGGACCAATGGGGTGCCCACAACAGGTTGCAGGGTGTTCTGCACACACCGCATTTCTCCTTAGAAGCCTGTGTTGCAGCGGTTGTGGGGCGGAAAACAAGCTCCCATGGGGAACAATGGGACTTCGACCGAACAGTGTTCAGTCGCATTGTAATCCATCGGTCGGAACCACCGACCACAAGTCGGTCGGTCCCGATTCTGAGACGGGGTCGGGCGGAGGCTTTCTGCCTGACATTGTAATGATGCCCTAAGATGGTGCCAGCAGACTCAACTGAAAACAGATATTTCGTGCAAAAATCTAAGCAACAAAGACAGCTACTTCATAGAATGAGACTGGAAGGATGTCAGATTTGTACTTAATGATCCCAGTTGTATTGTGTTTTTACATTTGCATCTTTTTTATTGTCCATATTTGTACTTATGCACATTTATACATGAATGTTTCTTGTTAGATAAAAGAATAATAGGACCTAGTATTTTTCCACATATATTTTTACTAGCAGCCCGTCCCGACCTTGTCCAGGAGCAATCAGGCTTCAGGGCCCCTGCCCGCCCCGGCCCCCGCCCGCCCCGACATTTTCCGTGGGTCTCCCGGAGTAGCAGCCCATCCCGACCTTGGCTTCAGGGCCCCTGCCCGCCCCGACATTGTCCGTGGGTCCCCCGGAGCCTTACCTCATCCGCTGCACCTCCCCGTGCTCCTGAGTTCACCGGTCCGCCGCTCCTCACCGCTCCTCCCCGCTCCTCCCCGCCTGTCCGCCACTTCACACCGCTCCTCCCCGCCTGTCCACCGCTCCTCCCCGCCTGTCCGCCACTCCTCACCGCTCCTCCCTGCCTGTCCGCCGCTCCTCCCCGCGCTCATGTCCGCCACTCCTCCCCGCGCTCCTGGACGCCGCTCCTCCCCGCGCTCCTGATGTCAGCACGCACGTCACGGCTGGCACTACTTCCATGGGACTACTTTTTTTTTCTTGTAAATTTTTTAAATAACTTATATATTTTTAATTTATATAGCCTAAATTTACATAGCCTATGTCCATCTGCACACCCTGACAATTACAACGATGTATCGGGTGTGTGGATTGGCGCTGTGGTTCCCGAGTTTACCCGCATCAAAGGTTGAAAGTTCTTTTTAATAGTAAGTATAGATAGCTATAAGGTCCTTCCTTCTGACTGGATCACTAAGTTACATGTCCTAGAAATCTTCCCTAAGATTATGAAATATTTTAAATACCTAGATGTCACCACAGATAACTCCCTCAATCTTGACTTCAAATCAAAGAAATCCCAGCAGACTGTCCAATCTGTAGACCGGCTGATCATCCCTACGAGAAAATTGCCCCCTGAAATGGTTAACACTTGAATCTTGCACAGCTCGTAAAAGAGCACGTATCACATAGAAAACAATACATCTAAATTCCTCATTCCAACAGCTGATGGTTATTACAAATGTACATATTGCACGTCGCTTGCACTTGTACTGCTGCTCTCGAAGTATGTCCTCTCTCTACTGATCACATATTTATATATTGTTTTAATTTCCTAGGGTTATACTGATGCAAGCCACAAAGGGGCATAGGCCTCATTTTCCTCACTATTGTAATTTCTCTTCCCCCTTCCGATATTGCTCCCGGTTGAGTCCTATCACCCTTTGCAGTAAAGCCCTCTAGCAGTCTGGAGTCTAGCAGTTTAAACATAAAAGGCGCAGATGTGTAAATGTGCAGGTGTGTGCTGTATGCGGTCTATTGCCATTGATGGCTGAGGAGTGGAATGACTCGAGAGAAGCCCCTCTTCACACTCTATGATGGTAATAAACACAATATTACACTGCATATCTGAAAATATACTCCATGTATGAGTCTCGTATCTGCTCAGAAAATGAGCATGTGTTTTACAGAAAAATCTCATTAACTGTCACTTCCACTATGCCCTCCCCGCGTTTGCTCCTGTGCTACCCGTGCTGAATTCATCTGATATTCAGCCTAACCTCCGTTTATCCTTTTCACACAGAATGAGTGTTTCCCAGATCCCAGTGGGAGAGCCCCCTACCCTCTGCGCTGCGGGGAGGAACCCGCGTCTAAGGCCTCCGTGCATGTTGTGGTAGCCTGCTCGACCCCCAGCTTCCTTGGATGACCTGTCTGTCACTCACTCTCTGGCACAATGCGGTCTGATAACATACGACACAGTAAGGCATTGGAGGGGGCAGGGCAAGCCTCAGGAGGAGAGGCTGACTGAGGTACACATAGCCTACTTCAGAGCCCGACTGTAAGCTGTATTATCTAAAAAATACACTTTTTGAGAGAGTGAGCAGTAATATTCATAAATAGTTGTGCGGCCGTCAGCCCTGGCTATGGTTCAGTGGCATGTCACCCCGCTACCTAAGAGTACTTGCACCAGTGCGTGTCATGCAGCAGCCTGTCTAAACACACATATGGCACAGAAGTGTTAACTTTAAAACATACCAGCACTCTCTCTCTAGTACGTACTTCATTCTGATGACCAATGACTTCTTGTGGCAGCTGAGCCCGGCTGCTCGTGCTGCGTCTGCAAGCTGGTATCGGCTCCGCTCTGTAAAGTCAGATGCCACTAAGAGCTCTGCTCCTTTATTGCTGCACTGCTTCGCCGACAAATCATGAGGCCTGCCTGCCAGGTGCCTCACTCGAGTAAAGCACAGATAGGCCTGGGGTCGAGGGTTCAGACACTGGGCGGGCGAGATCCCAGTGTGTCCACCGCCACCCGCCCCTGTCCATATGTAATATAACGTGCGCTGTTGTAAAGCGCTCCTATAACTTCGGCACGAGTTGTATTAAAAAAGTTGCGTCCGTCCTTTTTGAGGCAGAACCGGATAGGAGTCCGCTTGATTTACAGTAAGTCACCCGCCGACCCTGACAGTAAACATGAAGCAGCACACTGTAACACCAAGCTTACTATTTGCAGCCCAGTGACTGGCATTTTCGGCGCTCAAGGTCAGTCAATATCTACTTACCAGCGTCTGATGTCAGCACGCACGTCGCGGCCGGTGCTACTTCCATGGGACTACTTTTTTTTTCTCGTAAATTTTAAAAATAACTTATATTTTTTAATTTATATAGCCTATGTCCATCTGCACAACCTGACAATAACAACGATGTATCAGGTGTGTGGATTGGCGCTGTGGTTCCCGAGTTTACCCGCCTCAAAGGTTCAAAGTTCTTCCTTTATAATAGTAGTATAGATATCAATTCCCCGTTTTTCTATCCATTTCATTATGCCCCTCTCACATTTACTACTAAAATCGAGGGCTTGATTTACAAAGGTAATTGACACTTTTGAATACTTTACAATTTTGATTATGTTTCATATCATTAACTCCAGCACCACAAATCTCACCCTTGGTAAAGAATGTGGAGGTAGAGCATTAAAATAAAATCCCATAATAAATATTAAAAATATTAAGAAATGTAAATAAATATAATGCATTATTAAAAAATATTTGAAAATATGGGTTATCCCAAGCTTGTGTCCAGGAATGTGAGGTTTGAGCTGATACAATTTCACATCTTACATCGCTCTTATCTGACAGCGGTGAGGCTACATACGATATTCCCTGGGGTTTCACATGACTGCCCCCGTTGTTCTGCAGAAGCAGCTGGGGTACTACACATGCTTTGGTCATGCCCTAGTCTGAGATCTTACTTGGCTAAGGTTTTCGGGATATAATTGATATAATAGACTTGAGAATGGTGGTTGGCATGCTGGTGGTCCTGACCTGAACAAAGAAAATTAGGGTAGCATTTTGGTTCTGTGCCCTGGCGGTACTGTTGGCAAAGAGGGGGGTCTCAATGCTGCGGAAGAATATTGCCTGCTGACTTTAGAACAGTGGTTGGCAGATCTTAAAAAATGGGCGGAGAATGAAAACAGGGTTCTGATGGTGATGCGGAGTGGATCCAACACGAATAAGAGGACGGGGTGTATTCTTGAACAAATTGTCCAACGATGACAGCAGACCACCTTGAAGGGGGACATGCTACAGCCCTAGGAGTGCATGGGTACTGGGAGATTTTAAAAATGCTTTGCCCATAATAATAATAGAAAATATGGTACTTAGTTGTGAAAAAGGAAGATGTGACACTAGAGGTCCCTCGTCTAACTTTGTTTTTTTGCCTTGCCCTGTTGGTTTGCTGCTTGCCTTCTGCCGCCTGAACAATCCCAGGAGGGACTACACCGAATCCTTTGCTGCCATACCTGCGCCCGTGAACGCGGGGATGAGGACTACATATCCCAGTGTCCCCCATGGTCCTCCACCGGCGACTAACATCGCGTCAGCACTAAAGCACCAGGAGGCGCATTAAAATCACTCGAGAATTGCAAAAAACACAGTTGATGGACAGAATGCAGAACAATGTCTTACATTCACCCCAATACAAAGATCTGGGCCTAAATCCATCGTTTTTTTGCACTCCACACCACCCTAGGTCAGACAATGGCTATATGCAAATCAGCCTTGACCCTGTGCCTCATGGGAACAGTCCAGACCGAACTACCAAGCCATGTCTTTCCCAGACCGGAATCAAGCATCCAAGGAACGGTTTCTGGCTATCAGCCTTCTTCAGCCTGGATAGCTTGACTCCAGTGATGTGGAGAGCCTGGGACTCACGTCTGAGCATACCCAGCCCACTCGGGGTGAAAATTGCAAAAAACACAGTTGATGGACAGAATGCAGAACAATGTCTTACATTCACCCCAGTACAAGGATCTGGGCCTAAATCCATCGTTTTTTTGCACTCCACACCACCCTGGGTTAGACACTGGCTATATGCAAATCAGCTCTGACCCTGTGCCTCATGGGAACAGTCCAGTCCGAACTACCAAGCCATGTCTTTCCCAGACCGGAATCACACATCCAAGGACTGGTTTCTGGCTATCAGCCTTCATCAGCCTGGATAGCGTGACTCCAGTGGTGTGGAGAGCCTGGGACTCACGTCTGAGCATACCCAGCCCACTCGGGGTGAAAATTGCAAAAAACACAGTTGATGGACAGAATGGAGAACAATGTCTTACATTCACCCCAGTACAAAGATCTGGGCCTAAATCCATCGTTTTTTTGCACTCCACACCACCCAAGGTCAGATAATAGGCGGAGAATGAAAACATGGTTCTGATGGTGATGCGGAGTGGATCCAACACAAATAAGAGGACAGGGTGTATTCTTGAACAAATTGTCCAACGATGACAGCAGACCACCTTGAAGGGGGACATGCTACAGCCCTAGGAGTGCATGGGTACTGGGAGATTTTAAAAATGCTTTGCCCATAATAATAATAGAAAATATGGTACTCAGTTGTGAAAAAGGAAGATGTGACACTAGGGGTCCCTCGTCTAACTTTGTTTTTTTGCCTTGCCCTGTTGGTTTGCTGCTTGCCTTCTGCCGCCTGAACAATCCCAGGAGGGACTACACTGAATCCTTTGCTGCCATACCTGCGCCCGTGAACGCGGGGACGAGGACTACATATCCCAGTGTCCCCCACGGTCCTCCACCGGCGCCTAACATCGCGTCAGCACTAAAGCGCCAGGAGGCGCCTTAAAATCACTCGCGGGCCAAGTGCGGGCCTGTCCGCGCGCATCAGCGGCTGGAAGAGGCTGGGCTGGGCCACCCCTCTGAGAAGTACAGTTCCTCCCGTACATCACTACACATAATTAGGACCATATAAAAACTTAACCTCTTGGCTGCTAAGGCATTGTTTGAATTTGACATTAATTTCCATTGAAATCAATGGAAAGTCCATGACGAGTTACCCTTGTCATTAGCAGCCAAGAGGTTAAGGTACTGCCTCCTTTCCCCTTACAAAGAAAACATACATTTACTATGCAAATGGAAAAAAGAAAGGGTGTAGCTGGCACATTGGATGCATTTCTAGTAAGGGCAGAATATTTGGTATCACACGAAATTCACCTAACAGAACAACACCTTTCATTAGATCCCGCCACACTGCAGAGGCATCTAACATCCGGTATTTCCTCGCCTTTACCAGAGATTGCCAACCAGGCCCAGAATTATGCATTTAATTCAGCCACAAATGTTCTATCAAGTACTGCTCTTTTATCCCCTTTACCCCCTGGCCCTGACGTGACTTCGAGCCCTCTACTAACCCAAAATAGAGGCACTCGGTCCAAGATTATAATGAACTCGGACACACGCAAGAATGAACGAGGGGCAGAGAAAAGAAAGAAGGACAGTGGGGCAAAGAAAACCAAGGGCAAAGGGAGTACTGTATCTTTTCCAACAGTTAATTATACCTCGGTAGGCACACAAACAGAGACAGAGACTGTGACAACGAAACCTATAGATAATACTAGCTCTAAGGAAGTTATGACTGATCAGCCTGTAGGAATTATCGACCCAGGACTAAGTTCAGCTTTAACATGTATTTGTGATTTGGCCGAAAAAAATTTCTCTATGTTGTGGGACAAAGTTAGTACGCTTGAATCTGTAATTAACACCCTAAACACTAACATTAAGAGCCAATTACCAACTGAAGGGGATAGAGAAGACACAAGGGTAAATAGGGCAAATTGTTTGTTAGTTGCCAAAGATGGGAATATGGACAAAATACTGGATAAATCTACGGCCAGGAACACTGGGAGTGAGCAAGTGGGTGGACCAGCAACAGAGTCACATGTATCAGCTACCCATAGCACACAGAAACGACAAGTAATATCCTCAGATGGGGTTAAGGGTGATAGTGTTCCTAGTAGAAGTGAGGGAACTAAAAAACCCAGAGAACCATTGGCTCCTAATAAAGTGACATTACAACTCCCCCCAGCAGCATGCCCTTATGCTATAATACTGACTGGGGTTCCAGCATTAAGGAACGGCCAGAAGGAAAACTGGGTAGAATTAAGGAATAAAACCCTAGATTGGTTGGTAAGACAAAAGATGTTTCACCCTAGAGATGGTAATGAGATACTAATGGTTAGGAGAGTAGGGTGGTGTTGGACTTGGCCCTTTTTCCTGAAATTGTTCGCTTTTCGCTCCCCTAATTCTGGATGTCCCCCCTCGTAATAAAGTTGTATAGGTCCTGTGAGGTTGAGTTGCCCTGTGTATTATTAAAATCAATGCTTGGTGCAGGTGCTTGACAACCCCCAACATGGCTGCCACTGACCCCTGCTACTGCAGCGTGGTCTTGTTAAGGCGCATTCTAGTTGCCAGGAGCTGGCTGGGATCCCACACATTGTTACCATTCTAGCCTGCCTTGCCTGCCCACAGTTAGAGTAGGGAAGCTCCTGGCACCTTCTAGAATAGGGGCGGAGCCTATTTGTGCCACCTTAGAGGGTGGTCACCTGACCTGGGCCTATAAAAGGAAAGGGAGGAAAACTTTCCAGTCAGTTGGGGCATCACTGACCTGGGTGACCCACGCAGGAGATTTAGGCGGTAGGGCCTAGTCAGGGACCTATGCCACTGGGAGTGACATGGCTGAGGTGCTGCCTTCCAAGTAGAGTGAGGTACCCTGAACTAGCCCACTGATCTGGCCCGGCGGGAGGGGAACCCAGGGACCATCTACAGTGACCTGCTGAGGAATCCTGTCAGCAGCCCTCAACTCAACCCCCCTTCAAGAAACAAGAAACTGCTATCCACAAGGGCGCCAAAACCATCAAGCGCCAAGAAGAAATCTAGTTACCACAGGACTACTGGGGATCCACCAGGTACAGGACTGTGCTGCACCTGCGCCCCCTGCCTTGATCTGGGCCTGCGCTGTCCTGCCTAACTCCCCCTGACAGAATTGGCTGAATTGCTGTCCTGTCCTGAGGAAAGTGCCCCACTGAAGTGACTGCTAAGCGCTATCTCTGCGTAGCGCTAGCCTCCTGAACTGCTAACCTGACTGAACTGCCTGAGGTTCAAGCGCTGTAGCCAGCCAGAACCGCGGTGTCCTCCAAAGCGCTGGGTAACTGTCCCCGAGCGCTAACCCTGTTAAGCACTGGGCCTCTGCATCCTGTTGCCACTGACGCGCTAAATCCATGCTGAGGAGCGCTGGGTCCCTAGATACCTTTGCGGCCCGAAGCGCTATTCCCCCGAAACACTGATGCTTGAACTGCCTGCTGACTGCCCCCAGCGCTAACTCTGCGAGGCACTGCCGACCGCCCGCGCTGCGGCCTGTGAAGTGCGGCCTGAGAAGCTCACCGCTGCGGCCTGGAAGTCTGTGGGGCCTTGGCGCCACCATCGCGACGCGCCGCCCCTGTGGCAGGGCCTGCACCGTCGACATCACCCCCCTCAGGGGGCCCTCCAAGCCAGGAGAGGGCCGCCGCCTCACAATCGCCGGACTCTGGAGTGGGCCGTGCTAGGCCCCGTGAATCCTTTGTGCCCCTCACGTGACGGGGGAGCGCCGGCCGCGTCACCGGCCACGCCCCCCCCCCCCGGCGCCGTGCTGCCATTGTCGGCCGCGCGCGCCCCCACAAAGAAGCCCGCTGATTGGTCCCCAGCCCCAGGAGCCTTCAGGAGGTCCAGGGACCGTCCCTCGCCAGAGCCGGGCCTCCACTGCTGCACCGGAGGCCCCGTGTCAGCCCTGCCATTACCGGCCCTATGCAGGGGGCTGCCTCAGCACGCGGGGTGGGCTCAGAGGAGTCCTGAGCCCCTCCCTGCCTACATCACCATGCCTGTGCCTCTGGATTGGTTCCCGTGCCTCAGACGTCATCGTAGGCCCGGGAACAGGAGGAAACACTGCCGTAGAGTTGATTATGCATGGTTTAAACCTGGCTAATAGGAGGTTTCACTTCTGCTGATGAAACGGTTTTCCAATAATGGAATGGTTAGGCCTGCTAACATGGTTATGCCATGAAATGTTTTCCCCCTGCTTAGGGGATGGCTCTCCCATGCTGAACTAACTGTTCTTCCTGGCCCGAGTGTGGAAATATTAATGTGGCCTGCTGGAGTGAATAGTCTGGCTAAGTGAAACGGTTTCCTCCCTGCCAAATGAAGGATGAAAGGAACTGTCCCTGTTCACTCAATTAGTGAGTAACCCTATTTGATGAAACGTTGATCCCTGATTAGGGAATTGTTCATTCTTTACCCGGGGGGATGCCTGATCTACTTTAGGCACTGTCTATTTCATGACTTGATGAATTGCCCTGCACATGTTTGATGGAATGTTCTAGTCTCACCTAATGAACTGGTGGATGCCAGAGTAGTGACCCTTGATTTCCCTTTAGGTAATGGTTAGGGAGTCATGCCATATTGGTTACTGTACCCTTTTCTCCCCCGATGAAATGTTTTACTCTTGTTTAGTGTTATGCTGATTCCTGACGCCTGGGTTTTTTGGGGATTGATGAAGTACTTTTGCTGGTGTATTGTTTATTCCTGTGAAATGGAAATGTTTTACTCCTATTTAGGGTAGGGGTTCCCAAATGCCTACAGTGATATAAGGAAATGTTTTATTCCTGCTAACTGAACGGATAATTGAATGTCGTTGTAATGAATTCCTTGCAGGGGCGGGCTTCATGAAATGTTTATTCTATCTAAGGAACTGTTGCCCAAATGCCTAAAGTGCTATACTGCAGGGGTTGTTTATTAATGAAATATTTTACCCATGCTGGAGGCAATGTGTAAACTTAACTGATGACATGTTGGTTTATACCTAATGAAATGGTTATTCTTCCATAGGAAAATGTGGAGTAATTACCTTCCAGTAGATGATGAAATGTTTATTCTCACCGGAGGAGATAGATAACCTTGCCAGATGAAAAGTTTTATTCTTGCCTAGTGAAATGTTATGGTTGGGTAAGGACATGTTTAAGCTTCTAATGAAATGCTATCTTTCCTTCCTTAATGAAATGTGTTATTGAGATATGTTATTCTGACTCTTGGATTGCTCCCTTTACTCCCCTCTAATGAAATGCTTTGAAGAGTAATTGATACTGTGATCTGTAATTACCCTGAACCTTGATCTTATATAAAAGCATATTGTTTTAATCAAACTCACTGGTGTGGTCCCAGTCATTGCGTGTGCGTTTATTGTCTCAGTGGATGCGTGTGCTGTGTAGTCACCTAACACCTAAGCTTTCGGGTGCCTACCTGCTCGTGCTAGGCTACCCCCTGGGAACTGGTGACCCCAGTTCCTACAGGTTGGTAGGGAACTGCATTGTGAGAAATTTTCGCAGGCTAAGTATGGTCCATCGCTTACTATCCAACCACGATGCAACCCTCACACCCAAGACAGAGATCAGTGCTCTACCGTATGGTTATTCCTATAGGCATTGGGGGAGATCAAAGTTGGGGGATTTCCACCTCTTACTCAATCTAATAGATTCCAGGCCCTGTCAGATGAAGATTCTCAGGATTGACAACTACCTGGAACCGAGGTTGAGACCGATTTCAGGATTTGTGGTAGAGGTCAAGTATATGTAGCAGTTCAAAAGAAGGTGTATGAAAAACAAGCGTTGATTAAAATCCAGGGTGATAAAGTTATAGGACACCATAATATAAATAATGATCCGTGTAATAACATAGAGTGCCTACAGCTAGCAGAAGTTGACACTACAAGGAAAAATGGTAACATAACTGACAAAGGATTTATGCCTGAAATAAAGTAAATTTCCTGGAATATAGCCGGAATTAGAAAAAATGTAAGCGACCCTATGTGGCAGGAGTATATTGATCGCAGTGAAATTGTGCTATTCTGGAAACATGGGCTGTGGAAAGTCCCTTCAAGTAGGTTACAAAACTTTTAACGTACCTGCCACCACCTTAACTAGAGGAAGACCCTCTGGAGGTCTTGCTATTTGGACAACAACCACCCTAGGAGTTGATTTTAAGCAAATTGATACCTTCAGCCAAGATATACTGGGAGTTAAGTTCATAGGATTAAATAAAAGGGAGGTATATATCTTAAACGTATATAGCAGGCCAAGCGTTGCCAATAAAGAAGTGGAAGTTATTGATCATCTAGATTATATTATATCTACGCTCCACCAGAGAGCCCTGATAATTATTGGGGGGAATTTTAACTGCAACTTTGAACCGGCAGCAGGGCTTGAAAATATCTTCGAGGCAGAGGACAGTGCAAACAACATCGCAGCAGTAGAGAGTAGCCCTGTAGTACAATGCACACATGCTGTAGCGCAGCTATTGCGGTTGATTGCAGCCCATGGTCTACGTGCCTGTAATGGGCGTCTACCCTCTGATAGCCCAGGCCAGACAACCTGTAGGCGGGGCAGTTGTAATAGCTATATAGATTATGTATTTGTCGCCATTCCATTTTGGCCTATGGTAAGTGATCTTGTAGTTGAAGAGTGCACAGAGAGCGATCACTACCCCTTGCACTCAAATGGCCCGTAGTACTAGGGAATGAAGACACTGTTAAGAAGATTTATGAGGCATACATAGAAATAGTCTCCCCACACATTAATCTGCCAATAAAGGAGATCCTGGTCATGCAGATGCATGATAATATGGTAGAGGGCCTTGAACAAATATTAACTAAAATCTCAAAGCTTCCCAAAAAGGGGTTATCAGATCCATCCCCCCAGGGCCACTCATGGTATAATAAAGAGTGTCGTAATGCCAAAAAAGATCTGATAGAGGCAATACAAAGCAATGATATCCTAGCTTTAAGGGAGAAAAGGAGGTGCTACAAGGATGTATTGCTCAAGGCAAGGAAATGCTGGGATGAGAACATCTGGTCCGAGTTGTTAGATGTGTGCAAAGCAAAAGATCAAGTCACGTTTTGGAGCCTGGTATCCAAGGGTAACAGAAAAGGATTTGCCGCAGGGATTTATTCGTTGATGCTAATACCTGGGTATACCATTTCTCTCACCTGTACTCAACCCCTAACAATGAGGTTAACTTTGGTAGTGACAACTTAATCGTCAATCCAAGTGAGACACCCTTGTCCTTTCATATGTCTGAAACTATGGAAGCAATAAATGCAATAAAACCAGGAAAGGCTCCTGGGCCAGATAGAATCCCTGGTGATTTATGGAGACATCAGAAGGAGATATGGGCCCCGTACATTAACCTCTTGTGCAATGCTATTGCAGTGGGAGCTCCAATCCCTGAAACATGGCGGAGAGCAGAGATTGTAGCTATTTTTAAGAAGGGGGACCGCTAGAACCCGGTGCATTACAGATCGATTAGTCTAGTCGATGTCCTACAAAAGGTTTTTGCAAGACAAATTTTAAATAAACTGAGTTCTTGGATTGTGGAAAACAGTATCCTCACCAAGTACCAGGCAGGTTTTAGGGAAAAAATTAGCACAATCCGTCAGGTGTTTAGATTCCTTTGTATTATCTGGAAGTATATTAAAGTAAAAAAGGCGCATCTGTATATCGCATTTGTTGACCTCAGAGCAGCTTTTGACCTGGTCCCCAGAAATGCGTCCCACTGGAAATCCTGGCGCAGATTTTTTAGACTGCATGAGGCTAACTTTGCCAGGGTCAGATGGAGTCCAAATAGCGAATTGGCAGACAGTATACATATAAATAGGGGTGTAAGACAAGGGTGCATGCTTGCCCCCACGTTGTTCTCTCTGTATGTGAACGACATTCCAAAATTCATCTTGGGCTGCAAACATGATTCTCCCAAGCTGGGGGGGGCTCATGTACCTGCACTCTTGTTTGCAGGCCTCCAAAATCTACTTAGTACTTTTGGAGATTAATTCAACCAAAACCAAATATATGGCAGTCAATCCGCATAAATCTTCAAAAAAAACTCTGCCTGTTAAAACAGAAAGGATAGAATATGTGCATAATTTTAATTACCTAGGCATTATTCTAGATACTAAATTATACTGGAAACCGCAGCTGGATAAGAGTAAAAAAGAAATGAATCCTGGAGAGGCTGAGAAGATCAGTAAGAAGTTCCATGAAGCGGTTGAACAGAGTTGGAGAGAGGGTCGAGCCTTGTGGAACTCCCAGTGTGACAGGTGAGGGGAGGGACAGGGATTGGTTAACCTTGAATCTTTGGGATCTATTTTGGAGGAAAGAGGTGAACCAGTTAAAAACATTTCCAGACAAGCCCATTCATTGTTTCAGGAGATCCAGCAAGTTTTGGTGTTTGACCTTTATGGCACAAGAGAATATCTTTCTTAGGAAACTATTAAGTATCCCAAGGTGTACCCCTTTTCTTTCTCTTGTAATGGATCTACACACTTATCGTACTGATGACCACGCGGCTTTACGGCCATTATTGTTTTGGGTCCGCCTGTGGTCAACAGACGAACTTGCCCATTACAGAGAAGGCCTACAGGAAATTCTGAAAATAAAAAATAACACGAGGTTGGCATGGTTGACTCACATCGAGGACTGGTTTACTAAATTGGGGTTGAGACATTTTTGGGAGGACCCAGAAGGTCTGACTTTGAGTTCCAAAACAATCTTAAAATTAACCTACTGGGCATTTATCCAAAACTCCCAGTCATACAACCCCAAACTAGGTACCTTATCCTTAAGGTACCTTACCATGAAACCAAATAGTATATTTGAGCCTTTTATGGATGAAATCCAACCAGGACTTGCCAAATCTCTGTATTTAAAATTTCATTATGGCACTTTGCAAATTAATGCAAATACTACAAAATGGGTGTGTAATATAGGAAAGGAAAACCATGGTAGTTGTGAACTTTGCAATACAGGCATCAAAGAGAATGAAGTACACATGCTATTCTTCTGCCCCGCTTATATCCATGATAAGTTATATAGATTAAACCAATTTGTCTGCTTTTGGGATTTAGACGCTGCAGCGAGGCGGAAAGAATATTGCAAACAGATACTGCGCAACCTATTGTGTTTAGCATAAGCAGATACCTTTTCTGTGTAGATCTAATAAGGAGGAGAAGGGGTTTAAAGTTTTAGTTACTTTTGTGATTAACCTTGTGCAAAGAAAATAATAACAATACCCAAAAGGTACACTTATAATATGATTGGTATGGACCCTTGCATGTAATGCTGATAGTTTTAAACATATTTTAAGAAGGAAACAACATCATCCAAAAACTGTGCCTAAATGAATTGGTAATACTGTAAAGTTTGCTAAAATGACATTTTTGATGGATGTTCCATGATTTTAGAGTTTAAAACCGTATTTATTGTTTTAATTACTAGGAAAACCTTTATTGGGACTGCGATGAGCACTTATAATTGTGTCTGAATAGACGGGCTATGACTTGAATGATTTGCCGTATGACTGTTTTATATTACATGTAATCTTTTATGTTTTTTTATAATCGAGATAAAGATGATTGATTGATTGATTGATTGATTGACACTAGAGGGTAATGAGCCGCGCCCCAAGTTAATGAACCCAAC
Organism: Lissotriton vulgaris; assembly: GCF_964263255.1. NCBI lineage: Eukaryota > Metazoa > Chordata > Amphibia > Caudata > Salamandridae > Lissotriton > Lissotriton vulgaris. Next base: position 276,034 of record NW_028248064.1, read on the forward strand.
ATATTGGATGAAGAATAGAGATAGTCAGAAACATATATGTGTAGTACTGACATAGTAGACCCCCATAGATTTTATAGCTCTTCTTACACTGTCTCATGTTAACATTTTATTATGATGTTTTGTTATTAATGTTGAAATATGTAGAATCTACTGAATAATGATGGGTACGACTAGAAAAGTGTTACTAAGAGAGTGACGTCTGTTATAAATTAAAATACATTTTAAAAAACTATACAACATTTTTAAGCATAGTACATATTTTTTATTATTATTTAATTTTAAAATATTTTAAAGCCCTATTTTGAATTTAAAAATTAATGTGACAATATTTTATAAGCATTTAACTATGTTATTTTTATTATTCTCATGTTTTCCCCGAATTGAGCTTTAAGTAGTGTTTGCTCATTCAGAGGCTAAATGCTCTAATACATCCTTGAAATTGTAAAAGTCTGGATGGCTCGCTGTTGAAGGCTGTGACTACCAATTGGGTGTCGTGAGCATGGGAGGTAAGATCCAAATTAAAACTTTTAAGAAGATGGGCCAGTTTAGACACATAAACATGAAAAAGAGTTGGTCTCAGCGAGGATCCCTGTGGGACCCGGAGTGACAGAGTGAAAGGTGTTAAACTGAATTTTCCAAAAGCCAAAGCTTGTTTCCTATCAGAAAGAAAAGAGGTGAGCAAGGAAAGGATCTTATCCTGGATCCTATCTCCGCTAAACGGTGGATCAGAGTCTTATGATTCACCATATTAAAAGCGGCTGATGGATCAAGGAGAGTGAGTGCATCAGATCCCCCTCTGTCTAGAGACGTTCTTATCTTTTCCATTGCTTTGACGAGGGCAGTTTCTGTACTGTGTCCTGGTCTGAACCCGAACTGAGTCGGGTCCAGGATGTGGTTATCCTGGATGAATTTAGACAGTTCTAAGTTCATGATTTTTTCAACAATTTTAGAGGGGAGGGGAGACGAGATATAGTGCTGTTGTTATTGGGGTCTGTTGAGCTGAGATTCGTTTTTTTAAATTAAATGTAGGATGGAAGCTTGTTTCCATCCTGAAGGAAACCCACTTGTGGAGAACATTGTGTTAAAGATATCTGACAGATTAGGAGTGATTATCTCTGGAACTAGTTTGAGTATCTTGGAGGGGGGGGGGGGCAGGGGTTGTATGCGGACCCAGGTTTAGCTCCCATAAGAAGAGCAGCCACTTGACTAGGAGAAGTGCAGGTGAATTGAGAGATGGGGTGATAGTTTTGCTTTAACTGAGATGTCTACTCCTTAGGTGCTGTGTCGCTGGAAATATCAAATTTATACAACATTTGATTAACATTCTCTTTAAAGTGAAAGATAAGGTATTGTAAAACTATTGGCTGTGAGTTATCTGATAAAGTTTCTTGGTGTAATTGGAGGCCTTTCGATCAGCTGTGTTTAGTAATTACTTTTCTCTTTGATGACCAGATTTGTATACTTGGTTAATGCTAGATTATACCAGGGTTTTTCTTGGGTGTCGTAGAGCTTCCTCCAGCTCTTATCTTTCCTTCTATAGGCTTGCTTTTCTAGCCTAAGGGCTTCAGTAAACCATGTTCATTACACACAAACAACGCCAGAAAAAGTCTCGCTTAAGAGGGCTAAATACAATTTAGGTCATCTTCTTCATTCAAAGCCAATGCACCACCAATGGCAGCAACGAGTAAATTAATAACTGTAGAATTAGCGTAAGGTTCCAATTTCAGTATTAAATAATTGCAATACATTTGCTTGCATTTTTTTATGTCTAAATGAAATGCATGCCTTTTCTTTTACAGAATTGTTTCCAAACTTCACATTACTACCCCATTTCTTAATAGCCTTCTGAGAGTAAGGCTGGAGGCTGGAGCAGCTGTTCTAGAGTTGTGGTCCTGAAAGACCTCACCATGGTTTTGACATGAGAGGCAAAGGAAAGATCTTCCATTTGTTGATACAGTGGTAAATTCCCCCTTGTTGAAGACACAATGCTGGAAGGTATACTGGCAGAATTCCCTCTGCCATGCTATTCCTACCAATTCTGCCAAAGGATTCTCTGTAAGTTGATACCTGTTCAATGGAGGATTTACACAAGTGCAAACCAGGCTTCTGATTGCGGTCTCGCTACAGACAGCTCCAGCTGTTTGGCTGAGACAGCTTTGTATACAAGTCTCCACAGAGCCAATCCGTGCTCAATATTGGTTGGCTTTCATGTCAATCCATGTGTTGCTTTCCTCTCTTTCTGTGTTGAGCTGCCGTACGGAGTTTTTTTTGGTTTTGCCATCAGTAGATTTGATCTTTGTCTTACTCAGAACTGCATTGCATCTCACTTAAAGAACACCAGTTTGCTGCATGTCAGTGCTACTTAGAGTTCACTTGAAAAACTGCATTAAAATATGGACAAAACAATATCATTCTTAACAGACAGTGAAGACTACAAGTACAAAAGCCCAGAGGTCACCTGAGCAAGTGCTGTTGTTGCTAATTTGTTTTAGCCATGCTGTACATCCGCGTGGCTGCTGGTCAGCATTGCTCAAAGTTTGTCCCTTGCAGGAGAGTGGAGTGTCGTAAATTAGAGTGTCGTGGAGTAGAGAGGAGTGTAATGGAGTGGAGTAGAGTAGAGTTGAGTGGCATAGAGTGAGTGTCTTAGAGTTGCACAGAGCGTCATGCAGAGGCGTAGAGTGTTAGGGAGAGTCATGGATGAAGTAGAGATTTGTTGAATGGAAGTGCGCAGAGTGGAGTAGAGTTTCGTAGAGAAGAGTGTTGCAGAGTGCCAGGGTGGAGTGTGGTGCAAAGTAGAGTGCATTGATGTGAAGTGGTGCACAGTGGGGGAAAGAGCAGTATTCATGGTGTATTGGCGCACTGCCATTACGGACAACGAATCTTCAATTGAAATGACCATTACATTTGCACAGACATACAGTTATACTGATAACAGTGAAATGTCATCCCCTAGTGCATTGATTTGTTTTGATCGTATTAAAATATTTGTTTCCACCACACTTCAGAATTTCTTAAAAATGTGCTTAATTTGTGCTTTCTTAATTCTGATATATTCAGAAATATCCACACAATTCCTTAACAGGTTTTGTTGTGTGCACAGTTCGGAGTAACACTACAGTCAACACTGAGGGGAGCGCAAATTGTAGACTACATATATTGTGATGCAAAGGAACATACTTTTCTGGGATTGTGATGTAGTGTCTCTCCACACCCTTTTGCCTGCCGAAACTGATTCTCATGATTTTTGCTGCCATTTATCTCACGTTCCTAATGTTCCTTTTTTTTAAAAATTGCATTCCGGCCCATTGATTACTCTTCATCTGGCCTGACCCGGAGATTCCACCCCGGGTGCGGAGATTCCGGCCCGGGTGCGGAGATTCCGGCCCGGGTGCTGAGATTCCGACCCGACTGCGGACATAAAGATAGATCTCGTAAATGACCTCTGTGAATACCAAAAGTCGTAAAGTTAGACTTTTGTCTCAGGTTGCTTTTGGGAATTGGGCCCAGAAATGGGCATGATGCATGCATGTCATGGACAAATGGGGAGAAAGAATAGGAGAGGGGCGATGAAGGCAGCAAATGGAAAGCCTATGGGCAGGCTGAATCCACAAAGTACATACAACATGTTTCTTCGAGACAGCACATACACTTCCTAGCCTAGACCTAAAAAGCATTGGCAATGCCACTTGGTCTCACATGTAAGTAAAGGTAATCGAGGCAGATGGGCAGTGTAAATTTTGCTTTTTCCGAAAATGCCATGGCAACGACATAATCACACAAATTATAATTGGCTTGACAAACCCAATGGAGTAAATACTTCTGTTTTTGCCTGAAACAGGATTGCAAATAGCATGCAAATGCACAATAGACGGATCTTTGACATTTAAAACAAGCTGCCAATCGGGAGTCCACAGGGAAAAATGCAATTTTGTGAAGTTCAGAAAGAGGGAAAATGTGTATTTATTTGCTGTTCCTCATTCCGAGGTCAGTAAATGGAATTAGATGCGAACTGTAGTGGGTGTCCAGTGTTCGGCCTTGACAGAGCAGCCCAGGTAATCGGGACCAAATTTCGTACTTTCTATTATCCAGTCTGCATATAAAAATTGACACAAAGTGTTATGTTCTTAGAGAGACAGATTATACCAGAAGATCTTCTTGCCTTCTCTGGGTACCAGATGTGTCACCACTCATCCCTACAAGGCGGTAACATTTCTGTGTCTGCATGCTGCACACATTACACTATACAGCCGGTCTAGTTTGCAATTCATACTTGTTTTTACTTCATTGGCGAAGATGGTGGGTGACCTTGTAAAGGAGAGTGCACCTAATGTCTCTTTCCAGTTCTCATGATGAGCTGCATTCATGTTTGAGCATGTTGAAATGCGAACTTCACACCACCCACAACAACAGGGCCTGACTGCTGAGAAAGGTGATCAGAATAAAGGAATGAATTGCAAAATCGTACAAAGGCTGCCTGATATCTGTAAAAAAACAAGATAGAAAATGCAAAAGTAGATAGAATCTATGTATTAGTTTGTATTCCCCTGTTGTGGTTCATAAGAAGGCAGCCACAACAAAGGTTGACTGGTCACCTTTCTGTAGCTTATTGCTATATTTGGGTGTTGAACTGGTACTAGTTATATACAACTAATGCCCAGGCAGTGTAAACAAGTTTAGCAAGCAATGGTAACTGCATTAGGTTTCGCCTATGTGATTAATAATAAGCTGTTTTTAGGGCTCGCGCCCTGCGTTGTGCTGCGCAGCAGTGCTTGCGAGGCAAGAGCCTTTTTGTCCGGGGTTTCAAAACGGACCCTGGAATCGCACACGCTTCTGCGTGTGCTTTTCCTTTTGGGTTCCGCCATTGGGCTTTGCATGCGTGTGTGTTTTTTTAAACAGAACAGGCAATAGGCCAAAGGCGGGCGCATTGCTCCGCACATGGCCTATTGGTGTCTGTTACGCGCACCAAAGCCCATATGTTTTCAATTATCGTGCCCAGACATGAGCGCGATAATTGAAAACATATGCCTCGCAGTGGCGCGCAAGCGCGCACAACTCGCGGGCGTCTTTTTTTTAAATTACATTTAGGTGTGATGTGAGTGCTTAGTTTTACTCCTTGTAATCTCTTGTCGCTGTATCCTCTGATGTGCATTATATCAGTTTATGCTTCATTTTTATTTAAAACTATCTTTATTGGGTTTTTGACAGTATTCTCTAACATAGATGTTCAAAGCCAATGTAGCCCTTTGCATTAAGATGATATAACAGCTGTGAAACATGAATATGAAAACAACAACCTTGAGCCTGTCCCATTCTCTCTATAGGGAGTGGAGACACACTCTAAGTGGGCTCCCTGTTCTTTTAGTACTGGTGTTTTGCCACTTTGCCATTGTACAAGGATCTAATCACTGAATAGTGTTAATGACGTGTCCAGGATGAAAGTCCCTAACTTCTGTCTTGGACTTTCACTCACGATGGCCCCCCCACAACACAGCCATCGTGCTAGGGCGGGCGTCCCCATTCTGCAGAGGCACTATCGCTTTCCGCAGTTCCCTGCAGCTTCGCGAGTAGCTTGTCCCATTCAACTGCCGTGGGGTGCTTCCTCAGTGCGTGCATCTTCTCCTGGCGAAGGGCAGCCACCTCCATCCTACCCCACCTGCCTACCAACCCCCTCCACCGTATCACGCACAGGAGCGCAGTGGCCTTCCAATGCATCTCTATTGTCCTGGCGAGCATCAGAGCCAGATCTGTGAAACGGCCCGTAGCACCGCCCGCTTTGTTATGCTTTTAGAGGCTTGGCAGGGCAGCTGGTCACATTGTCTAGGTCAAAAATGCTTGTGACTCGGGCGAGGGCCATGCAGACTTCTGTCCATAATCCGCAGTAGCTTGGACACTTTCAAACCATATCTAGTATATCTGGTGCCACTGCGGGGGGTATTTTATGTAATCTGACTGGTGTTAAATAGGCTCTGTGCAGAACTTTCTGTTGGCTATACTGGAACCGGGTGCTGCAAGAGACCTTACGTGGGTAACCCAGTGCACTGCTCTACTCCTTCGCAGACAGAGCACAACCTATATCCTGTTCCCAGGTGTAATGTAGCATCCAAATGGGTTGTGTACCATATAGGAGATGGCTTTCGTGAGTCAGGAAAGTAGATGGGACTTATTTACCATCATATACAGTGTCCCTGCACCGTGTGGGGAAGGAAGCACAAGAAAGAAATCTGAGACTGCAGGAAGGATATTGCTTTTGTAAGATTAGCATACATCAGGTCACGCAAAGGCATTACATCATTATCCCCCCCGCCTAAAACCTACGCCCCTGGCGTCGGGGCTGCTTCAGTTGAGACAGCCAAGGAGTCAAGTCCACTCAGGCCAGATCAGCAGGCCGGCTCTTTTAAAGTGTGTGCTCAGATACCAGATCAGACATGGATCTCGTCCCCCCCAACACACATGACAATGGCTGCTGGCGAGGGCGAAGTTGTTGGCTTCCAGTTAATCACAATAAATCTGGCCGGACCGCAGAAATTGTCTAGAGTGCCAGGGAGGCCAGCTGCAAAAAGGGGAAAGCATCTTGTGCACCACACCCACTGCCTGCCAGCTCGACCCCCCCCCCCCCCCCCCCCCCACCCTGAATCTCCCGAACACTGTGAGGGTGGCATTTGGCAATATGAAAAGAATACCAAGACCTACTGCTTCCAGAGCGACATTCGCTGTCTATGGTGTGTGGTCACTGGTGCGAGACAACAACAGGCGCTGGTCCATGTGAGGCTGGGTCCAGATGGATCCCACTGTTTGTTTTTTTCACTCACTGATGCATCGCAGCATAACCATGTGGCCCAGAGAGGCCATTGTTGCAGCAAATCGTGGAAGCCACGTGAAATTGTAACTAACAACTTGTAACACCTTGCAATGCTCACCCTCCCAGCCGGGCTCTGCGAGCAGCACTGCTGTGCAGCCAGAGGGAGCGCAGTCAGAGTAAGGCAAGCTGGCTGCTTTTTGTTAGACAGTTCTCAAGTTTGTGCTATATAAAAAAAACAACAAACAAAACCAATTGCAATGCAATAGGTCTCACATTACTGAATCTTTGAGCTGCTGTTGTTGCATTATTATTAGCAATGCTAACAGCTCAAACTTTTATAATGCAAGACCTATTGCATTGCAAATGCTTGTTTGTTGTAAGTTGTGGCTTGCTGACTAGTTGTACAATATAAGTTACAGAAAGTCTGTTAAAATACTATGACTTGTTTATGTACAAAAAGGAAATATGTTGTGCTGTTACTTGTGGTGTAGTGCGGGTAAGTAGTAGCAACATTGTGAAAAATGAAATGAAAGAAGGAAAAATTGGAATTGATTGATGTAATAGCAATATTATGTGTTTAGAGCAGCTCTGTCAACTTTTGTCCCGGTGCCACTGCACCTGATGCATCAGTCAAATCAGTCCTCAAGTGCTGTGAGATAACTGCATTTGTAACTGCCTGTCTAGTAGTAAAATATAGCAGTATTTGGGGTGAAGAAGAGATATGAAAACACTTGGCTCCGGTGCAACTGCACCTGCTGTACCATTCAAATCAAGAACCCATTGCCTGTAAGGTAACTGCACTAATGCCTGCTTGTTTAGTAGTAAAATATCACAATATTTGTTATTTAGAGGGGTTCCTAGAGCTTTGGGTCCAGTGTCACTGCACCTGCTGCACCATTGAAATCATGACCCTAGTGCTTGCAAGTTAACTCCACTTGTGACTTCTTATTTAGTAGTTAAATTTAGCAATATTTGTTGTTTAGAGGAGTTCGACAACTTTTGGTCCCGGTGCCACTGCACCTGCAGCACCATTGAAATCATGGCCCTAGCGCCCGCTAGATAACTGCACTTGTGACTGCCTGTTTGTTGTAAAATATAGCAATAATCGGTGTTTAATGGGGTGTCTGGAGCTTTTGGTCCCGGTGCTTCTGCACCTGCTGCACAATTGAAATCATGACCCTTGCACTTGCTAGATAACAGCACTTATGACTGCCTGTTTATTAGTAAAATAGAGCGATTGTAGGTGTTTAGTGGGGTCCCTAGAGCTTTTGTTCCTGGTACCACTGCACCTGCTGTACCATTCAAATCAAGTCCCTTTTAACTGCAAGGTAACTGCAATTGTGGCTGCCTGTTTAGCAGTCAAATATAGCAATATTATGGGGCATATTATCAAGATATGCGTTAAAAAACGCACATCGCACATTTCCCTATCGCCGGCTATCACTGGATTTTATCGCTGTGATAGCGCGGAATTATCAACGTGCAACACGTAGGCGATATTTAGTCCGGTGATAGGGAACATTAGCACGTGAAAACAAGCGTTGTTGTCACGCACTAATGTGTGCCTTGATAATATGGGGGGGGGGGGATTCAGCTTTATGATTCACACCCCCATGTAATCAATGCCTAACACCTGATCAAAGCAGACGTTGGGAGACCTGTGATAAACGAGTTTATCGCAGGTCTCCTTCTCCCAACGCCTGCCTTGATAATAGGGTGGTACCACCTTCAACCATATTTAACATGATGTTGGACGTGGGAACGCCCATTTTGCATGTCATTAGCGATATTTCTCGCTGACATGCAAAGTGGGGCGGTATGAGGCTGAGGCAGGCATTAGCATGATAGGGCGCTAGAAGTATCGCCGCTTTCTCGGCACAATGACCCTTTTGTCTGCAATGTAACTGCACTTTTGGCTGCCTGTTTAGTTGTAAAATATAGCATAGCTCTTGTAAATTAACTTAATTTTTAGCATGCAAAGTTTTTTACAACAATTAGAACTTGATCATAATGACCAAATAGATTAAGTTGAAAAAATCAATCCGCTAATGAGTAAAAATTGCAAAGAAAGGTAGTGAGGCATGAATAGGAACTAAGGGTCCGATGTAGGTACCAAATACCGGTCGGAAACGGCCGATTTCGGCCGTTTCCGACCGGTATTTGGCCTACTGAGATGTAGGGGACCTTTTTTTGTCTGATTCGGTATTTTACCGATTCGGTAAAATTACCGAATCGCTAAAATACCGAATCGGTAATTTTACCGATTTTTTAAATTTGGGATGTAGGTGGGACTACTTTCAGTCCCACAGGCCCTTCAGATTCGGTATTTTAACACCCAATCCAATTGGGTGTTAAAATACCGAATCCAGGTGTGCATGCACATGTGTGCATGCACACCTATGCCATGTGACAGACAGACATGCCCTGAGGGCCACATGGCTCACATGCCTTTTTTTGGGGTGCTGGAGGGTGTCAAAGTGACACCCCCCGCACCCTTGCACAAATCGGTAATTACCAAATCGGTATTTACAGAATCGGTAAATACCGAATCTTACAGATTCGGTATTTACCGAATCTGAAATACCTACATCTCCCCCCCTCTAATTTACCACTTCATAAATACCGATTCGGTATGATTCGGTATTTATGAAGTGGTAAATGTAGATTTACCTACATCGGGCCCTAAGTGATAACAAGCACTGGCGTTGCCAATAGGTCTCGCAGTAGGAAAGTTGGAGCTATTGGTTTTGTAAATGACATTTTATATTTATATATCGTTATTGGCATTGTCAATAACAATATATAAATATAAAATGTCATTTACAAAACCAATAGCTCCAACTTTCCAAATGCGAAACCTATTGGCAACGCCAGTGCTAGTTTTATTTCTGAATAAGAATGCCTATGAAAAATTCTGAATCAAAAATGCAAAACCAGTTTTATATAATTGTATGCAAGCCAGCCCAATTACCCTCCCGAAAATGTGTCCCATGCAAAGTTACTTTTAAATACAGGAACACAACAGGCTGTGGCACGCATTCATTCTAATTTCTTCTTTAAAAAGATCAGTTGGTGAGGTTGAGGCTGTTCTTTCTGTTCCTTTGGGGACAACAGATAATATATCTACCCTGGGGCGCTTCAATGCCACGGGTTGAAGTCAAATAATGGCGGCAATTTAAATAGCAAATAACACTGCCGTCCAGTCGGCCTTTTTGTAACAGAAAGTCTGAGTGACCCCTGTGTTAATACATTTGAAGGTAACTGTTAATCAAAAATCGTCCCCATACGAGAAAACGGCTAAAAATATTTCCGAATATTGGTATGTATTTAAAAACAATCATTGTGGGTAAATAAAAATACAATGTATTGCACGGCACCGACTGCACCCATCTATACATCCCAGCTGCTCTTTGTGACCGAGCAGTAAAATGATACAGGCTTTTCCCAGGGAGCGTTTTAAATGCAAATCTCGTGCTGCATACAAAGGAATTTACAGAGTATTTCGAGATCTCCGAATGAAGAGGGGACACACTGGCCCGGCTCCTGCAGGGACATTTCTGTGGAGGGGTTGAACACAGACAGCTCGCGATAGGTCAGGTTTCTCAGATAAGCACTGCCACTGCACGCAGACATTCCAGCCCCGCCCACCCCTATTAAGTGAACGCTACAAAAAAAAGCCTTGCCTAGCGAAAAATATCACGGACCTCGCCACGTTGTTAGGTGTCCTGAGAAATTCTCTCCACTCGCCATGCAGCTGGCAGCAGCTCAGCACACAGCAAAGGCGGCGCAGGAAAGACCCCTCCCCCCACACAAGCATGAGACCCAGTCTGAACTTGGGGGTGGGCTGCGAAGGGCGCCTTGCCCCCCTGACTGGCACTGGCACAACCAGCATGCCTTACTTAAAATATTTAATTCTCCAACTGCAGAACCGTGTACAGCACACAACATCACTGACTGAGATGTACTCCGGTTGGTGTGCCACAGGGTAACAGGAAAGCGAGAGGGCATTTGTATAGTGCACACACTGAAACTGAAGAAATGGCACCAAGGATGCCTTCGAGGTCTAAAAAAAACATTCCATTTGCTTAGCAGCCAAGACCTGCCTAGTGGAACCGCCTCCACTGACTTGTTTTTTAAGTGGAAAAGCATCCTCGGATGTTTGAACAGACGCTGCACAGCAGGCAAAAGGCTGGGTTTACAGCACAGGCAGAGACAGCAGGACGAATTTACAGAGAACCGAAAAGCTGGGTGTGTGGAGGGGGAGGGGGCTTTAGGCTCAAGCAGATCAGCAGCAGCGTGGGCGGGGGAAAGGGGTGCGTGGCACACAAACAGCAGGCTAGGGGTTAATGCAGTGAATGATCACTCAAGACTGTTACAACCCGACAGCTGCTGCAGCTGCTGCTTCAAGACTGTCGAACCACGGGGTGCAAGAAAAAACCTCAACACCCGTTTCAGTGTCTCCGATCGCGGGTGAGGGGCAGTAGAGGAATGTGTTTCCAATTCTGCCACTGGCAGGCACTGGACGATTAGAATTAGCTATTTCTGACCGAAATCAGAAAAACAAGCTCTTGCATTTAAGAAGTAAAATAATAAAAAGCGGTTCGGTACACAGCATGCAGGGGCGCTCGTGCGGCGGGTACAGTGGCACCGAGGCCCGGTGGTGTGAGGGGTCCAGTGCACCAAACAGAGTGGTTTGGGAGGTTGATCGTTGTTGAAAAGCAGGTATGGTGAGAGCAAAGCCAGATCCTGCCAACAAAAAACACTTGCGACAGGCAACAGTTTCATTATGTATTGTGGAGTCTGAGACAACAGAACACATCTACGGCAGATAAGGTGCACCTAATTTGAAACAGTTATAATGTTAAGCCCACAACCATTCATAGTCACCCCGACCGACTATGGCGGCAGCGGTATGTGACAACTTGCATGGTTCTGAGAAAGCCCCGTCTTAAGATGGCCGCCACGCCAGCGCCCCGCAGATTGTAGGCAGCCCATTGTACCCTTTCTGTACCCTCGCCGCCCGCGCTAAACCTGAGAGGAACCAGTGCCATCGCCATGGGGGTAAGCGAGATGGGGATAGTATCGAATTATTGTAGAATGAATGTGGGGTCCCAGTTTGAGTAGGAGAGGTGTGCTATTGGGGCTGGTGGTAATACGAGGTCTCGGACTCTGAGGTGTTTGCTATTTTAGTGCCAGAAATGGAGCAGCGGGTATTAATACAGGATGGGCATGCAAAATGTGTGCATTACTGCTGGGTTGTGGGTAATAGGAGCCCTTTGAGATTAAGACAAGTGGATGGGGAAAGACTTGAGGGCTCGTGAGTATATGCAAGGGAGCTGCGGACATTTTGGGTCAAGTCATAGGTGGCTAATGAGTAAGACTTTGGTGAGCTCGGGTTAGCGGCTCAGACATAAAATGCTTGAGAGTTCGACTTGGGAGGATAGCTTATGGCTCTAGTGTGGCAGGCAGATGGCGGAGGGAAGCTGGATGAGGGCGGGAGAGCCTGGGGCGGGAATGCGAGCGAGGGGAGGCGGATTAGGAGGGAAGCCGGATGGGGGCGGGAGACTGGTGGGGGGGCGTGCCTCTGGGAGGGTGATTGAGAAATGTTGCGTCGGATTAGGAGGGAAGCCTGATGGGGGTGGGAGAGCCTGGTGGGGGGCGTGCCTGTGGGAGGGTGATTGAGAAATGTTGCCGATGCGCGTGCATGTTTAATCACGTGGTTCACGTGAACTGCATGAAAACCGCGGGGCTGAAAGCCCTTTGGTTTGAAGATGTTTTCGCCACATGAATTCTCGCTACGCTCGATGCGCTTGCGCACATCGATAGGTCGCGAGACCTAAAAAGCAAGCATTCCAGCATACTGTTAGAAGCTGTCTACCTTTTCCGTGGTAAGAGATCTTATCAACAGTGTCAACAGCTTTAGTAGAAGTATCGTAAATGCGTGCAGTCAGGGAAAGTTAACAAAAAAAAGTTCCACACAAAAGTGAATGAACACAGTAATTCGGCCAGCCGCCACAGGAGCTAATAAGAGCCAACTTTTAAGATATATTTAATACATGAAATCTAACTGTGCAGGTGAAACCTAAATATGACAAAATAATAAGGTAATACTACCAAAAAATGTCTTGCATAATGCTGCATAATTTTCCTTTTCTTGCAGCATAATTTACTCAAGTCTTCTACTTAATTTAACTCTCTCCTCCCGCATAATTCCAGCAGCCCTGATTAAAGCTTTACCCCTGCCTGCACACTTGCAACGTTTCTTTCTGCATTGTGAGAGCATTTTCGCTCTAATCAAATCCAGGCAAACTTGAAACTGTGCAATTTTTCTTATTTAGTTTATGATTTGCCGGAGGTTTCTATGTACAATGGCATTACAAAGGAAAGGAGGCCTAACTGTTTTCTGCAAAGTATATGTTACACAGGACCATGCATTTGGCGATAAATAACGACATTCTCAACATAACCATTTCCAACGTCAAGATGTTCATGAACCTCTGCCCCCAGAAACCTTTGCAATTGTTGAAAAAACTTCTCTTCTTCCTACCCCCCACCAGGGGGTGTGGAGAGGGAATGATTTTACAGGAGAGAGGAGGAAATAGAGGATTCTGCTGGTCAGGACAGAGGTCAAAGGGTGGGGAGGCAGTGTCTACGTCACTAGTTAACGAACTGAAGGAGTGAAGGTGATTGATTGCTGGGTCTGAGGTGAGGAATAGTTAATTCTGATCCCCATCTCAAAGAGGGGCTCAGACATTATTGACTTTGCATTGCCCATATGGCCATAGTTCATGTTTCATAAATGTATAGGACACGATGGGACAGATTTACTAAGAATTCATGCAACACAACACAACACAACACAAGGAAAGTCGCTGCACTGCGTTGTGTGAAAGGGATAGAGACATTTTGTTGTGGAATTTACATAGCGCATGATACAGAAACAATATTTTCTGGCAATAAAGATTCTTTCTTAACTATTGTTTAGAAAAATATCTCTTATCTATATTTTTGCCAGACGGTATTTAGGCCACGATACTGTTGTACCGTGCACTCCAGCGGGCTCATGCAGTCTTGATACTGTTGTACCGTGCACTCCTGCTGGGCTCATGCAGTCTTGATACTGTTGTACCGTGCACTCCTGCTGGGCTCATGCAGTCTTGATACTGTTGTACCGTGCACTCCAGCTGGGCTCATGCAGTCTTGATACTGTTGTACCGTGCACTCCTGCTGGGCTCATGCAGTCTTGATACTGTTTTACTGTGCACTCCTGCTGGGCTCATGCAGTCTTGATACTGTTGTACTGTGCACTCCAGCTGGGCTCATGCAGTCTTGATACTGTTTTACCATGCACTCCTGCTGGGCTCATGCAGTCTTGATACTGTTGTACCGTGCACTCCAGCTGGGCTCATGCAGTCTTGATACTGTTGTACCGTGCACTCCTGGTGGGCTCATGCAGTCTTGATACTGTTGTACCGTGCACTCCAGCTTGATACTGTTTTACTGTGCACTCCTGCTGGGCTCATGCAGTCTTGAAACTGTTGTACCGTGCACTCCTGCTGGGCTCATGCAGTCTTGATACTGTTGTACTGTGCACTCCTGCTGGGCTCATGCAGTCTTGATACTGTTTTACCGTGCACTCCTGCTGGGCTCATGCAGTCTTGATACTGTTGTACCATGCACTCCTGCTGGGCTCATGCAGTCTTGATACTGTTGTACCGTGCACTCCTGGTGGGCTCATGCAGTCTTGATACTGTTGTACCGTGCACTCCTGGTGGGCTCATGCAGTCTTGATACTGTTGTACCGTGCACTCCAGCTGGGCTCATGCAGTCTTGATACTGTTGTACCGTGCACTCCTGCTGGGCTCATGCAGTCTTGATACTGTTGTACCGTGCACTTCTGGTGGGCTCATGCAGTCTTGATACTGTTGGACCGGGCACTCCTGCTGGGCTCATGCAGTGTTAATACTGTTGTACCGTGCACTGCCTGTGGGCTCATGCAGTCTTGATACTGTTGTACCGTGCACTCCTGCTGGGCTCATGCAGTCTTGATACTGTTGTACCGTGCACTCCTGGTGGGCTCATGCTGTCTTGATACTGTTGTACCGTGCACTCCTGCTGGGCTCATGCAGTCTTGATACTGTTGTACCGTTGTCGCGATCTCTCTCGCCACCACAGCCAGAAGAAAGAGACGTCGAATAGGGCGTCCTCTCCAGACGGTCTACATGTCCCAGAGGGCAATGCTGCTTTGGAAGGTTGGGAAACGGGCTGATCCTATATAGGCTCCTCCCTTGCAGCAGGAAGGTGCTTGACAATTGTTTTGTCAGTCTTGGTGATGGCAGAAGGTGTTGTCCCCGCCGGATTTATTGCCTAGAAGCCCAGCGCCGACGAAGAGCCTGCGAGGTCAGAGTTGTGTTTTCCCCGCGTCGACCAAGAGCCTGCGAGGTCAGAGTTGTGTTTTCCCCGCGTCGACCAAGAGCCTGCGAGGTCAGAGTGGAAGCTGTTTTTCCTGCCTGCAAGTCGCAAGTATTTTCAGGGAAGAACGGGCTCGTTCTTCTTTCAAAACCTTTTACTTTCTTAATTCCAAACCGCACGGAGCGCTTTCTATGTTTCCTTATCGCACCAGAATTTCCCGACCTTAGTAGTCAAGTATTTGATCCGTAAGTCATATTCCCTTCCTTGCTACTTTGGCTATCTCTTGTTCCAAGAAGTATTGTGGGCAAAACGAGACGGGCAAGAAACGCCACGTTTCTGTAACAAAAAGTACCTTTCAGAGCCGGAGGGTAGAGAAGTCTCTCTGGAACCAACGACCTCTATTGAGGGAAGTGACTATAACTTTCCTTTACAAGTATCCAGTTATCTCGGATTAGCACCATATCGTCGTACGAACCATACAGTGTTGCCTTTAGTAAGTGTAGTAACCAAGGGGTAGGGGGAATTGACGCTAGTCAGGTGAGGTACGTACTCCTGCTCTCTGTCTCCCCACGCTGCAGTACATTCCTTAACCGAGATCTCATGGATAACTCAGACCAGACCCAGAAGAGAGTGCAGCAAACCTTGATCATAATATCACCTTCTTACCTCCCGGCTTCTTGCAATACACGCTCAGAAAGTGGCTATAACTTCACTGCTGGGTGTTGTGTTGGGACAAGTCGAGGGGACTTTCGTCCGATCGTCTCTGCTGGTCATCCGGATAAGGTTAGTGGCGCACGTTAGTTCTTGTGCTGCTTACAATCACGACAGATTGTCAAGCCCAAGAATACCACCAAGCCCAGACGATGGATCCCGATGCTACCTTGCTACATTATTGGATAGTTTCTCGGAATTGCGACAGGAGGTCCATACCTCTCGTGCAGAGAACCAAGCGTTATATCACGAAGTTTCCCTGATGCGCAAGGAGTTGTCTGATTTGGCGCTTAAGGAACAAGGGGTGAGACCCTTACTCAAGCCTGCCACATTGCCTCCACCTATTTAGTCTCGGCCAGGGTTTTTTTTGTGCCTACGTCTACTCCACCTACAATCACAGATGCCGTACCTACGGTCCAGATAATCCAGAACACTGGGATACCTCTTGCTCCTCCTGAGAGGTTTTACGGAGACCCTCGAAAATTTGAGACCTTTCTTAATCAGTGCCGTCTCCATTTTTTGTGCAAGCCAGCGGTCTTTCAGGATGAAGCAGCGAAAACAGCGTTTATGATGTCGTACATGGGGGGGAATACGTCGAGTTGGACCATCCCCTTACTGGAACGCAATGACCCTGTGCTACATAGTTTTCCCGATTTCTGTCTAGAGTTGAGAAAATTGTTCGACAGAAAGTCTCACATGTTAACTCTTGACCGTGAGATAATGACATTGAGACAGGGTTCTCAAGATCTTTTGTCTTATATTACCACCTTCAATCGCCTACTAGTTGAAAATGACTGGCCTGTGGAGAAACGGATTTCCCTCTTTTATCAGGGTTTAAGAGGAGAATTGAAGGACGTGTTATCCCAGGTGGTACAATTACCGACAACTGTAACAGAGCTTATTGACTTGACCGTCCAACTAGATCATCGCTTACTAGAGAGAAAAGGGGATAGACATAGGGGGGAGAACCGAGTCTACTTTCCTCTAGCAAGACAAAGAGTAGGAGGAGAAGAGAAAACCAAGGCACCAAAGGAGCCGGAACCTATGCAGATCAGAGGGATTAGAGGCCCCCTCACCACCGAAGAAAAGGATAAAAGGAGAGGACTTAAACTTTGTCTATATTGTGGTAAAGGAGGGCATTTCATCAAGGAATGCCGAGCTCGGAATTACGTTCCAGGACGCGTTTCCCTTCCTCGAGTCCAGGCCACGATGAAGGCCGAAGACCAGTCGGAAAACTGAAGATCTCAAATCAGACGGAGGTCTCTGTTTTGAGATGCCAGCAGCCCATGATCTCCCCTATTCTTGCTAACACCCTCCATCCAGCAGTGGCCCACATGAATGTTAGTGTGTCTCTTTGGATTACTTCTCGAGACAAATCACAGATGGATGCTGTAATGGCAGAGTTTTTGGCTTTGTTTAGCAGTGATATAGATCATTAATCTTGCTCACATCTAGTATAGGTATTCATAGCCTGTGTTGGCCCTTTTAAGCCCTTTTTTCCAGACCTATAAGAGGATAGCTGCTTAATATGCCTTTATTCTTGACTTTAACCTGTCCATTGCCTATTGGCTTTGACATATTAGACACTTTGGTATGGTTTATGTAGGTATCCTGACAGAGCTAAGGAGCATTTCACCCCTTTCAGGCCTACAGGCCTAGAGCTAGAGGGACTCCATCTTGATGAAGCTGAGAGGCTTTTCAGGGCAAAGGCAAAGTTTATAGTTAAGGCTGTTTTTCACTTGGAGAGAACCGGTCTGGGCCAGCCCTTATCGGTAGGCTGTATTATTCTCTGTGTAGAAGACACAACAAAAGGCCGGCCGGCTGGGTGTGTGTCCTTGATGCGAGGTGATGCAGAGACCTGGTGGGCGGCAGGCTGATGGCTGGAACTTTCCATGAGGAAACAGCATTCTATATTTGTGAAGTGCAGAGGCGGAGTCAGTGAGTCAAGCAGAGAGTCAGTCAGCCAGAGAGTCGAGCAGAGGGAGTCAAGCAGAGAGTCCAGCAGTGGAGTGGAGTTGGCAGAGAGAGAGAGAGGGTTCAAGCTGGAGAAGAGCTGAGTTGAATAGTGAGCTGGAACTGAAGGAAGCAGTCAGAAGCAGTTGCTTATCAGGAGGAGGTGTGAATAGCTGGAGTCTGAAGTAATGCCTTTTAGAAGAGACAGAGGAGAGATCGTGGACTAACCTATGGGAGCAGACGGAGTTAATTGGACATTGGCGCAGAGACAGAGTGAATAAGCTAGTGGAATGAACGGTGATCAGAGCGGCAGGAACCATTAAGATTGAAGATAGAAGGTGGAGACAGTCCGTGTGGGGAAGAGGAGTCCAGAGACAGAGCGATCAGCGCAGAGGTGTACCCAAGAGTGCAGGAGAGAGAGAGAGTCTGAGATGAGCCAAGGCACAGACGAGAGAGGAACCCAGATGACAGCTAGAACAAGACTTCACACTAATCAGGTGATATTGTTTTCATCACATTAGTTACACTTACACTTTATGTCTAATCTTTCCCCTTTCAGCGGAGTGTTCCTGTTATGTTTAATCCTTCTCTTTCAAGCGGTGTGTTCTACCTATAGTCTTTGTCAGTTCTGTGTAAAGGTTTATATTGTACTAATAATAAATGACCCCATTAATTAGTGAATTAGTGTGCATGAGTTCTTTTATGATAAAGATATCCTGGCTTCAAGCCAGTTGCTGTTGAGCCACTGATGGATCAAAAGGGGGTTAGGAGCGCTTAAATCAAGAAATAACTCAGTCACATAGTGTGTATATCTTTATCCCCATACAGTGAGGGTAATCACTCCTTTTAGTTATTACTGTTTGAACAGATGCTACCCCTGATCAGGTAAGTAATAGTGAGGGAGAGAGGAGACTTGCAACCAAGGGACTAAGTTAGTACACCATCCCATAATATTATTGTAGTAGCAGACCCTTAGTGAAGAGACTTCCCAATATATATATATGTATAGGTGTTCATAGGAATGTGGTCGTCGTTGATATGCGGCGTTAGTGAGAACACTGGGTGGGAGACCAGTGTGGATACCCACTGGATTGTGGCTTGAATAAGTGAGAACACTAGGAGGTTGAACTAGTGTGTAGTTTCGCAGGATTGCGAACAGTTTGGAAAAGGGAGCATTGGGTTCTGCAGGCCCGTGTGTAGATGCACCGGATTGTGTGTCATATCTGCCCTAGGGTAGAACGGTCTGGGTCAGGGTGGCCGCGAGACCAACTGATGTGAATAAGTGTGGTGTAGGGTATGGATATCCCTAGTAATCAGTGAGTATTCTTAGTATCCCTATAGATTTAGTGGTGTCTTTAATAATATGAGCTTGTATATTGCGAGTTCCCCATCCTCAGGTAGGTACCAGGTGCCTGGATAGGTGGTCCTGAGGAGGGAAGGTGAGTACGTTCTGGCTGGGTTGGAGGGGCCCCTGGGGGCTGATCCCACCTACTCAGAAAATCCAGCCATTACATCTGGCGTAGTCGGACAGTTTACGAAGCCTGTGTGCCTGGCCATGTGCTTAGATTGTTTCCCATGTGTTGTGTGGGAGTGCCCTGAGCGCCAGACATTACATCTGGCGTAGTCGTCATCTTACGAAGCCTGTGTGCCTGGCCATGTGCTTAGAGAGTTTCCCATGTGTTCTGAGGGAGTGCCCTGAACGCTGGTTCCATCTGGCGTAATGTTGCAGTTTATGTAGCCTGTTAGATCTATGGGCTTGAACAGTTGCAGCGTGAGGAGATTGCATTACATCATGGCATTTGGTCTATTCAGGGTGGAAGGAATGGTTTTCATCTTGGTGTTTAAACTGTCAAAGTTGAAGGATGGCATTACATGAGGAAGCCAGTTACATCTATGTGATGGTCCAATTGTATAAATGTGTGTAAAAAATGCTTTTAAATTGCCCATTCAATAGCTTGCTGCATCTGCTTATGCTGTGCAATGTGAAATGTGTTCATTGTAATATGATTTGTGAAGTTCTTTGAATATAGCTCCTTGTAAATATGACTTGTGAATAGCGCCATATTATTGTGGCTTGTGAGGTGCATGTTCTCATGTTGATCTGCTGTGTTCCTTGTGCATTGCGCCTTGGAAATGTTGTTTGTGAAAGGCTTGTCTTGTAAATATGGCTTGTGAATAGCGCCATGTGGTCATGGCTTGGACAGGGCATGTTATCATTACGTTTGGCAGGAGAGAGCTGGATCTCTCTCGGGTGCTTGGGGATAACGTTTTTGAAAATATGTGTACGTGTCATCTGTAAACGTGAAGAAATGATTCTGCTTGAGCTGCCAAAGGGTTAATATCTTGAGTTGAGATGGCAGTCTTTATTTTTTACATGCTGTCAACATGCATGGTTATCTGACCTGACTATAAAAGTCAGTGGATTATTTGATGGTTTGATTTTGACTTTTTTTTGATTCCTTGGTCTGCCTATGTGCTTTGTCAGTTTCTTGACGGAAAGGTACCATCTTGTGTTTTGTGAAGGGTTCTGTTCATTTCACATTCCTTTTGAAATGCGTCTACGAATTTGTGTGGGTTTGCCTTGGAACTGATGTGGTTATAAATCAACCAGTCGGATTACGGAGAAAGCTGTGTTCTTTTAAAATGAGTGAAATGTTAAAAAGATGGCCCGTTAGAGTGCACGCTGCGGAGCTGTTTTCATTAATTATTTCTGTGAGGGGTTTCCATCTAGACAGGAATGTGCTGGTTGCAATAATGATAGGTTCAGTATAATGAATCTTGCCCGACAGTGCATGATAACATGTGCTTTTAATTAGTGGAAGGCAACCATGTGCCTTTGAAAGAAACAAAGTGTTAAAATGTAACATTATTATTTTCCCAAATGTAAATTAAAATGTATGCTTTTATAAATGTGTCAGTAAAACATTACATTAAATATAATGTTGAAATGTATCTGCATTTTATGTTGTTTTACAAATTATTTCTCTTTTCAGCAGCTGACAAATGGACCATGTTAATTCATTTTTTTTCCCAAATGCAGAATGTATAATCCTGTGTGTATAAGTTAGTTGCCCCTTTCTAAATAAGTGCCCATATTTTAGGTGTCTTGCCTTTAGCTGAATTAGTTGGACAAAAGTATTTTTAAAAACTGGAGCTTTTTTAATTAGCAGTACACTGTAACAGAATTGTTTTTTTTAAAATGCTAGCTTTCGTTGGTTATCACAATTGAGGCCTGGGAACAGGCAAGGAATTTGTTTATCGACCTTGGCAGACCAGCTGGTTTGTGCAGACGAGTTTTTTTTTCCTTTGCTCTGCAGGTTTCGATCACGTCCCTGTTCGTTATGATTGGCTACAATCCAATTTTCTTCCGCGAACGGCTTGTTTACTTAAGGGCGGGGTGACCTGGCTCTTCCCTTGGAGTTAGTTAGTCGTGATGGGCCTGGGCGGGCTTCTCTGACCAGGGAAATGGGAGGCTTGCAGTGCCCTGCTGATGCTGTGAGCTCATCATTTGGCGGGAATCCAAATTACTTCATACTGTAGCCTGGCTCCTGCTCCGAAGGGAGGGGCTGGCTTAGTGAGGATTAGGGTATGTTAGGCCCTGCTAATTATTATTAAAAGTTAAATTTTGAATGTTTTTAATTAATTAGGATATTTTCTTTTCAATAATGAAAGGCACCCGGGGTGCTTTTTAAATGGAAAATTTTTATTTTGCAAGAATAATGATACTTGTTCTCTTGTTCCTAGGATTGCTGAAGTTGTGGTTGTGCGTGGGTCCCTCCCCCTTCCACTTCTTTTTTTTGTTTTAGCTTTTTACTTTCATGTTTTTATTTTAGTTTATTGTTTTTGGATGATGGAACCAGACCAGACCAGACCAGACCGGAAGGGTGATGGATGGCCGCATTGGAGGAAGTGTCCGGATACCGAGGATGCAGGGTGGTGGCCTACACTGAAGAATTTGGACATAATTACTTGGCCTGCTATTTTTTCTTGACATCACTACGAGCAGGCCCCACTTTTAAAAAATAAAAATAAAACCCACAACCTTGTTTTATTTGTTACAGAATTTTAAAAGGATTTGATGAATGATCCCTTGGACAAGCAGGCCCCACTTTTAAAGCAAAAAAACATGTCACCTATTATAGTTTTTCTGTTTTCTTCAAAACAGTTTTTGCCAATGAAGGACTTTTTTTTTTGAATGGTGGTGCCCACATGTGTTCCACAATGTGATTTAAAATGGATGTTCTTGGCCTGGTGTTACACCAGCTATTTTGTAGAAATGGGGTTGTTTTTTTTTTACTGTTCTTACATTTTCACCTTGATTGATCAAAGGTTGGTTACCTTAAAATTCGGATTGTTCTGGGTGGTGTGTCTTTTAGTATGATTATGTATTAATGTTTGCCCAAACCTTGACACAGTTTGTCATGTTTAT
This sequence comes from Lissotriton vulgaris, assembly GCF_964263255.1. Classification (NCBI taxonomy): domain Eukaryota; kingdom Metazoa; phylum Chordata; class Amphibia; order Caudata; family Salamandridae; genus Lissotriton; species Lissotriton vulgaris. The sequence goes on from NW_028248064.1 coordinate 298,338, forward strand.
TTCTCAGATTTCACTTTAAATTGACAAATGTCAGCAGGTAGGCCTCATTTAGGCCTATTGTTATTTTCATCTCACATACTAGCCCCTACACCAATAGTTTCATGAGTCATCATTAGCTTAAGTTGCCTATAGTACGTAGGGCTCATTTGGGCCCTTTCTTGTTTTCTCATTAGGAGTTGAAACACATTTAGTTCTTAAGTTGACAATAGTAGGTAGGCCTCATTTAGCCTTAAGTTGTCCGAAGTAGGCCCCATTTACGTCCCTTGCTGTTTTCATTCAACACATAAGTCCCTACATCACTAGATTTCACCAGTTATCATTAGGAGTTGAGGCACATTTAGTTTGAGGATGCTTTGGTTAGTTTCTGTTGTTATCAGATCCACTCTCAGATATGTTTCAGCATTCAAGTCAAGGGTGCTTTGATTTGTTTTTAGGTTTCTATTCCCTACAATTGAGTTTCAGGTGGAATTTCCTTGAGTTGTCATTGTTTTTAGGGAGTTTTTTTTTAGGTTTTGATTTGTTGATAGATTGTGTTGATGTTTGTTTATCTGGATGTTATTGTTTATAAGATGTTCGCAAGATGAGGATCTAAGGGTGGATGGCAGAGTTATTTAGCAGTGATATAGATCTTAATCTTGCTCACATCTAGGATAGGTATTTTTAGCCTATGTTGGATAGATTATGTTGATGTTTGTTTAGATGGTTGTTGTTGTTTACTGATGCTCGCAAGATAAGGATCTAGGGGTGCAATGTAATGGCAGAGTTTTTGGCTTTGTTTAGCAGTGATATAGATCATTAATCTTGCTCGCATCTAGTATAGGTATTCATAGCCTGTGTTGGCCCTTTTAAGCCCTTTTTTCCAGACCTATAAGAGGATAGCTGCTTAATATGCCTTTATTCTTGACTTTAACCTGTCCATTGCCTATTGGCTTTGACATATTAGACACTTTGGTATGGTTTATGTAGGTATTCTGACAGAGCTAAGGAGCATTTCACCCCTTTCAGGCCTACAGGCCTAGAGCTAGAGGGACTCCATCTTGATGAAGCTGAGAGGCTTTTCAGGGCAAAGGCAAAGTTTATAGTTAAGGCTGTTTTTCACTTGGAGAGAACCGGTCTGGGCCAGCCCTTATCGGTAGGCTGTATTATTCTCTGTGTAGAAGACACAACAAAAGGCCGGCCGGCTGGGTGTGTGTCCTTGATGCGAGGTGATGCAGAGACCTGGTGGGCGGCAGGCTGATGGCTGGAACTTTCCATGAGGAAACAGCATTCTATATTTGTGAAGTGCAGAGGCGGAGTCAGTGAGTCAAGCAGAGAGTCAGTCAGCCAGAGAGTCGAGCAGAGGGAGTCAAGCAGAGAGTCCAGCAGTGGAGTGGAGTTGGCAGAGAGAGAGAGAGGGTTCAAGCTGGAGAAGAGCTGAGTTGAATAGTGAGCTGGAACTGAAGGAAGCAGTCAGAAGCAGTTGCTTATCAGGAGGAGGTGTGAATAGCTGGAGTCTGAAGTAATGCCTTTTAGAAGAGACAGAGGAGAGATCGTGGACTAACCTATGGGAGCAGACGGAGTTAATTGGACATTGGCGCAGAGACAGAGTGAATAAGCTAGTGGAATGAACGGTGATCAGAGCGGCAGGAACCATTAAGATTGAAGATAGAAGGTGGAGACAGTCCGTGTGGGGAAGAGGAGTCCAGAGACAGAGCGATCAGCGCAGAGGTGTACCCAAGAGTGCAGGAGAGAGAGAGAGTCTGAGATGAGCCAAGGCACAGACGAGAGAGGAACCCAGATGACAGCTAGAACAAGACTTCACACTAATCAGGTGATATTGTTTTCATCACATTAGTTACACTTACACTTTATGTCTAATCTTTTCCCTTTCAGCGGAGTGTTCCTGTTATGTTTAATCCTTCTCTTTCAAGCGGTGTGTTCTACCTATAGTCTTTGTCAGTCCTGTGTAAAGGTTTATATTGTACTAATAATAAATGACCCCATTAATTAGTGAATTAGTGTGCATGAGTTCTTTTATGATAAAGTTATCCTGGCTTCAAGCCAGTTGCTGTTGAGCCACTGATGGATCAAAAGGGGGGTAGGAGCGCTTAAATCAAGAAATAACTCAGTCACATAGTGTGTATATCTTTATCCCCATACAGTGAGGGTAATCACTCCTGGTAGTTATTACTGTTTGAACAGATGCTACCCCTGATCAGGTAAGTAATAGTGAGGGAGAGAGGAGACTTGCAACCAAGGGACTAAGTTAGTACACCATCCCATAATATTATTGTAGTAGCAGACCCTTAGTGAAGAGACTTCCCAATATATATATATATGTATAGGTGTTCATAGGAATGTGGTCGTCGTTGATATGCGGCGTTAGTGAGAACACTGGGTGGGAGACCAGTGTGGATACCCACTGGATTGTGGCTTGAATAAGTGAGAACACTAGGAGGTTGAACTAGTGTGTAGTTTCGCAGGATTGCGAACAGTTTGGAAAAGGGAGCATTGGGTTCTGCAGGCCAGTGTGTAGACGCACCGGATTGTGTGTCATATCTGCCCTAGGGTAGAACGGTCTGGGTCAGGGTGGCCGCGAGACCAACTGATGTGAATAAGTGTGGTGTAGGGTATGGATATCCCTAGTAATCAGTGAGTATTCTTAGTATCCCTATAGATTTAGTGGTGTCTTTAATAATATGAGCTTGTATATTGCGAGTTCCCCATCCTCAGGTAGGTACCAGGTGCCTGGATAGGTGGTCCTGAGGAGGGAAGGTGAGTACGTTCTGGCTGGGTTGGAGGGGCCCCTGGGGGCTGATCCCACCTACTCAGAAAATCCAGCCATTACAGATGCCCTCTTGGACTCTGGGGCCACTGGGAATTACATCGACCAAGACTTCGCATTACGGATGGGCATCCCTTGCGAAAAGAAGCTTAGACCCGAAACTGTGAAGGCGGTGGACGGAACAGTCCTTTCATCGGGCCCGGTGGTATATCACACCCTTTCACTGTTGATGGCGTTCGGGGTGGATCATCAAGAACATATACAGTTCGACTTGATCGATGCACCGCAATTTCGTCTCATCCTCGGAATGCCATGGCTCACCCTGCATGATCCTTTTGTGAGCTGGTCATCCCGCACAATCAGTATGAACTCACTCTATTGTAAGGAACATTGTAGGAACCAGGAGTTCCTTCCTTTAGCCAATGAACCCTCACCAGCCACCTACTTGGCAAATGCATGCACCCTCGAGATGTTCTGTTGTGCCATGGTTCTGCCTGCTGAATACCTAGAGTACCACGCATTATTTGACAAACAAAAGGCTGCCCAGTTACCCCCCCCATAGGGTCTATGATTGCCGTGTAGACCTGGTCCCGGGAGCGGATATTCCTTGCAGCAGGGTGTATGCACTGACGGAAAAGGAAACCCAATATCTGAAAACCTATATTGAGGACAACTTGGCAACCGGGTTCATCAGACACTCCACCTCCCCTGCTTCCTTGCCGATGTTTTTCATAGCCAAGAAGGATTGTGATGAGTTAAGACCCTGTATAGATTACCGCGCCATCAACAAGGTGACAATAAAGAACCGTTATCCTCTCCCCCTGATTCCAGTCCTGATGGATCAATTGAAAGGAGCACATTACTTCACGAAGCTCGATCTCCGGGGAGCGTACCATCTTGTAAGAGTACAGAAAGGGGACGAGTGGAAGACGGCATTCAGGACCAAATTCGGCCTTTTTGAGTATAGGGTCATGCCCTTTGGTCTCAGCAACGCCCCGGCCGCCTTTCAATTCTTCATGGACGAGGTGCTGAGATGGTGTCTGGAGTCATATTGGTATACACCTGTTACAACGCAACTTTTACAACTACCTACCATTACAACGCAACTTTTACAACGCATACCATTACAACGCATTGCGCTGGGGGGCGCTCTAGGATAGGGAATAAGTTTAATTTACTATCCAACACCTTCCCTAGTGTCCACGGGGACTGGAGTTGGAATAGTAAATTATACTTACCACTATCCAGCACCTCTAAGCGCTATGCGTTGTAATGGTATGCGTTGTAATGGCCGCGTTGTAATGGTAGGTAGTTGTAATGGTATGCGTTATAACGTCATACATCCGTCATATTGTGTGGTCTACATCGATGATATTTTGATTTATTCATCAACTATGATAGATCATATCACCCATGTGAAGACCGTGTTGAGAAAGCTCCAACAAAATTTGTTGTATGCTAAGTTGGAAAAGTGCCTCTTCCATGTCCAAGAAGTCGCCTTCTTGGGGTACATTATAGACGCCCAAGGGTTCAGGATGGACATGAGCAAGGTTGAAGCTATTCTTAACTGGAAGACTCCGCCGAACGTTAAGGCTGTGCAAAGTTTTCTTGGCTTTGCCAACTATTATCGGCGCTTCATTCAGGACTTCTCCAAGACCATACATCCCATCACAGCCCTCTTAAGGAAGAACGTACCCTTCCTATGGGGAGCAGAAGCAGAAGCATCCTTTCGGCTCCTGAAGGAGAGGTTCACTCAAGCCCCCATTCTCAGACATCCGGATCCTCAGTTGCCATTCATCCTAGAGACCGACGCGTCCCAGTTCGCCCTCGGAGGGGTTTTATCCCAACGGCATCCCACCACAGCGCAGCTCCACCCGGTGGCCTACTATTCGAGGAAACTTACACCCTGTGAGATGAACTACACCATCACTGATAAAAAGCTCCTTGCCATCAAATGAGCGTGTGAAGAGTGGCAACACTATCTCTTGGGGGCTCTACATACTGTTGAAATCATCACGGATCATCGGAACTTGTTATTCCTAAAAACGGCTAAGGCTTTGACTCCACGGCAGCTTAGATGGACCCTGTTTTTCTCCGACTTTGTGATCAAATACAGACCTGGATCACGTTATGGAAAAGCGGACGCTTTATCCCGTCTGGGAGAAAAGGAGACAGTCGAATCTGAGGAACCCCCTATATCCTTAAGGAAGTAGAGTGTCCAACGTCATCGATTGCCCTGATCACTTCTAAAGACTTTTTGGAAGATGTTAGAGTTGCACTATCTGATATTGATATTCCCTCATGGATACAGGAGGCATCAGAACACCGACACAAAAAAGACGACCTGGCATACCATTATCATGCGTTGTATATACCCCTGACTGCGTTACAACAACAGGTGTTGAAGTGGGCACACAATTCTGTATTGGGAGGACACATGGGCATACACAAGACCACAGCTAACGTGGAACGTTCCTTTTGGTGGAAGGGTGGAAGAACTGATGTAAAGGAATATGTTAAGAACTATGCGATTTGTGCCCAAGGCAAATCCGTCCACACTAAACCATCGGGCTTACTCCATCCATTGCCCATCCCTCCTAAACCATGGCATACACTGTCTATGGATTTTATTGTGGAGATGCGTCCCTTCGTCAATCAGACGATCATTTTGGTAGTAGTAGACCACCTCACAAAAATGGGGCATTTCATACCATTACCTGGTCTACCAACGTCCGTGGAGTTGGCTACAGTATTCCTCCAACACATTATGCGGGCGCATGGATTACCGAGTGTGCTGATAACTGATCGCGGTACGCAATTCACGTCCCATTTTTGGAAGGCTCTCTGTGTCATCTTGCAGATTGACGCGCGACTATCATCCAGCTACCATCCCCAAACAGACGGTAAAACCGAACGTCTGAATCAGACATTAGAACAATATCTCCGCTGTTTTACCTTGCAAAATGCCACGGATTGGACCACCCTTTTGTGGTTAGCGGAATTCGCATATAACAATGCTGTTCACACCACTTTAGGGTGTTCTCCCTTCTTCTGCCTCTACGGTTTCCATCCGAACATGCTTCCATTCGACTGGCCTGCTGAATCCTTGGTTCCTACCATACACGAGCATCATGCTCATTTAAGAGCTATCTTGATCGATGCTCGGAACAGTCTGGAGACTGCCCAAGCTGCCCACAAACTCTTTGCTGATCGGAGGAGGTCTGAGGAGCCAGCTTATAAAGTAGGGGACAAGGTGTGGCTTTCCACACGCAACTTACACCTGAAAGGAGTTAACAAACTGAAGCCAAAGTTTATCGGTTCATATGGGATCTGTGAAGTTGTGAATCCTGTAGCAATGAAGCTATCCCTGCCTGTCTCTTGGTCTATCCATCCTGTATTCCATGTGTCCCTCCTCCGGCCCTGTCCGCTGAGTATGCGTTTGCCGGAGCATCCTCAAGCTCTGGAGGTAGAAGGTCAGGAAGAGTATGAGGTTCAGAGGGTTCTGGATTCTCGTATGGTGCGTGGCAGGATCCAGTACTTGGTCGATTGAAAAGGGTATGGTCCCGAGGATAGGACATGGGAACCCGTGGATAATTTGCATTGCCCAGAACTGGTCGCTCAATTCCACGAGCGGTACCCTGGTAAGCCGGGTCGACCGCCGGGACGGCTGTCCTCGAGAGGGGGTACTGTCGCGATCTCTCTCGCCACCACAGCCAGAAGAAAGAGACGTCGAATAGGGCGTCCTCTCCAGACGGACTACATGTCCCAGAACGCAATGCGGCTTTGGAAGGCTGGAAAATGGGCTGATCCTATATAGGCTCCTCCCTTGCAGCAGGAAGGTGCTTGACAATTGTTTTGACAGTCTTGGTGATGGCGGAAGGTGTTGTCCCCGCCGGATTTATTGCCTATAAGCCCAGCGCCGACGAAGAGCCTGCGAGGTCAGAGTTGTGTTTTCCCCGCGTCGACGAAGAGCCTGCGAGGTCAGAGTTGTGTTTTCCCCGCGTCGACAAAGAGCCTGAAAGGTCAGAGTGGAAGCTGTTTTTCCTGCCTGCAAGTCGCAAGTATTTTCAGGGAAGAACGGGCTCGTTCTTCTTTCAAAACCTTTTACTTTCTTAATTCCAAACCGCGCGGAGCGCTTTCTATGTTTCCTTATTGCACCAGAGTTTCCCAACCTTAGTAGTCAAGTATTTGATCCGTAAGTCATATTCCCTTCATTGCTACTTTGGCTATCTCTTGTTCCAAGAAGTATTGTGGGCAAAACGAGACGGGCAAGAAACGCCACGTTTCTGTAACAAAAAGTACCTTTCAGAGCCGGAGGGTAGAGAAGTCTCTCTGGAACCAACGACCTCTATTGAGGGAAGTGACTATAACTTTCCTTTACAAGTATCCAGTTATCTCAGATTAGCACCATATCGTCGTACGAATCATACAGTGTTGCCTTTGGTAAGTGTAGTAACCAAGGGGTAGGGGGGGTTGACGCTAGTCAGGTGAGGTACTTACTCCTGCTCTCTGTCTCCCCACGCTGCAGTACATTCCTTAACCGAGATCTCGTGGATAACTCAGACCAGACCCAGAAGAGAGTGCAGCAAACCTTGATCATAATATCACCTTGTCACCTCCCGGCTTCTTGCAATACACGCTCAGAAAGTGGCTATAACTTCACTGCTGGGTGTTGTGTTGGGACAAGTCGAGGGGACTTTCGTCCGATCGTCTCTGCTGGTCATCCGGATAAGGTTAGTGGCGCGCGTTAGTTCTTGCGCTGCTTACAATCATGACAACCGTGCACTCCTGGTGGGCTCATGCAGTCTTGATACTGTTGTACCGTGCACTCCTGGTGGGCTCATGCAGTCTTGATACTGTTGTACCGTGCACTCCTGGTGGGCTCATGCAGTCTTGATACTGTTGTGCCATGCATGCAGATGGGCTCATGCAGTCTTGATACTGTTGTACCGTGCACGCCTGCTGGGCTCATGCAGTCTTGATACTGTTGTACCGTGCACTCCTGCTGGGCTCATGCAGTCTTGATACTGTTGTACCGTGCACTCCTGCTGGGCTCATGCAGTCTTGATACTGTTGTACCGTGCACTTCTGGTGGGCTCATGCAGTCTTGATACTGTTGGACCAGGCACTCCTGGTGGGCTCATGCAGTGTTGATACTGTTGTACCGTGCACTGCCTGTGGGCTCATGCAGTCTTTATACTATTGTACCGTGCACTCCTGCTGGGCTCATGCAGTCTTGATACTGTTGTACCATGCACTCCAGCTGGACTCATGCAGTCTTGATACTGTTGTACCGTGCACTCCTGCTGGGCTCATGCAGTCTTGATACTGTTGTACCGTGCACTCCTGGTGGGCTCATGCAGTCTTGATACTGTTGTACCGTGCACTCCTGGTGGGCTCATGCAGTCTTGATACTGTTGTACCGTGCACTCCTGATGGGCTCATGCAGTCTTGATACTGTTGTACCGTGCACTCCTGCTGGGCTCATGCAGTCTTGAAACTCTTGTACCGTGCACTCCTGGTGGGCTCATATAGTCTTGATACTGTTGTACCGTGCACTCCTGGTGGGCTCATGCAGTCTTGATACTGTTGTACCGTGCACTCCTGGTGGGCTCATGCTGTCTTGATACTGTTGTACCGTGCACTCCTGGTGGGCTCATGCAGTCTTGATACTGTTGTACCGTGCACTCCGGGTGGGCTCATGCAATCTTGATACTGTTGTACCGTGCACTCCTGGTGGGCTCATGAAGTCTTGATACTGTTGTACCGTGCACTCCTGCTGGGCTCATGCAGTCTTGATACTGTTGTACCGTGCACTCCTGGTGGGCTCATGCAGTCTTGATACTGTTGTACCGTGCACTCCTGCTGGGCTCATGCAGTCTTGATACTGTTGTACCGTGCACTCCTGGTGGGCTCATGCAGTCTTGATACTGTTGTACCGTGCACTCCTGCTGGGCTCATGCAGTCTTGATACTGTTGTACCGTGCACTCCTGCTGGGCTCATGCATTCTTGATACTGTTGTACCGTGCACTCCTGGTGGGATCATGCAGTCTTGATACTGTTGTACCGTGCACTCCTGGTGGGCTCATGCAGTCTTGATACTGTTGTACCGTGCACTCCTGGTAGGCTCATGCTGTCTTGATACTGTTGTACCGTGCACTCCTGTTGGGCCCATGAAATCTTGTGGTCTTTGTGCCTCTTGTCAACAAGTGCTGATTTGGGTGCAGGTTCTTCGGGTGTTGGGCATGAGGATCTGCTATGCTGATTAAATAGATCATATTCCCTTCTATCCCCGAAGGCCACCTCCCTTGTTTGTAAGCCATGGAGATGCCTCAATACCTTTTGATTAGGGTGTTTTAAAAATACCTGCGTTTGGAACAGTAAAAAAAAAGGCTTTTTTTTCTTTTTTGCACTTTTAGGGTCATATTTCCTCGGGCATTGTGACACAGGAGCGTCCCTTTTTCCGACATTCCAGGTGCGCAATGCTGTGCTCCACATTTACCAGAAAGCACTAAGCCACTTTGCGCCTTTTAAATATGGGCCTCCTCGCTGCAGTTTTTGAGTGAAAGGGGCGTGCAATGGGTGCTGCTGGGGGCGTTCCCTCGCAACACCCATTTTCTTTTGGCACTGCCTCAGATTTAGAAAGATCTGTAAATCTGAGGCAACACCAAAAACTAATTCCTTTCAAAAGGAGGCGTTAAAGTGGCACAACGGGGAGAAATACTTTTATTTCTTCTCATTTTTCGCTCTTTCTATGGGTGCTGATTGTTTTTGTGCAGGAATGTGTTCCTTCCTGCACAAACAGAATCATCCCTGCAATGCAAGCACTCTTACACCAGGGTGCAAGAGTGCCAGCGTGACGTTAGGAGGCTTGTTTAGTGCCGGTGCAAGGGAAAACACGGGGTGAGCGTATTCTTGTCAATATGGTGCATCCCTGCATTTTTTTAAATGACGCAGCGTGGCGCTGCAAAATTGCTTGCAGAGCCGCACAATTTAGTTGTAAATATGTCCCTTAGATTGGGCGCTTTTTATGTTGCATTGTATTCCTTTCAATGGAAATGACACATCTGTGTGTTCCGCTGTGTTCTCCAGAGCAGGTTCATCTCTTGTGGATGTTTTGACCTTCAATTTTTCAGGATTGGGCAAAAAGTTGATTTGACTAAAGCAAACGGAGCTTCATCTGCTGGTTCAATACCAACATTTCGTACTTTCCACAATTCCTGCCTTCTAAATGTGGAGCTCAAACATTAAAACTAATAACCATGCTTTGCTTACTGCACAGACCCACAAAGTATGGCAGGGGCATGTGCAAAATGTGTGAAAACGACACGGTTCTGCAAAATGAATGTTGTCCTATCTCGTGTGACAAATGAATACGAGGCCACACCTTGCCTTGAAAAGGAGCGCAAGATATGTACAAGTGGGCCAGCTTGAGGAGGAAGTGGCTCCTGCGAACCATACTCTGCAGGAACTTTCACCCACATGCATCAAAGTCAATTGCATTCGCAAACGGTGCGAATCGCAATTTTCGGCCGTTTGCGAATGCAATTGACTAATTTGGAATGCATCATGCATTTCGCAATTTTAGGAATCGCAACCATGTTGCGATTTCTGAAATTGCGATTGCATTTAAGAAATCGCAATATCAGATTTCTTAAATGCAATGCATGATCATTTTTTAATTGCGAATTCGCAATTTGGAAGTGGTAAAATAGCATGAAGGTGAACTTCATGCTAATTTACTGAAAACGTTCAAATACGTACGCACAAATGGCATTTTTGAAAGTTTTAATTTACACACACACATGCCCTTGGGGGCATGTGTGTGTGTAAATTGCATTTGAAGTTACATTTCAGGGGTGCAGGGAGGAGTTCTTTGGACTCCCCCCCTGCACCGTTGAAATTGCATTCACATTTTGCGAATTGCAATTTGAAATTCGCAAAATGTAAATGCCGTCCCATTCATTCCTATAGGCCTTTTGGCCCATAGGAATCAATGGGAAGGGTTTTCCTTAATTGTGATTCGCAAATTGTGAATCGCAATTAGGGAAAAATACCGAATCGCGAAAAAAATGTGAATTTTTCATGCATTGCAGTTTGCGATTTCTAAATTGCGATTCCTTAATTTTCGCAATTTAGAAATCGCAAACGGGTGCAATGATGCATGTGGCCGTTAGTGAATGTATCAGTGACGTGGCGCGGCCTTCTGCCAGCCTTTGCCGCCCTGCGGCCGTAGGTGAGAGCGGGGAAGGGGGCGGGTGGGGGCTGCCGGCACCAAAACTTGTGCCGCCCGGGCGCACCCTCCCACCAAACCACGCCCCCTGCTACGCCACTGGAATGTATTATCACTTTTCATTTTTGAGTTTTAAAGTCCGAGGCTTATGTCTTGAGGAAGAGAATGAGTCGGGTGTAGGCCAAGCCTCTGAAGTGAAGTGTGCTTTCTGCAACGCATTTTTTGGTCGACCACAAAATAAACAATGACATTTATACGAAATGTTGCATTTGTAGAATTTGTGCCTGTTTAACATGAAACATATACATTTTGTGGGTGTAATTAACAGTTTGCACACCACCTTCAACTGCCGGCCTCCCCTTCCTTATTTCGCCCAAAAGGTTATAGATTATGGGCCTGAGACGGCACCTTATCGAAGACCATCTTAATCAACAGACCTTTCAGGAGGGTAATGCTCCCTGGTTTTTGGACGCTAAAGCTTTGATCATGGCGCGTCAGTGCTTGAAACTCTCATGGGTGGGCTTGTGTCTGTGACTGTGGATTTACCCTATGGATGAACTTATTTATGAGAGCCCTACAACACTTCTACACCACGTACAGTGCTACATGCATGCATGGCCTCATAAATCTTGGGCAACGCAAATCGCTGCGTCCCCTCACTCTGCGCCCAGGAGGCGTTCCATGGGTGTTACATCCATCGATTTTGATGCTGCTCCAGTTTGACAAAATCATGTAAACCTGAGGAAGCGTCAAATCCATACGCCTCTCAAGGTTAGACGTAATGAAATGAAATATGTTTATTTCTCCTCATTTTTTCCTCTTTCCATAGAAAGAAGAAAAAAAAACACTAAGCAGTTTTTGTTCAGGAAGGTCTCCCTTCCTGCACAAAAACAATCCTGCATTTAAAGAAGGCGCCCTTGCACTATCTTGCAAAGGTGCCTACATTGGTGCTAGGCTGCTGAAATGGCGCCCTCTTAGGGAGAAAGTGCAGGAATGCACTGTATTGCATAAATATGGTGCATTCCTGCCTTTTCACTTTGGCATAGGGCAGCAAGATGCTTTTCTGCGCTGCCCTGTGCAAAAGTTCCATAAATGAGGGCCGGAGTGTCGTCAGCGAGGGGTGGAGTGAGGACATTTGACTTGTAGGTACAATGGAGGGCGGATCAGTGTAGTGTCAGCATCCTGCCCCGAGCATGACTGTGGTACAGAGATACCCAGGATGTGATGTGCTGCTTGAAGCCTATCAACGTTGCATCCCCTTGGCCACCCGCCTTCGCCGGCCCTTGTCCCGGCTAGTTGACGGGTGTGATCACAACAATCAACTTCTCGCACTTGTCGCCCCGTCTCTCCTGGAAGCTCCGCTGTGCAGTGTCATTCCAGAGATAATGCAGAAATCTCATCTCGGCGACTGCGACAAGTGGAGATACTTCCACGAATGCCCTCCGGGCGCCCCCGCCGCCTGTCTCCTACATTAGGTGGATGAGGTGTGAAAGCAATTCTATAGCCAGACCTCCACCTTGCAAAGCCTGCTCCCTCGCTCGCCCGCCAAAGCCTACCTCTTATGCTTTGTGATTTAAATCTATCAATTTTTATTTTTGAGTTTTAGGCTCATCTCATGAGGATGGGGGCGTGGGCCAAACGTCTGAAGAGAAGTGGGAATTATCCAATTGTTGTCACAAGAAGGATCTGTGTTGTGACTCGCTCGTCTTCCTCTCCAAATGTAATTATTCTTACGAATTCTCTTCAGCCTCAATGGTATGGTGCAAAAAGAACAATTGATGTATGGTGAGCACAAAATACAGGAAAGGATTCGCTTAAATGCGAGAGGGAACGTCTGAATTTCTCCTGAAAATCTAGGAATTGCTGCGCGCCCCCACCATGGTTTGTGTTGTGGCGGGGAAGAGCCGAGCGCGAGGGAGCACGTGACTCAGACAAGTCAAGATGGCGCCGGAGATTTCCATTGGCTGTGGGGATAGTGGAGGGCTCGGCAAAGAGGGATCAAAGGTCACAGCAGAGCTAGAACCGACAACGTCAATAGCTATAGCTTTTCCATAATCCATAATCCATGCACACAGCACCTAACATACAGCCACACTTCGCGGACATTTACATGCAAATATGGATACAGAGCGATGCATACACTCAGTCCCCCATTGAACTCATATCAACAGGCACACAGGAACCTGAGAACACTGACATACATGCAAGCACCTATGCACACAGATAAACAGGAATTTTGAAGAAAAAGGAGGACCCCACACAGTGTTTATAAGGGACCGGGGGAAGAGAAAGGAAAATATTAACAAAGGTCCCAATTCAAGGACAAAATAAAATCCACTCTGTTTTAGTGTTGGTACTCAGAGCCGTCTACTATCATTCCTACCAATAAACAGAAAAGACAATAGTACAATGGAGTCTGTTTGTTTATCAATTGTACCCTATATTGTTCGGCACAACCTTAAGTTGAGGCTGGTTTGGTACAGTGCGTGCAACAAGACTATAAAAATAAGACTATGGAAAACACAGTTCTGGAAAATAAGACCTCTAACAGTGTCTGCTTGGTAACATTTGGTTATGTGAAATAAAAATTTAAATGTTAATGTTACCAAGCAGACACTGTTAGAAGTCTTATTTTCCAGAATGATAGTAGACGGCTCTGAGTACCAACACTAAAACAGAGTGGATTTTATTTTGTCCTTGAATTGGGACCTTTGTTAATATTTTCCACAGATAAACAGGGTCACAGGTATCTATGGACACAGAGAACGTGACATGCAGGTACATAGGCGCACAGAGCAACTGCCACAGAGACACTATGCCAAGTGAAGGACAGGCAGGCACATAAGCACACAGACAACAGATTTACAGGAACTGAGCTACACAGCACAACACATGCAGCCACACTTGAGCCCAGATGCACACAGAGACATCACACATATTTTCAGAGACAGACTGCAGACTGTCCCAGGCACGCATTGATGGGCAGACAGACAAGATGACAGATGGAAAGAAGCTTGGTTGCATAGTTGATTCTGGGGGAACAGGTCATATCCACTTAATATGTAGCCTTTATCCACAGGACAATACATATGAAATTAGTGGCCCATCAATGCCCAACCACGCCGCGACTCCTCCAGGAGGAGTTACAGTGAGCGGGTGCACGAAAGACATCAGTCACCCTGCCCAGCTATGGTGCACTGTTCAGCTTGTGTGCCCAATTGGTCCTTGGCATCTTTGGGGTATAGGCAGCTTTGCAGGCCTTGCAAGGTCATGCTTCGCTCACGTTCTCTTACATCACCAATTGGGATAATGCAGTCAGGGTGCTTCCTTTTTTAGATGTTTGATGTTGACAGGTTCCCTTATTGACGAGTTCTTGCTCCTTTGACCACATTTTATAACAGTTTGGATGAAGAACCAACTTTTGCACAGTGTGATTTCTTGCAGCCTGCTCACATGTCACACACTTTCATTTGTCTTGTTCACATTTGTCTACAGATCAGAGGAGCATATGTACAACAAAAGGTCAGAGCGCTGAAATTTGGCAGTGCTGCGCTCCGACATTTTCAAAATTCAGGGATGCACCATATTTACTACAATATGGCACACCCGTGTCTTCCCTAGTGCTGGAGCTAAAATGAGCTGCCTAGCGCCAACACGGGCATCCTTGCACCATAGTGCAAGGGAGCCTGCGCTGCAGGGAATAATTGTTTATGTGCAGCAAGGTTTCCCTTCCTGCACATACACAATCCATAATGACTATTTGTTTCTTCTATGTTTGCTGCAGAATAAAGCACACATAGAAGTAGCAACCCATCATTATTTAATGATTGTTTATGTGCAGAAAGGGACACCTTCCTGCACATAAACAATCATTAATGGCTTTTGTTCTTTCTATATGTGCTGCAGAATGAAACTCACATTGAAAAAGCAAAAACGAGGAGAAATAAAAGCATTTCTTAACGCTGAATGACTCTAACACCTTCTGTTGCATGGCATTCGTTTTTGTCGCTGCCACGTATTAACAGCTCCTTGTAAATCTGGGGCAGTGCCAAAAAGCGATGGGTGTTGTGGTGGAATGCCCACAGCAACACGCATTGCACTCCCCTTTCACGCAAGTACCTGCTTAAAAGGGTAGCATAAATAAATATGGTGCAGGGCATACCGCTGCTGGAGCGTCATAAAAAGTGACGCTCTGGTGGTGCTAGCGGATTGTAGATATGCCCCAGGGTGCTTCCATGTACCAGCTCTTGTATTTATCAGGGCATTGGAGAAGGCCCCAAAACCACTGTAAAACAATGTCATCTTTCCAAAAGGTGAAGCAACGGTATTCACACAGATGACTACAGCAAATGTCCCAACATAGGAAAAAAGTTACTTTGACCCGTTGCCTGTGGGGCTAATTCCCCAGCTGTGTTGGGGGGCTGGGGGGCGTACACAGCGCCCATATGCTCATGACGAGCCCAGCTCGTCATGAGCCACGGTGGCCATGTGCTCATGATGAGCTGAGCTCGTCACGGCCACACCCGTTTCTTCAGAATGTTCAGCACAGCGGGGGAATTAGCCCAGCAAGCGAGCGTTATGACCGTTATGACGAGTTCAGCTCGCCATGAGCACACGGCTACCCTGGCTCATGAGCATGAGAGGGGTTAACAACAGCACACATCAACAAAGGAGTACCTCTTATGCTAACGGCACAACAGCCAATTGTCCTGCATGAAGTGCTTGTTCTCTTTTGAAGCACCAATCACAAAGTACAACACTGTGCGTAGAAACCACAACTTCTCTTCTTGTTGCACATGCATTTGATTTGCCACAAATGGAAATAAAACAGCATTAATGTCCAACACAACAAACAATGGAAGAGCCATAAGGTCTTGACTCTAACCGGTCACTGC
The DNA here is from genome assembly GCF_964263255.1 of Lissotriton vulgaris. NCBI lineage: Eukaryota > Metazoa > Chordata > Amphibia > Caudata > Salamandridae > Lissotriton > Lissotriton vulgaris. Next base: position 314,231 of record NW_028248064.1, read on the forward strand.
TAAGGTACTAACTTTTTTAATGCTTTTAATTTTATTGCTTTTTCTCAAAGGGGAGGCAGCTGTTTATTGCGTCAGGGCCCCTCACTTTCTTTTCTTTTGCACTTCTGTGCAACATGTTTTGGTATTTTTATTTTACTGTTTGATAATTGCCATTGGGCACAAGGGAATGGTAAAATAAACAAGCACTGGCATAGCCAATAAGTCTCGCCTTTGTGATCTTGTAAGTGTTTAGCTTGAGCTATTGGTTTTGCAAATGTCTTTAAGCTATGTTGTAGAGCAGTGTGGCTGCTATGCAGAATGTTGAAAAGTTATAATAAAAAGGTGTTACAAGCGAATATATGATCACATCCCGCATACCAAAATCCCGCCTACCAAAATCCCGCATTTTTAATCCCGCAATTACAATTAGTCCGCATACCAAAATAACTACTACTTTTAGAACGAATGGTTAATTCTTAATTAGGTTTTTAAATAAAATGTACCTAATTAAAAAAAATGTTGTTAAAAAATTGAATTATTTAAAGTTATATTTGATTAAATATATATATATATATATATATATATATAAATATATATAACATTTAAATGAATATTATATTTATATATATATGTTTTTTTAAATTACCCAGTAAACCCTAAAATACCCCAGTACCCCAAAACCCAAACCTAGCCCTGAACCCTAAAAAACCCTGTACCCCAAAACCCAAACCTAGCCCAGAACCCTAAAAATACCCCTGTACCCCAAAACCCAAACCTATCCCTGAACCCTTAAAATACCCCTGTACCCCAAAACCCAAACCTACCTCTGAACCCTAAAAATACCCCTGTACCCCGAAACCCAAATCAAGCCCTGAACCCTAAAAATACCCCTGTACCCCAAAACCCAAACCTAACCCTGAACCCTAAAAATACCCCTGTACCCCAAAACCCAAACCTAGCCCTGTACCCTATAAATACCCCTGTACCCCAAAACCCAAACCTAGCCCTGAACCCTAAAAATACCCCTGAACCCCAAAACCCAAACCTAGCACTGAATCCTAAAAATACCCCTGTACCCCAAAACCCAAACCTAGCCCTGAACCCTAAAAATACCCCTGTACAACAAAACCCAAACCAAGCCCTGAACCCTAAAATACCCCTGTACCCCAAAACCCAAACCTAGCCCTGAACCTTAAAATTACCCCTGTACAACAAAACCCAAACCAAGCCCTGAACCCTAAAATACCCATGTACCCCAAAACCCAAAGCTAGCCCTGAACCCTAAAAATACCCCTGTACCCCAAAACCCATACCTAGCCCTGAACCGTAAAAATACCCCTGTACCCCAAAACCCAAATCTAACCCTAAACCCTAATAATACCCCTGTACCCCAAAACCCCCTGTACCCCAAAACCCAAACCTAGTCCTGTACCCTAAAAATACCCCTGTACCCCAAAACCCATACCTAGCCCTGAACCCTAAAAATACCCCTGTATCCAAAAACCCAAACCTAGCCCTGAACCCTAAAAATACCCCTGCACCCCAAAACCCAAACCTAGCCTTGAACCCTAAAAATACCCCTGAACCCCAAAACCCAAACCTAGCCCTGAACCCTAAAAATACCCCTGTACCCCAAAACCCAAAGCTAGCCCTGAACCCTAAAAATACCCCTGTACCCCAAAACCCAAACCAAGCCCTGAACCCTAAAAATACACCTGTACCCCAAAACCCAAAGCTAGCCCTACACCCTAAAAATGCCCCTGTACCCCAAAACCCATACCTAGCCCTTAACCCTAAAAATACCCCTGTACCCCAAAACCCATACCTAGCCCTGAACCCTAAAAACAACCCTGTACCCCAAAACCCAAACCTAGCCCTAAACCCTAAAAATACCCCTGTACCCCAAAACCCTAACCTTGCCCTGAACCCTAAAAATACCCTTGTACCCCAAAACCCAAACCAAGCCCTGAACCCTATAAATACCCCTGTACCCCAAAACCCAAACCTTGCCTTGAACCCTAAAAATACCCATTTACCCCAAAACCCATACCTACCCCTGAATCCTAAAAATACCCCCTGTACCCTAAAAATAACCCTGTTCCCCAAAACCCTAACATACCCTTAAAAAATACTTTACATATCCCTGAACCCCCAAAACATATACCCTACACCCCCAAATTAAAACCATATACTTACCTTACACTTAAATATTAAAAACATATGCTTTTACCATTCATGCTTTTACAACGAGTTTCGTTGTAAAAGCATGCGTGATAAAAGAATATAAGAAATAAAAACATGCGTTATAAAAAACTGCGGGATAAAAGTACTTACGTGATAATGGTATGCAGGATGATGGTATGCGGGATAAAAAATGCGGGATGATGGCTGTATACCGTTACAAGCATTGTTGTAACCAAATATATAACCAAGAAGACTTTATGTACACCTGAATGACCTTATTAAAAAGTAATTAAATGTATTCTAATTTTTTGTCTTTGAAATGCGGGCAACTTCTTCCTACCTGTTCTAATGCGTGTTTGTTATAGCTTTCTTTTTGTTATGGGGACTCCAGGAACGGGAGGGTGGAGATTTTAAAATAGTACATGAATTGCAACACGAGCAGCGGACAGTCAACAGGGGAGAATGTCGATTCTCCAATTAGCATGCAGAGAGAATCTTGATTTCATTAAAGACAACGGAGGCTGACATTATGCAATAACTTTTATTGCTGCTCAAGATATGCAGCCCTTTAAAGTGTAACCATTACATCATAAATAAAACATTCTACAGGACATGGACAAGTGTCCTAGCAACCAGTAAACATCCTCTTAGAGCTGCGAAGGAAAGGACTTGAGACTCAAAATCTTCCAACGTCCACTTAAAAGGTTCATAAAGAAGTCGAATCTGAAAAGGAAAAACACAAGGAATAACACTTGTTCCGGAAGGGAGAAATATCAAATGAAAAGACATATTAAACAAATTTAAGAATATAGTAAGAAAACATCCACCAGGGAGTGGTGGGAGGGATAATGTCAGCCTCCGTTGTCTTTAATGAAATCAAGATTCTCTCTGCATGCTAATTGGAGAATCGACATTTCATTACAAGACCGGAGGCTACATTATGCAAGTTCAAAGCTTCTTAAAGCAACATTACTCACATGTTCGACAGGTTTAAGGTAAAATTTAACAAAAGTTGATGCATTAGACCAATCTGCTGCTTTCAGGATATCAGAAAGGGATCCCCCACCCCAGAATACCTTGCTTGCCATAGCGCCACGAGAGGAGTGTGCGCCGAATTTTGATAAATCTACTCCAGCTTCAAACATGACAGTTCTTACCCACCTGGCAATTGTCGCGGAAGAGACCGCCTTATAAGGTTTGATAAAAGAAATTAACAATTGATTTTCATTACAAGGTCTAAAAATACTAATTTTCTGATCATACGCTTTCATGCAATTTACAACACACAGTTTTGGAGAATCTAAAAAATAAGGGTAAAATATGTTTTCAGATATGGTCTTGGTTCTTTTCCAAATCTCGAATAATACTCCATCAGGAGAGTAAAACCTGTTACAAATTTCTAAAGCCTTAACATCAGATACTCTCCTGAAGGAGATTAAACAAAGTAAGGTAGCTAGTTTAATCGACAATTGTTTTCTTGTAAGGAAACAATTGTCCGGCCAAGATGAAAAAAGATTAAAAATAACATTAACATTCCACAAGGAACTATATCTGGGCCTAGGAGGACGTTTAAGTCTTATACCTTTCATTACTCTACGAATCAAAGGATCGGTACCAATAGAAAAGTCGTTCAGTAAGGAGTGACCTGCAGAAATTGCCGACCTATAGCAGTTGACTGTTCTATAACAAAGGTTTGAGTTAAAAAGGTCCGCTAAAAAATTAGCAACATCCACTACAGGTGCTTCCACGGGATCCAAATTCCGTTCCATGCACCAACCACACCATCTTTTCCAAGCACTGGTATATTTTTTCCTCGTTCCGGGAGACCATGATTCATCCAAAAGGTTCTTAGCTTGCCCTGAAAGGCCTGAGTATCTCGTAGAACCCCTGAAATCTTCCAAACAAGAAGGTTCATGTTTCCTTCTAAGAGAAGAGGATGAAAATCTCCTTCTAGACCCAGAAGGAGATCCAAGTTCCCTGGGATAAAACGGGGAATTTCCATGGTCAATTCCATCACACTCGGAAACCAGACCTGGGAGTTCCAAAAGGGAGTAACTAGGACAATTCGGGACTGTTCTGAACGAACCTTCAGTAAGACTCTCTGGATTAGGGAGAAAGGGGGGAAGGCATAACAATTGAGATTGCTCCACGGTTGGAGAAGAGCGTTCACTGCCAAGGCAAATGGGTCTGGTCTCCAGCTGAAGTAGCGATCTATTTGGAAGGGGAGTCTGCTGGCAAATAGGTCTACTTCGAAAGGACCCCATAGGTCTTGAATTTTCTTGAAAATCAGAGGATTCAACTTCCAATCGCTTGCGTCTCTGAGGAATCTCGAGTTCCAATCCGCCCTGGTATTTAGGTGGCCCGGAAGGAATTCTGCTCTCAGCGTAATTTTCTGGTCCCAGCAGAAGTACCAAATTTTCTTGGCCAGATCTGCTAGAAGAACAGACTTCGCTCCTCCTAAACGATTGATGTAGGAGACGGCTGTGAAGTTGTCTAATTTGATTAAGACTACGCTGTTCATCAAAATTGATTTGAAACTCATAAGAGCATTCAAACTCGCCATCATCTCTAAACAGTTTATGTGTAGAAATAGTTCCTCCTGGGACCATTTCCCACCAGTTTCCAAGTCTCCCAATCTGGCACCCCAGCCGGAATTGCTTGCATCGGATTCCAAGATATGGTCCGGCGTATTCCCGAATATGGCTTTCCCGTTCCAACTGTCTAGGTTGTTCCGCCACCAAAGGAGGTCGGACCGAGCTTCTGGAGATAAGGGAATGTGGTCTGAATACCATAGGCCTTTCCTCAGGCCCGTGGATTTCAACCTCTGAAGGGCTCTGTAGTGAAGCGGTCCTGGAGAGATCGCTTGGATAGATGATGATAAGAGGCCCACTATTCTTGCTAGTTCCCTCAAGCTGACCAAATCTTTCGATAAAACATAAGAGACTTCTTTCTTTATTTTTGTCAGTTTCTTCGGGGGAAGTTGGAGTTGGGCTAAGGACGTGTTCACTTGAAAACCTAGAAATTCTAGATCTTGAGAAGGAGTCATGACGGATTTTTCTACATTGATAATGAAGCCTAAGGACTCCAGGAGGTCTACAGTCCACCTCATGTGGAGAAGAAGTTCTTCTTGACTCTGGGACATCAATAGAATATCGTCTAGATATATAATCAAACGAACTCCTCTTCTCCTTAGAGATGCAACGACCGGTCTTAGAATCTTGGTGAAACACCAAGGGGCCGAAGAAAGGCCGAAAGGAAGGCATCGAAACTGGTAGGTTACGCCTTTCCATAAAAACCTCAGATATTTTTGGGAGTCGATATCCATAGGGACAGTAAAGTAGGCGTCTTTCAGGTCTAGCTTGATGAGCCAATCTTTCTTTTGAAGAATATCTCTCAAAAGGTGGATACCTTCCATCTTGAAATGCCTGTATACGAGGAAGGAATTCAAGTGTCTGAGATTTATTACGGGGCGCCAACCTTTGTCTTTTTTCTTCACAAGGAAAATTGTGCTTACAAAGCCGGGGCCCGGGTTGGATACAATGAAAATTGCCCCTTTTTCCAACATCATGCGAATCTCCTCGTCTACTAGGGGTGATTGATCTCGGTTTAGAACTAGTTCCCTGGGGGGTGAGGTCTGGAGAGGGAAGGAGACGAAATCTATCTTGAAACCTTTCACTGTTTCTAGAACCCATGCATCGTTTGTTATTGATAGCCAGTTCTGGCAGAAAGTAGCAAGTCTCCCCCCTACCTTTGGAAGGGAAGAACCAGAAGGAGGGGTTCTTACCTTGATTTCCTTGTCCTTGGAACTTGGCCCGGTTGTTTCCACCTCCACGATTGCGGTAGTTGCGTCCTCTCTGAGGGAAGAAGGAGTTGTTTCCTCTAAAGTATCTTCCACGCTGGTTCTGGTTGTAGAAGGACCTGTTAAAGCCTCGGCTGACAGCTGGCCCTCCTCTGTCAGCCCTTCCAAAAATCTGCCTGCCCCCAAACATCCTTCTCATGTTACTCTGAGCTCTGCTAAAAGCAGAGAAGGTAGATACGTATTTACCAAGAACTTTGATAAATGAGTCTCCGAAGAGGAGTCCATTAGGGTCTCCCTCTACGTCCTTATTGGCTAGGTCCCCCAACTTGGGGTTCATCCTAATCAGGATTCCTCTACGTCTCTCGGACGTGAGGCTAGCGTTGGCGTTTCCTAGGAGGCATAAGGCACGTTGGCTCCAACCCCTCAAGAGTTCGGTGTCAACCGGAGTGCCATTAATAGAGGATTCCTCTGCAAGGTCTAGGATTCTCGCCAGAGGGCCTAAGGTGTCTAGCAATTTATCCTGACACTGTTTAAGACAACGTTCGACACCCTTGCGAGGGTCTCTTCCGGTCTTAAATAGGAAGGTAAGTAACTCAGGATCTAGGATAGGTGTCAAACCCGCTTTGTTGTCGAGGAATGGTCTAGGACATTCCCATTTCATTAGGTTTCGTGAGTCCCTTTCAAGGGGTTTCCTGATCCAAAGCTTAATAAATTTAGCTATGTGGTCAAGGGGCCACCAGTCGGAACCCCTAGGGTGAGTAATATTCGAAGGGTTGAACATCTCCGCCCCAGAGGGGTCTTTAATAGAGTATGAGGTGGAGGGTTGAGTCAAGTCATCACCCAATAGATCGTCAAGTTTTTCTGACGGATCAAAGATGTATTCGTCAGCATCAAAATCGTCGTCAGGGGACATATATTCATCATCGTCATCATCACAAAGGATGACGTCTTTTGTGCCGCAAGGGACACCATGTCTAATCGTGCCGCGAAGGACACCTGTATTTTTTGCGCCATTGAGGACGCTAGGTCTGTTTGTGCCGCTTGGGACACCCTGCTCATTTGTGTCACGTGGGTTACCATTATTCTCGAGATGTTTAGATTTCTTTATAGCCTTTCCGCCCCTGGCGGGAAGAGGGTCTTCCTCATCTGAGGAGGTCGAGTCCTCACGAGGAGTATCCCTCTTTCTTTTAGCTAATGCTGCCTCAACTGCCTCCTTTAGGGAGGATTTCAGCTGGGTCTTAAAAAGACTCATAAGGGAGTTTTCAGTGAGAGGAGCCTCACAGGCTTCGTTGGACCTCTCAGCCATCCCACAGAGTTTTTTTTTTTTTTTTTTTTAAAGGTATAATAACGTGTACCTCAAACGGCTCTCTTTTTAGTAGTTATTTTGAAGTATTAGAGAGTTAATTCCCCAGAGTCCGCGTAGGCAGGAAAAGGACGACCGTTGTATGACCGCAAAGTCGCCCTGCGTAGTGCGTTGGCATGGAAACGCACAGCGCGAGGCGCGGAAAAAAACGTAGAGACGAGCCTTTGCCTCGGCCCAAATTTCCACATTGCTTGTCACTGAGCCGCTCATTTTGGTGAGCGGGTCACAGGAAGGGAGCGCATAGCGGAAGCGGAAGAGGTTTCGGTTTTCTATCGAGCACCGGAGAATGGCCTCGGACTCCTCAGGTAAGCGCTTTATTCTAAATGCTCTGTTAACGCCTCCCCCCCCCCCGGAACCCGCGAGGCGGGAGGCGCTCTCCGAGAAGGAGTAATTGATGACAATAAGCCGACGAGGGCAATTTTTTATATTGAGACGTGAGACGATAGATAAGCGACCCGACCATAAATTGGAAGGGTAGACGGTACAAACATTATAAATCGGTTAAAGGTAGACAAATAAAGACTGTTACCTACCTAAAACAGGTCAGTCTGTAAGGCAAGTTGGTTAAAACAATATTCATGGCTAAGTTAATCAAAATAGTATCGAATAACGTATAAAGTACCCCTAGAGGGGGAGAAAGGAAGAAGCAGTACTTATCTTTGCGTGAGCAGCGAATAAAAGAGGATGTTTACTGGTTGCTAGGACACTTGTCCATGTCCTGTAGAATGTTTTATTTATGATGTAATGGTTACACTTTAAAGGGCTGCATATCTTGAGCAGCAATAAAAGTTATTGCATAATGTAGCCTCCGGTCTTGTAATGAAATCAACAAATGCCAGATTCCCAGGGCAGACTGAGGTGGTGCTGAGTGATGCTGAGGTGGTGGCTCACTGGTGCGGATGTGATGGTTAGATGATGCTAAATGATACTCAGATGGTGGTGAGTGGTGCTGAGGTGGTGGTGAGCTGATGCGAAGATGATGCTCAGGTGATGCTCATTGATACTGAGGTGGTGCTGAGTGATGCTGCGGTGGTGGTGCTGTGCTGGTGCTTAGGTGTTGCTGAGTGATTCTGAGTTGGTGCCGTGCTGAGGTGATGCTGCGCTGACACTGAGTCACGTCCCCAGAAGCAGCTGGGGGCAAGAAGGACTAGACTGCTGAAAAGAGTGCTGTGTCATACCGGGGGTGATGTAGGAAAACTAATAGGAGCTATTGTACGACACATTTAACACCAGATTCATAGGAAGACCTGCGGGGCATCACTAGATTGAAGAGCAATACAATTACTACACACTGGATCATGCAGTCTGGTTCAGAAATACGTGCTTTCCTCCGGAAACATTTATGGACAGATTCCAAGGCCTTTTAATGCACAGACAGAAATACGAGTTCCTCGATGAAAGTCAACAGCACTAAATCATTTTGTGTGCGACTGCATTACTAGAGTGTGAAACAGCCTGAAGAATCAACGTTAGGGGCAAGTTATGCTTAAAACAATGAGATGACAGATTTAACACACCTCCCGCTTTAAACTATGCACTGAATTTACAGCAACCTAATTGTTTGAGCAGTGCTTGAACCTTGCTATATGTGAGTTCAGGCTGTCTCCGAAGCACCAAACCAGTAGATATCTGTTCATGGACGGCGACCCTTCGGTGCGTTGTACTGCAGTCTGGAGAGGTTCTCTGGAAATGTTCGGCACATGCTTACAGTAGAGAAGGTGCTTGCTTCCCGTTGGACTAATAACTATCTTTAGTTGTTGGCCAGCACTTAGAGAGCATTACTATACGGGATGGCGGTTTCACATACTGGCCAATTTGTTATGTACAGAGGTCAGAAAATTCAATAATATGCAATTTATGCACACACATGTACAGGTAGGGACAGTTAGTGACAGTCAAATATACACAAAATGCACATTTCCTTCGAAAAGGGGAGCATGTTCCCATATCAAGTAAAAGGATAACTTTCTCGCCAATATACTGTGTTCTAGCATGGGTTAGAAAAACCACAAGAAGCCACAAGGTGCCACACACTTAAAAAACAGTCAATGTGTTTAACAATGATTATTGGTATGCATATTTTTTGCTGTGCTCCTTAGGGTGAGTGGGTTACATGAGCTCATGACCAGCATATAATGTGTTCCGAATATCATCCATCCATACTAATATAATAAAGAGAGAGCCCAAACCTTTTAGGCAGGTAATCTCAGGAACCACAGCACCAATCACAACACCCAATACAGCGTTGGAAAGGGCAGTTGTAGCAGAAGGACATAGGCTATGCAGACGCCCACCATATACATTTAAAAGGTAAAAGAACCATGCCAGCAAAGTAGTCCCTTGTGGGCGTGTCTGCGTTGCGATGTGGGCGTGTGCTGGGGGCGTGACAAACTCTGGGGGCGTGTGGTACGATCCACCCTTCATGCCATGTCTCATATCGTGTGCTAATCCCCCTGCACCCCATAATCATAACCCACCCTTACTTCTTAACACTGTGACTGCTAGCGTTTTTCCAGCTGTGTGCTGGGATTTCGAAAATCCCGAGTAACATGACGAGCTCAGCTTGTCATCAGCATACGAGTGCCGAAGCTGATGACGAGCTGAGCTCGTCATCAGCATCGAAGGGGTTAAAATACCACAACACCCTTAAACACTAACCCATCTTAACCCTATAAATATACCCTGTACCCAAAAACCCAAACCTATCCCTAAACCCTAAAAATACCCCTGTACCCCAAAAACCCAAACCTAGCCCTGAACCCTATAAATACCCCTGTACCTCAAAAGCCAAACCTACCCCTGAACCCTAAAAATACCCCTGTACCCCCAAACCCAAACCTAGCCCTGAACCCTAAAAATAACTGGAATGCTGGAATGCTGGAATGAGAGCAATAGCTGGATGGATGACCTCCAATTGCCTACAATGCAATGTGGGTAAGACAGAGGTCATGCTCTTTGGAAACGCCCCACTCCTCTGGTCACCTGAGTGGTGGCCTCCAGAACTAGGCACAGCTGGATGCCCAAAGGAAAGTGTGAAAAATCTGGGTGTCAAGTTGGATCAATCACTGGTGCTCAAAGACCATGCCATTCAGGTTACGGGAACCTGCATGAGAGTGATTGCCCTACTTAGAAGGGTTTTTCCCTATTTAGCAGATCATCACCGGAGAACACTAGTGCAGACTCTAGTAATTAGCAGGCTTGATTATTGCAATGGACTGCTTATATCTGCCAATGTGGAACAGTTGAGGAGGCTATAGGTTGTAATTACAAACAACAAAAGAGTGCCCATACAGGGGTAGTAGTGTCCAGCACAGAGACAGGAAAATTCAAATCAACCTGAATAGGAATTTCCCAGAGATTTCTTGTAAGACCTCACTCACCACCCTGGGTGGTGACATGCTTCATCATTGGGCCCACCAGGAGAAACCGAATGCCTCCCTGGTGTGCTGCGACGCCAGGTTACTGCGGAGCGGGGTTTTTTCGTGACAAAGTGTGCAAAAAAGTGAGTTTAAAAAATACCAAACAGCTCTACCAAACAAAAAACTTTATTCCGTGGTTAGCTGGGTATTGGTTAAAAGTATGTGTAGGGAAATATACCAACTAATGTGTTGGGTGTTTTCCCCTTTTAAATTACAACGGGGTCAACATGTTTCTGCCCTTTAGGTGTATGGATATTACTGGGTATTCGTCAGGACCATTTAATTGTGTACCTCGGTGGTGTAGGCGCGCTAAGGCCTACCCTAGCCAGAGGACGTGAAAGTTAAAAGACAGAATTATGTGTCAAAAAAAGTACAAAAAGAACAAACCAATAAAAGGGGGTTCAAACAAAATTAGTGAACCTGTGGTCTGAAAGAAATGACAAACACACATGGAAAGACAAAACAAACAATGTTAATGAATGGACTGGAGAGTCTTTCTGCTAACACTGATTTCGAAGTTCTGTGCTTGGACTAAGGTGGAAAGAAAAGTGCCCCTTGTGAAAGAAGCAGAGGAAAATGACCAGATTTCAAAACATGAAGCAGCGTTCCTCATTGGAAGTTGGAGCACCGTCCCTTACTTCTATACTTTACCAAAAACCCACAAGAACATCAATCCACCACCTGGACGACCAATCGTCTCCGGCATCGGCTCGGTCCTTGAACCTCTTTCAACTTTCTGTGATGTTTACCTCAAACCATTGGTACAAAACACCCAAACATACTTGAGGGATACCAAAAACCTCCTACAACTCCTTGGTCAAGTGACCTTTTCAGAGAACTCTGTCATCCTTGTCACACTCGATATAGAGAGTCTATATACGAGCATTCCTCAAGATGACACCCTTAGGGTCATGGAAAGAGCTTTAGACTCCATCGAATGGCACTATGTAACCCCAAAGGAATTTATAGTCCAATGTGCCACAATGGCCCTTAAAGAAAATTATTTCGAATATCAAGGTGAGCTTTACCTGCAAAGTACTGGAACATCAATGGGCAGTACTTTAGCTCCCAGCATAGCTGGACTTTATGTCTATGACTTTGAAGTGAAACATATCCTGCCCACTGACAACCCCTTTTTTCATCAATTGCCTTATGGAAAAGGTATATTGATGATATACTGCTAATCTGGAAAGGTGGAGAGGACATTCTAAAAACATTCCTGACCTGGATAAACACCCGAGATCCCTACCTCAAGTTCACGAATCACTTCAGCAAAGAAACAGTCGTATTCCTCGACGTCAACATCTCTGTAAGTGGGACCACTTTGAAAACAACTACCCACTACAAACCAACGGCAAAAAACAACCTCTTAGACTTCTCCAGCTTTCCCCCAAGACCGCTGAGGGACCACAGGTTCACTAATTTTGTTTGAACCCCCTTTTTTCTGGTTTGTTCTTTTTGCACTTTTTTTGACACATAATTCTGTCTTTTAACTTTCACGTCCTCTGGCTAGGGTAGGCCTTAGCGCGCCTACACCACCGAGGTACACAATTACATGGTCCTTACGAATGCCCAGTAATATCCATACACCTAAAGGGCAGAAACATGTTGACCCCATTGTAATTTAAAAGGGGAAAACACCCAACACATTAGTTGGTATATTTCCCTACACATACTTTTAACCAATACCCAGCTAACCACAGAATAAAGTTTTTTGTTTGGTAAAGCTGTTTGGTATTTTTTAAACTCACTTTTTTGCACACTTTGTCACGAAAAAACCCCGCTCCGCAGTAACCTGGCGTCGCAGCACACCAGGGAGGCATTCGGTTTCTCCTGGTGGGCCCAATGATGAAGCATGTCACCACCCAGGGTGGTGAGTGAGGGCTTACAAGAAATCCCTGGGAAATTCCTATTCAGGTTGATTTGACTTTTCCTGTCTCTGTGCTGGACACTACTACTCCTGTGTGGGCACTCTTTTGTTGTTTGTAATTACTTCCCGGGGGACCGAGAGTGCCCCTTCCCTCTCTCTCTCGTTGTTGTTATTGTTCTAGCAGCGCGCAGCTGTGAGAGTTCTAAAAATTTCCTTGTTGGTGACGTCATCACGTTACCAAAACCTCTTTTAAAACATGGCGAATTTCGGTCTTACCTTTTCGGAGGAAGAGGTAGACGCACTTCTGGCCGATCCTAACCTTTTTGCGGACCCGGGAATATCCCAAGCTATTTCTCATACAGCTGAATGGGAGAAACTCACGGAGCAGAAACGAGACCGTATCAGAACTATCCTTCATGGCACCATTTTAAAACACTACCTGTCATCCAACACTGCACCAAAGGGACTAATAGTAACCAATGCCCCACGTATATTCCTCAACGATGCCACATTCCGGAAGGAATGGGCGATGATAGCCTGGCATTGCACCCGTGACTGGCTGGTGCTCATCATTAAGACAGCTCTCCGCTTATCTGAAGCACTTATGGTTGAAATCCAGCAAACAGAATCACAATTTAAAGCCACAATCACTGGTTATAAAAAGAAGCTGGAGGAAATCAATAAAGAGATGACGGAATATAAGGAATCTCTCATGCAATCCAAAATAACAAAATTCCAGAAAGATCTCAAAAAATTTGAATTCAAGACAGTCTACCCCTACTCTGAACCTGACTATATCCCACCTCGGAGGGACTCCAACAAGTCAGACGATACTGACAGCGACTCCTCAAATAGCAGCAACTCGAGCAACCACTCTCACAAACAGAGAGGACGCAGAGGTGGAAGGGGCAGAGCGAACTTTCATAACCAACCTCCCGGCTGGGCACAGTTTGGACCGTCAGGAAATGGTCCACCTCCCTTCATGTTCCCTCAGCATGCTCCATTTCCCCTAATGGGATGGAATCCCTACATGCAGCCCCATTACCCCCAACACCATCAACACCAGATGCCTTTTTTAGAGAGAGGCGGGAGGGGAAGGGGAAGGAGAAGAGGCAACAATCAGAATCCACGAGTAACCTGGCAAACAGAGGACCGAGTGGGCGACCACACCCGGAGCAAGACAGTGACACCGAGCACCAGTGGTCAAGGAGTCTAATCACCAATCTATCCAACAAAACTCTTAGACAAACGGAAGAGAGAGTCCTAGAAAGAGGATTAGGCTTCGTCCCTACCGCCAGACCGGATAAGTTTAAACTCCATTGTGAGTTAGCCGAATTTTTTCGAAAGCTCAAGTTGAAAGCTTTCTTTGAAGCCAGGGCAGAAGCCGAAAATGAACCCCCTGCATTTGACACTAACTTCAGGTTAAAATCGACATTTGTTCCACCGCCCACAGTTTCCCTGCAGAGATAACAGCCTTTGAACAGGCAGTCTATAATGACATGGAATCGCTACCATTACCAACTACGTTTAAAAACTTCTCAGCGGCCGAATTCCAGGCACTAGACAAATTGAAAAATGACAAGAGCATAACAATCAAGCCAGCGGACAAAGGAGGAGGGATCGTGATACAAAACACTCCTGACTACGACAAAGCATGTCGCACTCTATTGGACAACAGAGTCAACTATAGACGGCTGACTGTAGACCCTACACCAGAGTTGAAGGAACGCATCCACAACCTTGTGAAAGAAGCAGAGGAAAATGACCAGATTTCAAAACATGAAGCAGCGTTCCTCATTGGAAGTGGGAGCACCGTCCCTTACTTCTATACTTTACCAAAAACCCACAAGAACATCAATCCACCACCTGGACGACCAATCGTCTCCGGCATCGGCTCGGTCCTTGAACCTCTTTCAACTTTCTGTGATTTTTACCTCAAACCATTGGTACAAAACACCCAAACATACTTGAGGGATACCAAAAACCTCCTACAACTCCTTGGTCAAGTGACCTTTTCAGAGAACTCTGTCATCCTTGTCACACTCGATATAGAGAGTCTATATACGAGCATTCCTCAAGATGACACCCTCAGGGTCATGGAAAGAGCCTTAGACTCCATCGAATGGCACTATGTAACCCCAAAGGAATTTATAGTCCAATGTGCCACAATGGCCCTTAAAGAAAATTATTTCGAATATCAAGGTGAGCTTTACCTGCAAAGTACTGGAACATCAATGGGCAGTACTTTAGCTCCCAGCATAGCTGGACTTTATGTCTATGACTTTGAAGTGAAACATATCCTGCCCACTGACAACCCCTTTTTTTCATCAATTGCCTTATGGAAAAGGTATATTGATGATATACTGCTAATCTGGAAAGGTGGAGAGGACATTCTAAAAACATTCCTGACCTGGATAAACACCCGAGATCCCTACCTCAAGTTCACGAATCACTTCAGCAAAGAAACAGTCGTATTCCTCGACGCCAACATCTCTGTAAGTGGGACCACTTTGAAAACAACTACCCACTATAAACCAACGGCAAAAAACAACCTCTTAGACTTCTCCAGCTTTCACCCAAGACCGCTGAGGGAAAATTTGCCGTACGGCCAATATCTCCGAATACGGAGAAATTGTACAGACATCAAGGACTATAAATCCCAGGCCTCTGACCTCACTAAAAGACTACAAACACGTGGCTATCCAAAAAAGATCCTGGAAAAAGGGAACAAACGTGCCAGGAACCAACCACGAGAGGCCTTACTGGAAGACAGTACCAGAGCCCCAGCTGACCTGCGTGACCACCTATAGTTCCATCTCGGATGCTATGAAAAAATCCGTAAACAAACACTGGAGAATCCTAAACAGTAACAAAAGAAACTGGGAAAAACCTCTTTTTTCCTTAAAAAAAGGCACAAGCTTAAAAGACTCCTTGGTTCACACACGCCCGAAGGTTGACACCTCTACCTCCGGTACTATAAGGTCGATCACAGAGGCATGGGGTTTGCCGCCAGTGACAGGACACTTCCCTTGTGCCAACTGCAGCGTATGCCATCTTACAACGCATACTAAACAACTTTCACTCGAGCCAGGAAAGATATGGACACAGAAGAGTCACACTAATTGTAATTCGACCAATGTTGTCTACATGGTAACGTGTCCGTGTCAGAAAAGGTATATCGGGATGACAACACGCAAAATCAAACAAAGAATTTGCGAGCACCGCAGCAACATCAGGTGTTAAAAGTCAGCAACCAAAATGAGTGAACATTTTCTCCAACAACACCATACGCCCAATGATCTAAGGTGGACAATAATCGAGCAAGTCACCTCGGAGAGAAATACCACCAATATCCTCTTCGAAAAAGAGCAACTTTGGGTTTATAGACTAGGTACCCACATTAATGGGCTTAATGGCCAGATCCCCTGGTCCTCTGTTCTCAAGCGATAAGCCTGCCTCAGTCTTGATAATCCTCTGCTCATTTTCACTTTTGTGAACTTCACAACTTCCTGCCATCAGAGTTCTGACCTCTCTGCTCCTAATCGGTTTCTCCTGCTCTGTCTGTTTAGAATCGAAATATAATTATCCACCTGACCTTCCAATTCTAAAGACTCTTCGTCCTCTGACGAACGAGCCCCCTGTCACCGCAAGACATGAACTAATCACTCACCATGACAAAGCGAGTGTTTGTATCACTAGCCTCGGTCTGATCTACAACCCCGTTGGGCTACTGAGGCGCATGTGTCATTTCTTTCACCACAACAACGCAAGGGCTTGCATTCCAAGCCTCGCTTTTGTCCGCTACTGCGATTGGGCATACACACACCACTAGGCACGCCCACCTCCCCTGGAAGCTACGCCCATCACCGCACGCTTTACCTCGGAGAGAGTATATCAATGCCATTCGATCTCCGGACATCCATCCACGGGGTCCGGTTCGAGGAGAGCGTTAGGTGCCTAGCGGGTGTTTGGCGTTGCGGGCGTAAGGATTTCTCTGCTATAACCATCGGGCACATCCCTGCCCCACACCAAGCTAAGTAATCCCAACATCACTTCAATCACTAAAGTAGTTGTTGTGTCCCTTCATTCATCTTTTTAGGGTGTGCCATTGTCGCCACCACCCCCCTCCCGAGACCCATGAAGTGTGGATCTTTTAATACACAAGTGAGAAACTCGCCATTTTTATTCTTTTTATTCTTTTTAAGTAATTTGTAATAATTGGTTGAACCGCTAGGGTCCAACATAGTCACCAGCCCTACATTTGGGCGCATTGATCGCTCCAGCACGAATGGCATGATGTCTGTTTTGCGATCGTCCTTTTTGCTCATAACCTGTATGCCCTGCGACAGCCTGGCCGTCACCGCTTCAGGCTTAAAATATCTTTATTTTTCACCCGGGGCACTTTTCTTTCCACCTTAGTCCAAGCACAGAACTTCGAAATCAGTGTTAGCAGAAAGACGCTCCAGTCCATTCATTAACATTGTTTGTTTTGTCTTTCCATGTGTGTTTGTCATTTCTTTCAGACCACAGGTTCACTAATTTTGTTTGAACCCCCTTTTTTCTGGTTTGTTCTTTTTGCACTTTTTTGACACATAATTCTGTCTTTTAACTTTCACGTCCTCTGGCTAGGGTAGGCCTTAGCGCACCTACACCACCGAGGTACACAATTACATGGTCCTGACGAATGCTCAGTAATATCCATACACCTAAAGGGCAGAAACATGTTGACCCCGTTGTAATTTAAAAGGGGAAAACACCCAACACATTAGTTGGTATATTTCCCTACACATACTTTTAACCAATACCCAGCTAACCACGGAATAACGTTTTTTGTTTGGTAAAGCTGTTTGGTATTTTTTAAACTCACTTTTTTGCACACTTTGTCATGAAAAAACCCCGCTCCGCAGTAACCTGGCGTCGCAGCACACCAGGGAGGCATTCGGTTTCTCCTGGTGGGCCCAATGATGAAGCATGTCACCACCCAGGGTGGTGAGTGAGGGCTTACAAGAAATCCCTGGGAAATTCCTATTCAGGTTGATTTGACTTTTCCTGTCTCTGTGCTGGACACTACTACCCCTGTATGGGCACTCTTTTGTTGTTTGTAATCACTTCCCGGGGGACCGAGAGTGCCCCTTCCCTCTCTCTCTCGTTGTTGTTATTGAGGCTATAGGTTGTCCAAAACACAGCCGCTAGGCTGTTCCTCAATGCCCCTGCTAGATCTTCCTCCCATCTCCTACTCAACAAGCTACACTGGCTCCCCATACGCCAGTGAGTACAATTCAAGATATGTTGTACCATTCACAAATGCTTGTATGGAATTGGTCCTAGGTATCTGACTGAAATCTTTCAACCCTACCAACCTGGAAGAACTTTAAGATCTGAAAATCAAGCTCTACTACAGATCCCTAGGATCAAAAGAGAAAGACAGGGAGGTTGAGCCCTTTCATTCAGAGGCCCCACTCTCTGGAACTCACTACCCTCCATTCTGAGATTAAACTCCAACCTCTATACTTTTAGGAAATGTTTGAAGACGTATTTATTTCCTACCCAGTAATCCTAGTTATGTCACACAGACTTTCTGTCTTTGCCTACTTTCGGAACAACTAAGCGCGGAGATATCTCCTCGGAGATCGAATTCCTGAGCTATACAAGAACCAAAAATAAATAAAATAAAATAAACCGTGTACCCTAAAAACGTAAACCTACCCCTGAACCCTAAAATACCCCTGTACCCCAAAACCCAAACCTAGCCCTGAACCCTAAAAATACCCCTGTACCCCAAAGCCCAAACCTAGCCTTGAACCCTTAAAATACCCATGTACCCCAAAACCCATACCTATCCCTAAACCCACCCCTGTACCCCAAAACCCAAAACTATATCTTTTCTGAACCCTTAAAATACCCAAACACCCCAAGAAATATACCTCAGTACCCCAAAACATATACCCCTATACCCATACTTACCTTATCCAAACATAAAAAAACATGCTTTTACCATTCATGCATTTACAACAAATTTCGTTGTGAATGTTACGTGATAAAAGCATATAAAATGTAATGCGATGTGTTATAATGGTATTGCGGAGTCATGGTACTTTCGTAATGAAAGTATGCGGAGTGATGGTATGCGAAAAGAAAGTTGCGGAATAATGGGTGTTTACCCTCCCCTGGTAAGTACATTGGTGGCACCGCGGCCCACATCTCCAGCAACATACTCATATTTTTTCACCACCCATTTGAAAAATGCACAGGTCTCTCTCATTGATGGCCAGCACCAACATACACTTTTAGACACACCTCCCGCCACAAGTTCTAGAATTGCGAACTTTAGAGCTGGGGAGCTACGTTTGAATCTCGGCATCAGCTCAACATCCTGTGATTCCAGGCAAATCGCTTTGTCTCCCATTGCCTACCACAAATGAATGTGTTTTTCTGTAATGTAAATTGTGCTCATTCCATGTTGTCGAGTTCGCGCTATATAATATTGCAAGGAAAAATAAAGTAGGGAAACTCGAGTTCACACAGCATCAGCAGTGCACTGTGAATCGGAGCGTTTCACAGGCCTGTCACAGATAAGAAATGCTATCAAAACGAAATCCTACAAAACAATATACTACTGGCCGGCAGCAATTCATAACCGGACAATGTTGGGACGGGCTGCTAGTCTTAAATAAAAGTGTGTTTGGGGCATGTGGTCTCAGATCCTGTAAGTCTCAACTGCCTTCTTAACACAAAAACATTTAAAAAACAAATTAAAGTTTATGAGTTTCAGCATTTAACAAAGACGGACTGTCCAAACCAGCTCCCCACACCTCGCCAGAAGCCAAAAGGTTCAATTTCAATCAAGCATCTTATTGACGACGTAAGTAATTTTAACATTGCTCATTTTGTTTTGTTTCACCAGTCATACTTGTCAATTCCTAGCTATCCTTGTGCTTTCAAAGGAACTGTGTTTAATCCATCATTCTTTTGCTCACCACACCACCCCGGTTTGGACCCAGCCATATGCAAATCAGTCTTGACCCTGTACCTTGTGGGAACAATCCAGCCCGAACTGCCAGACCAGGTCCTCACTGGATCGGAAACAAGCATCCTGAGATCAGTTTCAGGGCATCACCCTTCATCAGCCAGGCTAGCTTGAATCCAATGGTGTAGTGAGCACGGGACCCACATTTGGGCATACCCTTCCCACTTAGGATGACATATGCAAAAGAAACAATTGGTGGACAGAATGCTGGACAATGCAACATTCACCCCCAGTCACAAGGATCTGGGGTTAACCCATCATTCTTTTGCTCACCACACCACTCCAGTTTGGATGCAGCCATATGCAAATCAGTCTTGACCCTGTTCCTTGTGGGAACAATCCAGCCCGAACTGCCAAACCAGGTCCTCACAGGACCGGAAACAAGCATCCTGGGACCAGGAAGCAGGGTCTTATTAATCTACTGTGGCTGCAGTTTCCAGAAAACAGCAATGTCCATGGCGCACTGCAGCCTGCATGTATAAGATATATTCCTGCATTGCGGACAAGCAGAGGAAGGAGGGGAAACCAAGGCTCAGAGGGGGATCCATGGGAGGGAGGGGGGATGGAGCAGGAATGCACTTTACAAGCATGTGCTCCTTGCCGGTAGCGCTCACATCCCACCACCCTGACTTATACATCCCCACTTTGGTAAATTGTTACGGACCCATCCTCCCAGTGGCTCCATGAGTGCACTAGACATCACCATATCCTAACCTACTCTCACCTAGCAAAGTCCTGATTACACGGTAAACTCTCTCATTAGGTTTCTCATGGCTGTTAACGATGTAAGCAGCACCACTGGCCCTTTAAGTCCCCCGGGCGCAGCCGCTGCTTTCACTGGCACCGGAGAGGCTTTGGAACCAGGGGCCTCATTTATGAGGCCTTGCGTCAGTTTTGTGCCGCAGTTGCGTCTTTTTTTGTGACGCACCAGCGGCGTAAAATATGCGCCTTGTTGCGCCATAATTAAAAAGTGACGCATCTAGGTAGATGCGTCAATTTTTAAACCCCTGCGCCACATTATACCTGCGTCAGGTATAATGTATGCAGAGGGGGCGTTCCCCCGCAAAAAGCCTCATAATAGTGACGCAGTGAAATCTATGAGATTTCACTGCGTCACTTTTAGGACGCCGTTGCGTCAAAATCTTGCGGCTGCCTCACAGCAGGCGTAAGACTGACGCAAGCCCTTTCACATGGGGCTTTCCCCATGCGAAAGGACGCATTGCTGGAGATGCGTCACTTTTGTGACACACTCCAGCAATGCGTCCATTTTGCGCTTACAGATACGTCAGAAATACTGACGTATCTGTAACTCCTTGCGACATGATGCGTCATACATTAAATATGACGCATCAGGAATGTCGCAAGGAGTGTGCATTGAAAAGAGACGCATCGCTGTTTTCACGCAGCAATGCGTCACTTTTCATAAATGAGGCCCCAGATGTTGATGCCATTTTAGATACAACAAAGCACCACTCTTGCTATAGGCAGTAAAGGGCATGCCACGCTGCACTGGAAGGCTGACTGGCTCATGCCAGTCCTCCATACGAACGCCACCTCAACAGTATCTTAAGAGGAAAAAGATGTCCATGTTTTAGTGTGTTTATGGTAAAGTCTTCAACCATGTACATAGGATAAAGGACTAAATGTTGGTTTACAATGCAATTTAAAGACCAGAAGGGATTTAATACAAATAAATAATCCTCACACACATCACAGGACCGCATATTTTATTGACAAAAAAGATGGTGGTTTGTAATTCGAGGAAGGCACAGTTAAAAGCCAGATGCGTCATGCACACACGTTTTAAAGATATCAAATGAGGTGGGTTTGTTTTCTAATGTTCCTCTTCTTACTTCAACTATCGTAAATGTAAACATTGGGATCAGGTTCGGGAAACATTTCAGAAACAAGACAATGTATATGTTTTTAGGGCGAGTGCGAGGTGGGACGGCCATATTAGGTGAAATTAAACTCCATTGTAGGCTTGTGCCACTGATGCATCTAATAGTCACATGCGGTCTAGTGTTTGATAAACCATCTATGATCCGAGCCCTGTGAGCAACACACAGTAAGTCCTTCGAAACTAACTGACTTTTTTAACAGTACTCTGTGACCTTTCTAATTACTAAGCATGAACTGTGTTGTGTCATCAAGGGGAAGAGAAAGTCCACCTCTGTTAGGGAGAACCCACAGGCGGGCACCATAGTATCCTACCTTACAAATGCCATGGGGGCACTTGAACAAGAGATCAGATCCATTGAAGAGCAGTTGTGTTCGGGTGTGAAGTCTGCCACGGGGAAGGGCAATGGGTCCAAGTCCAATGCTCCATCTGACACTAGTTGCAACCCGAGTACTCCTGTGAGGTGACCCATGCCCAGTAAACATTTTGCAGGGTATAGCAACCTCAGATCCCCCATCTGAAGTTCCTTCTGTGCAAGATCCACCTGACTCATATTGCTTATCACCCCTGGCAAAGAAGAAGCATCCCCATTGCAGGAAAGGGAAAGCCGTTCGAGTAGCTTGTTTGATACCTGATGGGGCCGCACCACACATAATGGACCCCACTGACTCGGTCACAAATATAGACAGTAAGATTGCCTGCTTGGAAGACAAGTTAGCTAAGTTTATCTCTGCTGTTATGAGAGGTTACAATACAACATTAACACTTATTAAATGTAATAATGTAACCCAGTGTTGGTCAATGGGAGAGATATGAATTACAACAACGAAAAATAACTGTAAGAGTGTTTCACTGCCAGTACATGTAAAACTTAAATCCACGTTTCCTACTTTTTAAATACAATGCACCCTGACCTATGAGCCTTTAACGCCTACTTTAGGGCTGACTTATAAGTATTAAAAAGGAAGGTATAGACCTGGAAAAAGGTGTATTTTGCCAGGTTGAAATGTTTAAAGCTCCACTACAGGCTGCAGTGGCATGCTTCATACATGTTTTAAAAGATTACTTTAGTGTATGGCACAATGAGTGATGCTGCCCACTAGCAGCATTCAATGTACAGGTCCTGGGGGTACATGTAGTGCCATATACAAGGGACTTACCAGTAAATTAATTATATCAACCAGGTATATGCCAATTGTGCTATGGTTTCGGGAGACATCACAAGTACTTATCCGCAGATTAGCAGAGAAAAGGCGCACGGAGTGATAATTCAAACAAAAATAGATTCAGCAACAGAAGACAAAAATCTGGGGGTGACTCAAAAAAACTGACATATTCAACAACCTCACTGCAACAGAAGCATTTTTTTAATTCCATAGTGGATCTGTAACTCACACATTTTGATCAGTGGAGCTGAAGTCCTCATATCGTCCTATGGTTAATATATGGAATACACAGAAGTCCCCCATACACTCCCCTTTACATGCATCTGCCAAGTTGTGCATTTCCCTTACTTAATGTTACGCTTCTACTGTGCACAGTGGTTTAGCATCCTGCTGTTCCAGAGGTTCTCCTGGTAAAACCTGAGGTAGTTGAAAGCTCTTATCCACAGAACACCAGACACAACCTTAGAGGTTTTGGTGAGGGGACTCAAGCAATACAATACATTCTGACCTCATTTATATTCTATATCTGATCTCGATTTTTCTACAACCCAAAAAACTATAGTGAATGATTTGTATCCTGATACAAACAGGAGGTCAATGCATACAGAGAAGAGCCCTGAATCCAGTGCTTTTATCACTCTCTCTTTCCAACCACATTTCCTCTCGTGAGATTGTGTTGGCTGTGGCTAGAAAATATCAAATGGCCAGTTCATTATTGTCCTCGGAGAGGAGGATTATCATTAAAGATTCTGTCGCCCCCTCCCTCTATGCGTCAGAGTCATGACATGTGTCCACTCATGGCATTACGCAGATGTCAACAGTTTCAAAAGTTGTCCAGAAACACATTCCCATTAATTCACAATGCTGTTATTTGTTGTGTCAAGAGGACTCCCACATTCTTTCAAGGCACTTCTCGCTCTCCACCACACACCAGTTGCTTGCCAGTGTTGCCCTGTCCATTAGAGTCCAGCTCTCCATCTTCCTATATTTTCACTTTTTTCTTTTCTTTTTCTTTTAAAAGCCTGTTAGATACTAAGTGCTACCAGCCCTCTTACTTCCTTTTTTGCGTTCCTGTGCACTTTATTTCTGCCAAAATATGTTACCATTTTATAATTGATTTGGACATTTCAAAATTGTAAAGTATAAAAAAAGCCAAAATGGCCACCAGTGTCATGACTCATGTATAATGTACATGTGTTGCAAACACATGCACTTGCACTCAAGCATATAGTCATCACCTTGGTTTTAATTCATTACAAAATGCCCATTGTGTGCTCCAAGAAGAACTGCCGAGCCCTCGAGAGAACCTGGCGCAGAGACCCAACTCCGGACAACATGGCTGCCCTCAAGCTCGCCACCCGAAAGCACCACCAACTCATCCACGCCACCAAGAAAACCACATTCAAGGAACGACTGGACAACAACGCACACAACAGCAAGGAACTCTTCAACATCGTCAAAGAGCTCTCCAACCCCAACGCCGGATACAACGACATCACCCCTTCGCAAGACCTCTGCAACTCCCTCGCCTCCTACTTCCACAACAAGATCGCGGACATACACAACAGCTTCAGCCCTCAACCGACGCACGCCACGACCGAACCACTGCCCCCCACCACCACCCTCCGCGCCTGGACTCCGATCAGCACCGAAGACACCGTCCGCACGATGAACTCCATCCACTCCGGATCTCCGACCGACCCCTGCCCTCACCACGTCTTCAACAAGGCCGACGCTGTCATCGCACCCCACCTGCGGGACATCATCAACACCTCCTTCGACACCGCTACCTTCCCGGAGAGCTGGAAGCACGCTAAACTCAGCGCCCTACTCAAGAAGCCATCAGCCGACCCCACCGACCTCAAGAACTACCGCCCCATCTCGCTGTTCCCGTTTCCTGCAAAAGTCATCGAGAAGACCATCAACAAGCAGCTGGCCGCCTTCATCGAGACGAACGGATCCCTCGACCCCTCGCAGTCTGGCTTCCGAGCCAACCACAGCACCGAGACCGCCCTGATCGCAGCCACCGATGACATCCGAGCTCTGCTCGACAACGGAGAAACAGCGGCCCTCATCCTCCTAGACCTCTCCGCGGCCTTCGACACTGTCTGCCACCGTACCGTCATACAACGCCTCAGCAACGTCGGAGTCCAGGAGAAGGCACTGGAGTGGATCATCTCCTTCCTCGCCGGAAGGACACAGAGAGTCCGCCTCCCTCCGTTCAGATCTGAAGCCTCCGAAGTTTTGACTTCCCTGTAGTAGACTGCATATTTCATTTGGAAACGTCTTTTACTTTACTGCCGACCACCCGGTTGCGAGGTGGAGTTTGCTTTAGGGTTTTTTTACTGCATTGATTTGTTTCTTAAGCTAAAACCAAGGTGTACTATCGCGGACACCATGACATAATCAGGCAGTTTACTGGATCATTTCAATGTATTTACTACACTACTGAGTAAGGCGTGGTGGAAGCATTCAGTGAACTCATTTACTCCACCATCTATCTCACCTACCCCTGTAGGACGCAGCACATGTATGTATATCCTTTAGAGCCGGAGCCGGCCTCTGGTTTTATGCTGAGTCTTATGTAGCTGTTCAATAACAATACGTTCTAGAGTTTTGTTAGGGCCCACAAGCGGTGATAATAAAGAAACAGAGCTCGAGATCGTGTTATATGTTCCATGGCTCTCTTCTGCTTTGCAGAAAGCCATAGAAGATGCGTTGTATTCAAAGTTGGAAAAAGGCTTTGGTTGGTAATGGCTACCCACCCATGCTCCCAAAGCAGCAGTAGTGCTCACCCCACCCTGTCAGCAGGAATATGTCTTCTGAAAATGTTAAATGTTGTATACTTGTAAAGCGCACAGCTGCCCCAGCAAAGGGGCGTCCCGGCGCTGTATACCGCTGGGGAACCCATCCTGGCTTTCCCTGTGAGATGGTCCCTACTGGGCATCTCCAAGGTGAAGACAAGCATCCCCGGCGCTGATGGTTGAGATTAAGCAAGCTATTGCCCAGAGTTGCTGAGTGGGATCCATGGTTGGAGTAGGCACCGAGGCGAGAATTATCGAGTCCGCTGACCATGGCCCAAGACCATGCCGCGTCGGGAATCAAACTCTGGTCCCGGGCCGACCTCTGCTTCCGGGTCTGCCGCCTCTAACCAGTGAGCCACACCACTCCACTTCCAAACCGGAAGGATGCTCTGGGCTTCAGTGAGAGACTGTCTTTCTGCCAGGTTCTGTCAGGCCAGGACAGCCTGATGAGACCTCCTGCTTCTTTAGCCTGCTTTGAAATAGACAGAGATATGTTTTTAAAGTGCATAAACGAAACAAGGAATCGTGCTCTCATGGAATCCAGTGCCAGAAAAAGCTGAGGTGAAGAAACATCGAGTAGACCACTTTCACGTATCAAGGACCGAGGCGCTACGAAAGTGCCTCACGTATAGGATGAAATCAAGATCAAAACGACCGGTTCTCTCCACAAATAAAAAGATAGAAAATATTTCCGTACCGGTAGCCCTTCACCTCCTCCTACTCGTTATTTTCAACTACATATTTATGGATTGTTTCCATATTTATGATATTGTATCTCTCCCAGCTTGCTGATAGCATTTCAGCCCGTTGACGTATCATTTGATTATTCTTGCCATTTTTGGTAAGTGTACCAGGGGCGGCTCCTCCGTAAGGGCAGAGGAGTGTTGTGATGGCATGTATCTTTAAGATAGAACCTTATTATGCATTGTAGAATGTTATCATATGAATACTGTGTGCACATGACTTAGTGGTTACTGGATTCTGAAAGGGCATTTTTGGATTGAGCCCAGATCCAGCTGCATGTTATTTTCTTTACTTGAAATTAAATACTACTTTTTTCAATCCTACAAGAAGACTCGTTCTTATCTATCTTTGAGAAGACACTACAAGGAGCGTTGCCCTACTACTTTCTCGCAGTGCAAGAAGCATACACATAAAATGGTATTTAAAATAGCATTTTATGTTTTTGCTTCTCGCACTGCGAGAAAGCAGAAGGCAGAGTATGACTGGTTGGGGGCGGGCAAGAGGATATGCCTGTTTGGGGGTGGGCGGGTCTGGGAGGAGTGACTTGCCCACTGCTGTGGGCCCTGACTGTTTGGTGGGCCCTCAGGGGGCCGACCAAACCAGTCAAGCGCACTCTACATTTTCTTTATGTAGACTGCATGCAGCCTACATAGAGAAAATGACCTTCCTACAGGCGCCTGGCAGGGCGCTGTCAGCACCAATCACACCAAACCAATCACATCCAGATGCTGGGTTCAAGGTTGTTGAAAGCCTTTATGCTCCTGAGACGTCTGATCAGGAGGCCAACCAACAAGCTCTTGGGGTCACTCTGGGCTCCTGGGTTCAGAGATGCAGGTTCAATCCTTTTTACCCAGGCAAGAGGGCAGCAGGGCAGCAGGTCAGCATAGGAGGGCAG